>NC_088398.1:81697114-81977114 GCF_034236695.1 Oncorhynchus nerka
GGAAGGCATATTGGATTTCGGAAGCCATATTGGATTTCGGACTCCATATTGGATTTCGGAAGCCATATTAGATTTCGGAAGCCATATTGGATTTCGGAAGCCATATTGGATTTCGGACACCATATTGGATTTCGGACACCATATTGGATTTCGGAAGCCATATTGGATTTCGGACACCATATTGGATTTCGGAAGCCATATTGGATTTCGGAAGCCATATTGGATTTCGGACACCATATTGGATTTCGGAAGACATATTGGATTTCAGGCAAAATCCATGGTAGCTGAAAGATAATCTGTGGTGGTCCTCTGATTTAATTACAAGAGTAGGTGTTAAGATGTACATCCTCCAAGGAATCTTGGACTCCCACAAAATACATCAAATGTGAGGGTTAAACCAGAGGAGGACTGTAGAACATATTTCAGCTCAATTTAATAAAACCATAGGCTAAGATTACATCATTGTTTGTTTTATAGCCTATCCTTATCAAATGAACTGAGAAGTGGACACCATCTAAACCCTTTGGGATTTGTTGCTGCAGGACTAGTTGGTTCATGAACAAATGAGGTCCCTGAAGGGTTCTACCTGCCGCCTGGATAGAGAGTCACCTGCTCCCCTCCCGCGGAGACAGTTCAGCGTGATCAACAGGTGTGCCTCTGCTCAGGTAGGCTTGGCTTGTTGTCATGTTAACACAGCAGTGCCGCTATAACACCAGACAACAGAGTTCTGCGGGCAGCTTACACTTCTACTCCCTTATTACTACCAGGTACCTCTACTGGACCATCAGGGGCGAAGGCGCAGGGAGGGCCTATGACTGAGGCAAAACCGTTTGACAGATTAGATAAGGGCAGAATGAACCGATGGGCGAGGGTGTTCAGGTGGCATCGGATGCAGAAAGAGGACGATGAAGTAGAGGAGAAGAAAGAGGAGGGGAAAGATGAGAAGAAGCTTCCGGCAAAGCCCAAAGTGAAGTAAGAGACTTGGGCAAAACATGACGGATACATGATAGCATAGATACAATTGATCATTTAAAATAAGTTATAACAGTATAGATGCTTTTCCCAGCTCTAGATTGATGTTGGTGAATGTTACTCCTTTAATCTAATCACCTTTACTATTTTTATTTTTATAACCTTTATGGTTATTGTTGATGTCAATATCTCACTTCGCTTTAGAAACAGTGGCTTTGTGCCATTCATGCTAATAAAGTTGATCTGAATGTGATGTTTCTCTCTGCCCATCTCCTGATCAGCTGGACGCAGTGGGTGGTTGACCCATCAGAGGAGTTTTATTATGGATGGCTCCAGGTCATGATCTTCCCCATCTTCTACAACTGGATCATCATCATCTGTAGGTGAGTGTCTCAAAGGTTTGGCCGGTAGGGATATCCTTGTCTCATCGCACACCAGTGACTCCTGTGGCGGGCAGGGTGCAGTGCACGCTAACCAGGTCGCCAGGTGCACGGTGTTTCCTCCGACACATTGGTGCGGCTGGCTTCCGGGTTGGATGCGTGCTGTCTTAAAGAAGCAGTGTGGCTTGGTTGGGTTGTGTTTCGGAGGATGCATGACTTTCGACCTTCGTCTTTCCCGAGCCCGTTGTGGAGATTAGACAAGATAGTAACTACTAACAATTGGATACCATGAATTTGGGTAAAATTTGTAAAATGTAATTTTGTAGATATTTGAACATGGAATTTGACCTAATTTTCTAGGACATGCTTTAAGGAAATAGAGGATGAATTCCTGACACTGTGGCTCACGCTGGACTACTGCTCCGATCTCCTGTACGTGGCTGATACCATCATCAAATTTCGCACGGGTAAAGATAAAACATTTTTACATATAAGAACTGTGTGTGGTCTGCCAGTGGCGGGTTAGAGAACATCTTTTGACATTATTGTACTTACTAGATCACGATCCACAGTGGTATTTTAAAGAGTCACTGAACAACACGATCCACAGCGGTATTTTAAAGAGTCACTGAACAACACGATCCACAGCGGTATTTTAAAAAGTCACTGAACACGCCAATTGGCACGTGTGTTTTTATTCTTCGATTCCTGGTTTGGTTCATGATGATTGTCCCTCATGAGACACTGTAGACACGGAAGCCAATATCACTTGCTCAAAATCCCCAGAATGAATGTAAGATAACACAAGAAATCTGTTTTTCACCGTGGATGTTTTAGTTTAGTTTGACATCTAAGGTGTTTGGTGCAGTATTTGCAAAGTGTTGTCTTATGTAAACTAAGTCGGTCTGCTGGACAGGTCTGTTTGCTAATGCTATTGGATAAGGAGCAATCACCGCAGCTGTTCACACCATGGTATTGGGCAAATGAACATCATCAAATCAAAACCCAACCTTCATTTACCTGTTGTGACACACGGATGTTCCACACTCTGTTTTAGACCAGACTTTATGACCGAAATTATCCTATTTACACCGGCTGGTTTTGATATCTTCTCGGTTTTGGTTGAAAGTTTTGTTTATTCATTATTCATTCATTGTTTATTCATTGTGTCAAAGTAGAATCCCAAAAGGTATTGGTGGGTCACAGCACAGAATTGTATTTAATTAACTAGACAAATCAGTTAAGAACAATTTCTTGTTTACAATGACGGCCTACCCTGGGCCAATTCTGCCCTATGGAACTCCCAATCACGGCTGGATGTGATGCAGCTTGGGTTCCAACCAGGGTCTGTAGTGACGCCTCTTGCACTGAGATGCAGTTCCTTAGACCGCTGTGATACAGCCTGGAATCGAACCAGGGTCTGTAGTGACGCCTCTTGCACTGAGATGCAGTTCCTTAGACCGCTGTGATACAGCCTGGAATCGAACCAGGGTCTGTAGTGACGCCTCTTGCACTGAGATGCAGTTCCTTAGACCGCTGTGATACAGCCTGGATTCCAACCAGGGTCTGTAGTGATGCCTCTTGCACTGAGATGCAGTTCCTTAGACCGCTGTGATACAGCCTGGAATCGAACCAGGGTCTGCAGTGATGCCTCTTGCACTGAGATGCAGTTCCTTAGACCGCTGTGATACAGCCTGGAATCGAACCAGGGTCTGTAGTGACGCCTCTTGCACTGAGATGCAGTTCCTTAGACCGCTGTGATACAGCCTGGAATCGAACCAGGGTCTGTAGTGACGCCTCTTGCACTGAGATGCAGTTCCTTAGACCGCTGTGATACAGCCTGGAATCGAACCAGGGTCTGTAGTGACGCTTCTTGCACTGAGATGCAGTTCCTTAGACCGCTGTGATACAGCCTGGAATCGAACCAGGGTCTGTAGTGACGCCTCTTGCACTGAGATGCAGTTCCTTAGACCGCTGTGATACAGCCTGGATTCCAACCAGGGTGGAATCGACCAGGGTCTGCAGTGATGCCTCTTGCACTGAGATGCAGTTCCTTAGACCGCTGTGATACAGCCTGGAATCGAACCAGGGTCTGCAGTGATGCCTCTTGCACTGAGATGCAGTTCCTTAGACCGCTGTGATACAGCCTGGAATCGAACCAGGGTCTGTAGTGACGCCTCTTGCACTGAGATGCAGTTCCTTAGACCGCTGTGATACAGCCTGGAATCGAACCAGGGTCTGTAGTGATGCCTCTTGCACTGAGATGCAGTTCCTTAGACCGCTGTGATACAGCCTGGAATCGAACCAGGGTCTGTAGTGACGCCTTTTGCACTGAGATGCAGTTCCTTAGACCGCTGTGATACAGCCTGGAATCGAACCAGGGTCTGTAGTGAATCGAACCAGGGTCGCCTCTTGCACTGAGATGCAGTTCCTTAGACCGCTGTGATACAGCCTGGATTCCAACCAGGGTCTGTAGTGACGCCTCTTGCACTGAGATGCAGTTCCTTAGACCGCTGTGATACAGCCTGGAATCGAACCAGGGTCTGTAGTGACGCCTCTTGCACTGAGATGCAGTTCCTTAGACCGCTGTGATACAGCCTGGAATCTGAACCAGGGTCTGTAGTGACGCCTCTTGCACTGAGATGCAGTTCCTTGACGCCTCTGACCGCTGTGATACAGCCTGGAATCGAACCAGGGTCTGTAGTGACGCCTCTTGCACTGAGATGCAGTTCCTTAGACCGCTGTGATACAGCCTGGAATCGAACCAGGGTCTGTAGTGACGCCTCTTGCACTGAGATGCAGTTCCTTAGACCGCTGTGATACAGCCTGGAATCGAACCAGGGTCTGTAGTGACGCCTCTTGCACTGAGATGCAGTTCCTTAGACCGCTGTGATACAGCCTGGATTCCAACCAGGGTCTGTAGTGACGCCTCTTGCACTGAGATGCAGTTCCTTAGACCGCTGTGATACTGCCTGGAATCGAACCAGGGTCTGTAGTGACGCCTCTTGCACTGAGATGCAGTTCCTTAGACCGCTGTGATACAGCCTGGATTCCAACCAGGGTCTGTAGTGACGCCTCTTGCACTGAGATGCAGTTCCTTAGACCGCTGTGATACAGCCTGGAATCGAACCAGGGTCTGTAGTCAGGATGGAGAGAGAGTTAATAATGACTTCCTTTTCTTTCGTGATGACTCCGAGGCGTAGTTAAGTTATGAAATACATCTTTTGGTGATATGAACTTAACTCTGACCCAGACTGTATCTGTGCTGTGTTGCCACCTGCAGGTTTCCTAGAACAGGGTATCCTGGTGCAGGACAGGGACCGTCTGAAGAAGCGTTACCTCTTCTCCTCACATTTCCTGTTGGACCTGGCCTCCCTACTGCCCACTGACCTCCTCTATCTGTACTTCGGCATCAACCAGCCGCTGGTGAGGGTCAACCGCTTCCTCCGTATCTCTCGGCTCAACGAAGCCATGGACCGCATGGAGACCCGTACCTCTTACCCCAACACCTTCCGCATCTCCAAGCTTATGCTCTACATCTTCGTGCTCATCCACTGGAACGCCTGCATCTACTTCGCCCTGTCCAGTTACATCGGCTTCGGAGTGGACCGCTGGGTTTACCCGAACATCACCGACCCTATGTTCTCCCCAGCGAGGCACCAGTACATCTACTGCTTCTGGTTCTCTGCGCAGATCTTCACCACGGTGGGCGACACGCCGCTGCCTGACCGCGAGGAGGAGTACCTGTTTATGATCGCTGATCTGCTGATCGCCGTGCTGGTGTTTGCCTCCGTCGTGGGGAACGTGGGGAACGTCATCACCAACCTCAGGGACCGAGACAACGTCTTCTTCCCTAACCACGAGCTGGTGAGGGGCCGGGGCCAGAGTATTGCTTTCTCCTCTATTTTATAGTCAGGGGGGGTGGTGGGTCGGGGTCAAGGTCGAGGGGGGGGTCGGGGTCAGGCAGCCTTAGTTTTTCCTAGCCTCTACATTGCTTGCTATTTGGGGGTTTGGCTGGGTATCTGTACAGCACTTTGCAACAACTACTAATGTAAAAAAGGGCTTTATCAAATCAATTTGATTGATAGCTCTGTTACCCTTTCACCTAAAAGAGTTTGCCTTGCATTCTCTCCCCGTGGCAATATACTTTCTGAAGGATCCCAGGATTTGTGACAGGCCTGGCTAATTCTACTTTATTTCATTCCAGGTCAAAGGTTACCTGCGCAACAGGTACATCAGCAAGGAGTTGCGTAACCGTGTCAACGACTGGTACCAGCACCTGTACATCAACCGTAAGATCACGAGGGAGAACGAGATCCTGCAGCAGCTTCCTGTCCAGCTGCAGACGGAGATCGCTGTGAGCGTACATCTGCCAACGCTCTCCAAGGTCACCATCTTCCAGAACTGTGAGACCAGTCTGCTGGAGGAGCTGGTGCTCAAACTCATCCCGCAGGTCAGAGGTCAAGGGTCAAATGGACAATCTGCAGTTGCTACATCCATTTTTGGACTTATAAATTAAAAATATATACAACCATTGATTCTTGAAGGATACAACTTACTCCGTCAGAATCCAAAATGTAAGCTTCTTTAACTCCTTTGTTTGTAAACAAAGTAAATAAAAACAAAACACATTTAGCTGACGATTCTTATCCAGAGTGATTAGGGTTAAGTGCCTTGCTCAAGGGCACATCTACAGATTTCACCTAGTCAGGTCGGAGACTCGAACCAGCTGCTTTTCAGTTACTGGCCTGACACTCTTAACCGCTAGCCTACCCACTGCTAATCCTGGTTGAAAGTATCACTTTGATATCATGGCTGTCATTTCTCCAGCCCCGTCCGCTAGCTGTTCACAAACTTAGCGGTGGGGTATCAGCTTTGTTCTTTTTCTAACTGCAGATTGTCCCTTTAGGGTGTAATTCTTGTTATGTCTGCGTAGTCAATGGCGGTTGACATGTATATGACTGCTAACTTGACTCGTGCTAGAGAACAATATTTCAGTTAAACATTACTTTGTTGTTTTTTTGTGCGACTGTAGCCATGACTTCCCAGACATGTCCTCTTGCCTGTAGGTGTATAGTCCCGGGGAGTACGTGTGCAGAAAGGGGGACGTGGGACATGAGATGTACATCATTAAGGATGGGAAACTGGCTGTGGTGGCAGACGATGGCATCACACAGTTCGCTGTGTTGAGTGACGGCAATTTCTTCGGGGAAATTAGCATCCTGAACATCAAAGGTGAGGAGTAATTCAGCACATTTATAGCATGTCCCTAACATTCCAACATTCCAACATTCCAACATTCCAACAATCCAACATTCCAACATTCCAACATTCCAGCATTCCAACATTCCAGCATTCCAACATTCCAACAACCCAGCATTCCAACATGCCAACAATCCAACATTCCAACAATCTAGCATTCCAACATTCCAACATTCCAACATTCCAACAATCCAACAATCCAACATTCCAGCATTCCAACATTCCAACAATCCAGCACTCCAACATTCCAGCATTCCAACAAGCCAGCATTCCAACAATCCAGCATTCCAAAAATCCAGCATTCCAATATTCCAACAATCCAACAATCCAACATTCCAACATTCCAACAATCCAACATTCCAACATAATGTTTCAGTGGACAATCATTTCCCTAACATACCAACATTCTAGTATTCTAACATTCAACACAATGTCTCAATGGACAATCATGTCCCTAATAACCCAACACAATGTCTTAATGTACAGTCATGTCCCTAACATTCCAACACAATGTCTCAATGGACCCACAGTACACCCACAGTACAGACTTTAGAGTAGAAGTCAAGCAAATGAAATGTCAAAATGCCTCACACAAATACAACATTCCTCATCCTCTGGCAGGAAACAAATCAGGCAACCGTCGGACGGCCAACATCCGCAGCATCGGCCACTCAGACCTGTTCAGCCTTTCCAAGGAGGACCTGACAGACGTGCTGTCTGAGTTCCCAGCTGCCAAGCGACACCTGGAGGAGAAGGGTCGTCAGATCCTCACTAAGATGGGCATGTTGGTGGAGGCCCCGGAAGGCGAGGAGGAGCAGGACGAGGAGAAGGTGGAGGTCAAGGTGGAGAGACTGGAGGGTAACCTGAACACCCTGCAGACCAAGCTGGCCCGTTTAATGGCAGAGCTGGAGTCCAGCAACCGCAAGATCCTGGCCAGGGTGGAGCAATTGGAACTAGAGACAGAGGGCTGGGAGGACAACTCGCCTGAGGAGGGAGAGGGAGGGGAGGTGGAGAGAAGGGATGGGGTGGGGTTGGAAGTTGAGGGGGAGCGAGGAGAGGCGGAGGGAGAGGACCAGGCAAAGGGGACTAAAAGAGAGAATGAGGGAGAGAAGCACGCGGAAGAGACTAAAAGAGAGGATGAGGGTGAGGGTGAGGGAAAGGATGAAGGATATGGAGAGGAAAAAGGAGGAGAGGAAGGAGAAACAAAAGAGACTGAGGGAAGAGGACAGGGAGACATGTAGAGGACAATAAGAGAGAGGACAGGAAGACATGTAGAGGACAATAAGAGAGAAGATAGAAAGACATGTAGAGGACAATAAGAGAGAAGATAGGAAGACATGTAGAGGACAATAAGAGAGAGGACAGGAAGACTTGTAGAGGACAATAAGAGAGAGGACAGGAAGACATGTAGAGGACAATAAGGTAGATGAGGACAGGAAGACATGTAGAGGACAATAAGGTAGATGAGGACAGGAAGGCATGTAGAGGACAATAAGAGAGATGAGGACAGGAAGACATGTAGAGGACAATAAGAGAGAGGAGGACAGGAAGACATGTAGAGGACAATAAGAGAGAGGAGGACAGGAAGACATGTAGAGGACAATAAGAGAGATGAGGACAGGAAGACATGTAGAGGACAATAAGAGAGATGAGGACAGGAAGACATGTAGAGGACAATAAGAGAGAGGACAGGAAGACATGTAGAGGACAATAAGAGAGAGGACAGGAAGACATGTAGAGAACAATAAGAGAGAGGACAGGAAGACTTGTAGAGGACAATAAGAGAGAGGACAGGAAGACATGTAGAGAACAATAAGAGAGAGG
This sequence comes from Oncorhynchus nerka, assembly GCF_034236695.1. Lineage (NCBI taxonomy): Eukaryota > Metazoa > Chordata > Actinopteri > Salmoniformes > Salmonidae > Oncorhynchus > Oncorhynchus nerka. The sequence goes on from NC_088398.1 coordinate 81,705,553, forward strand.
ACAGGAAGACTTGTAGAGGACAATAAGAGAGAAGACAGGAAGACATGTAGAGGACAATAAGAGAGAGGACAGGAAGACTTGTAGAGGACAATAAGAGAGAAGACAGGAAGACATGTAGAGGACAATAAGGTAGATGAGGACAGGAAGGCATGTAGAGGACAATAAGAGAGATGAGGACAGGAAGACATGTAGAGGACAATAAGAGAGAGGAGGACAGGAAGACATGTAGAGGACAATAAGAGAGATGAGGACAGGAAGACATGTAGAGGACAATAAGAGAGAGGACAGGAAGACATGTAGAGGATAATAAGAGAGATGAGGACAGGAAGACATGTAGAGGACAATAAGGTAGATGAGGACAGGAAGGCATGTAGAGGACAATAAGAGAGATGAGGACAGGAAGACATGTAGAGGACAATAAGAGAGAGGAGGACAGGAAGACATGTAGAGGACAATAAGAGAGATGAGGACAGGAAGACATGTAGAGGACAATAAGAGAGATGAGGACAGGAAGACATGTAGAGGACAATAAGAGAGAGGAGGACAGGAAGACATGTAGAGGGGAAGCAGGACTAAAGACCAGGAGGGGAAGCAGGACTAAAGACCAGGACTAAAGACCAGGACGGGAAGCAGGACTAAAGACCAGGACGGGAAGCAGGACTAAAGACCAGGAGGGGAAGCAGGACTAAAGACCAGGACTAAACACCAGGAGGGGAAGCAGGACTAAAGACCAGGAGGGGAAGCAGGACTAAAGACCAGGACTAAACACCAGGAGGGGAAGCAGGACTAAAGACCAGGAGGGGAAGCAGGACTAAAGACCAGGAAGGGAAGCAGGAGTAAAGACCAGGACGGGAAGCAGGACTAAAGACCAGGACTAAAGACCAGGAGGGGAAGCAGGACTAAAGACCAGGACTAAAGACCAGGAGGGGAAGCAGGACTAAAGACCAGGAGGGGAAGCAGGACTAAAGACCAGCAGGGGAAGCAGGACTAAAGACCAGGACTAAAGACCAGGACGGGTAGAGGAACAAAAGGAAAAATAAGATGTGGAGCAGTAGAGAGGAGGGAGGATGACAGACAGGGATCAAGGGAAGGAGAGAATGGGATTTGTGTGGAGAGGACTGCAAAAAAGAATACAGCTATACCTCAATCTTGACAGGACTGCAAAGTGCTGACCAATGTACCACAATGACAACAAGTTCCCGAACCCTGATTGGTTTGAATGGTGTCAGCAATTTTTTACATCGTGTTCTTTTGAACTTAACCTCATGAATTGGGGGTGTTTGGAGTACTATATAGATAGAGAACATTGAACACAACAAGTCAATAACTAGATGTTGACAAGAAATCTGATAGTTTACAGATTATTTCACTTATAATTCACTGTATCACAATTCCCAATGGGTCAGAAGTTTACATGCACTAAGTTGACAGTGCCTTTAAACAGCTTGGAAAACTCGTGTCATGGCTTTAGAAGCTTCTGATAGGCTAATTGACATCATTTGAGTCAATTGGAGGTGTACCTGTGGATATATTTCAAGGCCTACCTTCAAACTCAGTGCCTCTTTGCTTGACATCATGGGAAAATCCAAAGAAATCAGCCAAGACCTCAAAAATAGGATTGTAGACCTCCACAAGTCTGGTTCATCCTTGGGAGCAATTTCCAAACGCCTGAAGGTACCACGTTCATCTGTACAAACAATAGTACGCAAGTATAAACACCATGGGACCACGCAGCCGTCATACCGCTCAGGAAGGAGACACGTTCTGTCTCCTAGAGATGAACGTACTTTGGTGCGAAAAGAGCAAATGAATCCCAGAACAACAGCAAAGAACCTTGTGAAGATGCTGGAAGAACCAGGTACAAAAGTATTTATATCCACAGTAAAACGAGTCCTATATCGACATAACCTGAAAGGCCACTCAGCAAGGAAGAAGCCACTGTTCCAAAACCGCCAGACTACGGTTTGTAACTGCACATGGGGACAAAGATCGTACTTTTTGGAAAATGTCCTCTGGTCTGATGAAACAAAATTAGAACTGTTTGGTCATAATGACCATTGTTATGTTTGGAAGAAAAAGGGGGAGGCTTACAAGCCGAAGAACACCATCCCAACCGTGAAGCACGGGGGTGGCAGCATCATGTTGTGGGGGTGTTTTGCGGCAGGAGGGACTGGTGCACTTCACAAAATAGATGACATCATGAAGCAGGAAGATTATGTGGATATATTGAAGCAACATCTCAAGACATCAGTTAAAAGCTTGGTCACAAATGGGTCTTCCTCCTCAAATGGACAATGACCCCAAGCATACTTCCAAAGTTGTGGCAAAATGGCCTAAGGAGAACAAAGTCAAGGTATTGGAGTGGTCATCACAAAGCCCTGACCTCAATCTTATAGAACATTTGTGGGCAGAACTGAAAACACGTGTGTGAGCAAGGAGGTCTACAAACCTGATTTAGTTACACCAGCTCTGTCAGGAGGAATGGGCCAAAATTCACCCAACTTATTGTGGGCAGCTTGTGGAAGGCTACCTGAAACGTTTGACCCAAGTTAAACAATTTAAAGGCAATGCTACCAAATACTAATTGAGTGTATGTAAACTTCTGACCCACTGGAAATGTGATGAAAGAAATAAAAGCTGAAATAAATCATTCTCTCTACTATTATTATTATTATTATTATTATTATTATTATTATTATTATTTCACATTCTTAAAATAAAGTGGTGATCCTAACTGACCTAAGACAGGGACTTTTTTACTAGGATTAAATGTCAGGAATTGTGACATTCTGAGTTGACATTCTGAGTTGAAATGTATTTGGCTAAGGTGTATGTAAACTTCCGACTTCAACTGTATAAAATAGTCATTCAGAATAGTCATTGGAATCAATCATTCATCACAGGAGGTTGGTGGCATCTTCAACTGTATAAAATAGTCATTCAGAATAGTCATTGGAATCAATCATTCATCACAGGAGGTTGGTGGCATCTTCAACTGTATATAATAGTCATTCAGAATAGTCATTGGAATCAATCATTCATCACAGGAGGTTGGTGGCATCTTAATTGGAGCTCGTGATAATGGCTGGAGTGGAATAGAGGTGGAATGATATAAAACACATGGTTTCTATGATGCCGTTCCATTCACTCCGTTCCAGACATTATTATGAGCCGTCCTCTCCTCAGCAGCCTCCACTGAGATTTATATATTTCAACAAACCTATTTGAAAGGCACATATTTCTTGAATGTATTGATTGAATGTTTGCCGTTAGGAACTTCACCTGGTGTTGAATTTCTGTCAGGCGTTTCTCTGTCAGGCATATCACGTATGACTTTTTTATTATCCAGGGAAGCAACATTATGTGGCTGCGTTCTCTTTAAGCTTAGTAGAATAAAGGCGTATTCCAGGAAGCGTAAAGGGACACGTCACAGCGTTTGGATTTGCTCACCTCCTCATCTCTTCTTCTTCTTATTGGTGTCCTTTAGTAGTGGTTTCTTTGCAGCAATTCGACCACGAAGGCCTGATTCATGCCGTCTCCTCTGAACAGTTGATGTTTCAGATGTGTCTGTTTGTTGAACTTCTGTGAAGCATTTGTTTGGGCTGCAATCTGAGATGCAGTTAACTCCAATGAACTTATCCTCTGCAGCAGAGGTAACTCTGGGTCTTCCTTTCCTGTGGCGGTCCTCATGAGAGACAGTTAACTCTAATGAACTTATCCTCTGCAGCAGAGGTAACTTCGTCATAGTCCTTGATGGTTTTTACGACTGCACTTAAAGAAACTGTCAAAGTTCTTGAAATGTTCCATAATATGGACTTGGTCTTTTACCAAATAGGGCTATCTTCTGTATACCACCCCTACCTTGTTCACAAAACAACTGATTGGCTCAAATGCATTAAGAATAAAATATATTAGCTTTTAACAAGGCACACCTGTTAATTGAAATGCATTCCAGGTGACTACCTCATGAAGCTGGTTGAGAACATAGAAAGAGTGTGCAAAGCTGTCATCAAGACAAAGGGTGGCCACTTTGAAGAATCTCAAATATAAAATATATTTTGATTTGTGTAACACTTTTTTTGGTTACTACATGATTCCATATGTGTTATTTCATAGTTGTGATGTCTTCACTATTAGTCTCCAAACTTTTGACTGGTATGTATCTACAGTATACTCCACCTCTTTCCATAGAGTGGTCATATTATTTATTATGCTGGCTATACCGTTCGGATGCTATTGACATTTTCGTGAGATTTTTGGGATGTCTCCTGGTCTGACAAACGGCCCTGTTAATTGAGACACAGGCCATAAAGAAAAAAAGACATCTCTCTTTAAAAAAATACACCACATCACTAGAGCCCTGATGAACTACATTAACCACATCACTAGAGAGCCCTGATGAACTACATTAACCACATCACTAGAGCCCTGATGAACTACATTAACCACATCACTAGAGAGCCCTGATGAACTACATTAACCACATCAATAGAGCCCTGATGAACTACATTAACCACATCACTAGAGCCCTGATGAACTACATTAACCACATCTCTAGAGCCCTGATGAACTACATTAACCACATCACTAGAGCCCTGATGAACTACATTAACCACATCTCTAGAGCCCTGATGAACTACATTAACCACATCACTAGAGCCCTGATGAACTACATTAACCACATCACTAGAGCCCTGATGAACTACATTAACCACATCACTAGAGCCCTGATGAACTACATTAACCACATCTCTAGAGCCCTGATGAACTACATTAACCACATCACTAGAGCCCTGATGAACTACATTAACCACATCACTAGAGCCCTGATGAACTACATTAACCACATCACTAGAGCCCTGATGAACTACATTAACCACATCACTAGAGCCCTGATGAACTACATTAACCACATCACTAGAGCCCTGATGAACTACATTAACCACATCACTAGAGCCCTGATGAACTACATTAACCACATCACTAGAGCCCTGATGAACTACATTAACCACATCACTAGAGCCCTGATGAACTACATTAACCACATCACTAGAGCCCTGATGAACTACATTAACCACATCTCTAGAGCCCTCATGAACTACATTAACCACATCACTAGAGCCCTGATGAACTACATTAACCACATCACTAGAACCCTGATGAACTACATTAACCACATCACTAGAGCCCTGATGAACTACATTAACCACATCACTAGAACCCTGATGAACTACATTAACCACATCACTAGAGCCCTGATGAACTACATTAACCACATCACTAGAGCCCTGATGAACTACATTAACCACATCTCTAGAGCCCTGATGAACTACATTAACCACATCACTAGAGCCCTGATGAACTACATTAACCACATCTCTAGAACCCTGATGAACTACATTAACCACATCACTAGAGCCCTGATGAACTACATTAACCACATCACTAGAGAGCCCTGATGAACTACATTAACCACATCACTAGAGCCCTGATGAACTACATTAACCACATCACTAGAGCCCTGATGAACTACATTAACCACATCACTAGAGCCCTGATGAACTACATTAACCACATCACTAGAGCCCTGATGAACTACATTAACCACATCACTAGAGCCCTGATGAACTACATTAACCACATCACTAGAGCCCTGATGAACTACATTAACCACATCACTAGAGCCCTGATGAACTACATTAACCACATCTCTAGAGCCCTCATGAACTACATTAACCACATCACTAGAGCCCTGATGAACTACATTAACCACATCACTAGAACCCTGATGAACTACATTAACCACATCACTAGAGCCCTGATGAACTACATTAACCACATCTCTAGAACCCTGATGAACTACATTAACCACATCACTAGAGCCCTGATGAACTACATTAACCACATCACTAGAACCCTGATGAACTACATTAACCACATCACTAGAGCCCTGATGAACTACATTAACCACATCACTAGAGCCCTGATGAACTACATTAACCACATCTCTAGAGCCCTCATGAACTACATTAACCACATCACTAGAGCCCTGATGAACTACATTAACCACATCACTAGAACCCTGATGAACTACATTAACCACATCACTAGAGCCCTGATGAACTACATTAACCACATCTCTAGAACCCTGATGAACTACATTAACCACATCACTAGAGCCCTGATGAACTACATTAACCACATCACTAGAACCCTGATGAACTACATTAACCACATCACTAGAGCCCTGATGAACTACATTAACCACATCTCTAGAGCCCTCATGAACTACATTAACCACATCACTAGAGCCCTGATGAACTACATTAACCACATCACTAGAACCCTGATGAACTACATTAACCACATCACTAGAGCCCTGATGAACTACATTAACCACATCACTAGAACCCTGATGAACTACATTAACCACAATCATCTGTTTTCTCTTTCTTCCTCTTCATCCTCCTGTTCAGACTGAGATCTATCAGACTACCGTGTCTCTCCTCTTCAATCTGAGATCAGACTACCGTGTCTCTCCTCTTCAATCTGTGATATATCAGACTACTGTGTCTCTCCTCGTCAGACTGAGATCTATCAGACTACCGTGTCTCTCCTCTTCAATCTGAGATCAGACTACCGTGTCTCTCCTCTTCAATCTGTGATATATCAGACTACTGTGTCTCTCCTCTTCAGACTGAGATCTATCAGACTACTGTGTCTCTCCTCGTCAGACTGAGATCTATCAGACTACTGTGTCTCTCCTCTTCAATCTGAGATCTATCAAACTACCGTGTCTCTCCTCTCCAGACAGATCAGACTACCGTGTCCCGGAGATGGGAGAAGGCGCACATTGCCAAACCCTGCTGAGATACTGAGGCCTTTAGCCAAGGCAATCTCAACCCCCCTCAAACTTCTGAATGAAACTCAAACTCACCAAAGCCCTGAGTAGCCAGTATGACTGTGTGTATGCTTGTTCAAGTAGACCGATGGAAATTGAGTGTTGGCTTTACACACATTCCCTGTCTCCTTCTCACCTTTCACCATTCTCACACCCAATCCCAGTCGAGTTCCCACATTGTTATACTTGTAGTTATACTGCCCTCATCTGGCCACCGTACATACTGTTATGGGAATACATGTGATATGCAAATATAGCCTCCCTGTCTTTTCTCTGCAGGGTTCTACAACATTAAAACAATACAAGTAGGAAAATATAATTTTATTACAACTTAATGGAAAATGAGATGTTCAAAACAAAAATTATTTTACTTTGTTTCTTAAAATCGACTTTCTTGAGTTGAGTACTGTGTGGTGAGATGTATAAACTGCTGTAGGGTGTTGGGTATGTGGGTAAGGGTGGTAGGTACATGGGTAAGGGTGGTAGGTATGTGGGTAAGGGTGGTAGGTACGTGGGTAAGGGTGGTAGGTACGTGGGTAAGGGTGGTAGGTATGTGGGTAAGGGTGGTAGGTACGTGGGTAAGGGTGGTAGGTAGGTGGGTAAGGGTGGTAGGTACGTGGGTAAGGGTGGTAGGTATGTGGGTAAGGGTGGTAGGTACGTGGGTAAGGGTGGTATGTACGTGGGTAAGGGTGGTAGGTATGTGGGTAAGGGTGGTAGGTATGTGGGTAAGGGTGGTAGGTACGTGGGTAAGGGTGGTAGGTAGGTGGGTAAGGGTGGTAGGTACGTGGGTAAGGGTGGTAGGTATGTGGGTAAGGGTGGTAGGTATGTGGGTAAGGGAGGTAGGTAGGTGGGTAAGTGTGGTATGTACGTGGGTAAGGGTGGTAGGTATGTGGGTAAGGGTGGTAGGTATGTGGGTAAGGGTGGTAGGTGCGTGGGTAAGGGTGGTAGGTACGTGGGTAAGGGTGGTAGGTACGTGGGTAAGGGTGGTAGGTATGTGGGTAAGGGTGGTAGGTACGTGGGTAAGGGTGGTAGGTAGGTGGGTAAGGGTGGTAGGTACGTGGGTAAGGGGGGTGGTAGGTATGTGGGTAAGGGTGGTAGGTATGTGGGTAAGGGTGGTAGGTAGGTGGGTAAGGGTGGTATGTACGTGGGTAAGGGTGGTAGGTATGTGGGTAAGGCTGGTAGGTATGTGGGTAAGGGTGGTAGGTACGTGGGTAAGGGTGGTAGGTATGTGGGTAAGGGTGGTAGGTATGTGGGTAAGGGTGGTAGTTATGTGGGTAAGGGTGGTAGGTAGGTGGGTAAGGGTGGTAGGTACGTGGGTAAGGGTGGTAGGTTGTGGGTAAGGGTGGTAGGTATGTGGGTAAGGGTGGTAGGTAGGTGGGTAAGGGTGGTAGGTACCTGGGTAAGGGTGGTAGGTATGTGGGTAAGGCTGGTAGGTACGTGGGTAAGGGTGGTAGGTACGTGGGTAAGGGTGGTAGGTACGTGGGTAAGGGTGGTAGGTATGTGGGTAAGGTTGATAGGTATGTGGGTAAGGCTGGTAGGTACGTGGGTAAGGGTGGTAGGTATGTGGGTAAGGGTGGTAGGTACGTGGGTAAGGGTGGTAGGTATGTGGGTAAGGGTGGTAGGTATGTGGGTAAGGTTGGTAGGTATGTGGGTAAGGCTGGTAGGTACGTGGGTAAGGGTGGTGGGTACGTGGGTATGGGTGTTAGGTACGTGGGTAAGGGTGGTAGGTACGTGAGTAAGGGTGGTGGGTACGTGGGTAAGGGTGGTAGGTACATGGGTAAGGGTGGTAGGTACGTGAGTAAGGGTGGTGGGTACGTGGGTAAGGGTGGTAGGTACATGGGTAAGGGTGGTAGGTACGTGGGTAAGGGTGGTAGGTACGTGAGTAAGGGTGGTGGGTACGTAGGTAAGGGTGGTAGGTACATGGGTAAGGGTGGTAGGTACGTGAGTAAGGGTGGTGGGTACGTGGGTAAGGGTGGTAGGTACATGGGTAAGGGAGGTAGGTCCGTGAGTAAGGGTGGTAGGTACGTGAGTAAGGGTGGTAGGTACGTGGGTAAGGGTGGTAGGTATGTGGGTAAGGGTGGTAGGTACGTGGGTAAGGGTGGTAGGTATGTGGGTAAGGGTGGTAGGTATGTGGGTAAGGGTGGTAAGTATGTGGGTAAGGTTGGTAGGTACGTGGGTAAGGGTGGTACGGATGTGGGTAAGGGTAGTAGGTACGTGGGTAAGGGTGGTAGGTACGTGGGTAAGGGTGGTAGGTACGTGGGTAATGGTGGTAGGTATGTGGGTAAGGGTGGTAGGTATGTGGGTAAGGGTGGTAGGTACATGGGTAAGGGTGGTAGGTATGTGGGTAAGGGTGGTAGGTACGTGGGTAATGGTGGTAGGTATGTGGGTAAGGGTGGTAGGTATGTGGGTAAGGGTGGTAGGTACATGGGTAAGGGTGGTAGGTATGTGGGTAAGGGTGGTAGGTACGTGGGTAAGGGTGGTAGGTATGTGGGTAAGGGTGGTAGGTATGTGGGTAAGGGTGGTAAGTATGTGGGTAAGGTTGGTAGGTACGTGGGTAAGGGTGGTACGGATGTGGGTAAGGGTGGTAGGTACGTGGGTAAGGGTGGTAGGTACGTGGGTAAGGGTGGTAGGTACGTGGGTAATGGTGGTAGGTATGTGGGTAAGGGTGGTAGGTATGTGGGTAAGGGTGGTAGGTACATGGGTAAGGGTGGTAGGTATGTGGGTAAGGGTGGTAGGTATGTGGGTAAGGGTGGTAGGTACGTGGGTAAGGGTGGTAGGTATGTGGGTAAGGGTGGTAGGTACGTGGGTAAGGGTGGTAGGTACGTGGGTAAGGGTGGTAGGTACGTGAGTAAGGGTGGTAGGTACATGGGTATGGGTGCTAGGTATGTGGGTAAGGGTGGTAGGTATGTGGGTAAGGGTGGTAGGTACGTGGGTAAGGGTGGTAGGTACGTGGGTAAGGGTGGTAGGTACGTGGGTAAGGGTGGTAGGTAGGTGGGTAAGGGTGGTAGGTACGTGGGTAAGGGTGGTAGGTATGTGGGTAAGGGTGGTAGGTACGTGGGTAAGGGTGGTACGGATGTGGGTAAGGGTGGTAGGTATGTGGGTAAGGGTGCTAGGTACGTGGGTAAGGGTGGTAGGTATGTGGGTAAGGGTGGTAGGTACGTGGGTTAGGGTGGTACGGATGTGGGTAAGGGTGGTAGGTATGTGGGTAAGGGTGGTAGGTACGTGGGTAAGGGTGGTAGGTATGTGGGTAAGGGTGGTACGGATGGTTACAGGTGTTATTATTCATTGTGTACGTTAGTGGATAATTTCAGCTGGTCTCTCTGCGTGTATCGTGCAGAGGGAGGCACGGTGTGTTCGTCGGTGTGTGTGTAGGCCGGGTTAGTGATTGAAACCAGGCTGGTGAGACGTGGGTTGTAGAGTGTTTGTGCCCGCGGCTCAATCAGAGAGTGTGTGTTTTGCATCTTCCAGATCCTGTGAAGAAACACACACATCACAACAAGCGCCATCCCCAGGGCTACACACAGTCCCGTCAGCACGTACAACACAACCGTCTCTACACCTACTGGGGTGGACAAAGGCACACAGCGGGTGTGCGACGTTCCAGCTCCGTTCAGTGCGCTTACACACACTCCATATCTCCGTCCCGCTTTTAGCCCGAACACACTGGCCTGGCGTGACCAGGCGCTCACGCTGCCGTTACTGAACACACTGCCGTTCTCTCTCAGCGCCCACACACCAAACTTACTCACAGCCGAGTAAGGGGCGCACCAACGCACCCTCACAGCCTCAGGCCATACCCCCCACACCTCCAGGGCCACCACAGGGTCAGGGGTCACAGAGGTTGGAGTCAGGCCCGGACAGCGGCAGCTCTGACCCTTGGCCTCCCTGACCTCTGGACAGGGTCTCTGCAGGTGCAAGCAGGGGTTAAAGTCACACAGATTCTCCTTCATGAGTTTGCCTCCTTCCTCCTCCTCCTCCGTTACTTCCTCCTCTTCTTCAGACTCATCGTCATAGTCGCCCTCGTCACCTATGAACTGATGAGGGGGAAGGGTGGGCATGCGAGTGGGCTGAGGACAGCAGGGTGGCTTTTTGGGGGCGCGAGATGCTGCTGGAGTTGTTGCCATGGGGTTTGTCGCCACCGGTGATATGACTGTGTGAGGGATGTGCGGCTGGGTGCTTGAGCCTTTAGGGGGGACTGTTGCACTGGTTACTACTGTTGTCATGACAGCACTGGTCTTGATGGTCCCTGCAATGGTCGTCACGGTCACTGTTTCTAGAACTCTCTGTGTGGATCTCCCCAACCTCTCATATCTGTAAGCACAGTAAACATAATATATATTAACTCTTGTATTGAAGATAATGATAAGAAAAATGCACAAGCTCTCTGGGCTATCACTCCAGTTCTAAACTAGATTCAACCTGAACTCCATTCATATCTGTCAGACCTGTGACTACAGCTCTCTGGGCTATCTCTCCAGTTCTAAAATAGATTCAACCTGAACTCCATTCATATCCGTCAGACCTGTGACTACAGCTCTCTGGGCTATCTCTCCAGTTCTAAAATAGATTCAACCTGAACTCCATTCATATCCATCAGACCTATGACTACAGCTCTCTGGGCTATCTCTCCAGTTCTAAACTAGATTCAACCTGAACTCCATTCATATCCATCAGACCTATGACTACAGCTCTCTGGGCTATCTCTCCAGTTCTAAACTAGATTCAACCTGAACTCCATTCATATCCATCAGACCTATGACTACAGCTCTCTGGGCTATCTCTCCAGTTCTAAACTAGATTCAACCTGAACTCCATTCATATCCGTCAGACCTGTGACTACAGCTCTCTGGGCTATCACTCCAGTTCTAAACTAGATTCAGCCTGAACTCCATTCATATCCGTCAGACCTATGACTACAGCTCTCTGGGCTATCACTCCAATTCTAAACTAGATTCAGCCTGAACTCCATTCATATCCGTCAGACCTATGACTACAGCTCTCTGGGCTATCACATGTAGGCCTCCCGAGAGGCACAGCGGTCTAAAAAAGCACTGCATCGTAGTGCTAGAGGCGTCACTACAGACCCTGGTTTAATCCCCGGGCTGTATCACAAACCGGCCGTGATCGGGAGTCCCATGGGGCGGCACACAATTGACCCAGCATCGGCCGGGTTTGGCCAAGTGGTAGGCCCGTAATTGTAAGTAAGAATTTGTTGTCAACTGACTTGCCGAGTTAAATAAAGGGTCAATATTTGTAATTTTTTAAAAACATCACTCCAGTTCTAAACTGGATTCAGCCATTCATATCTATCAGACCTAGACTAAAGCAGTGGATGTTAGAGCTACTCACCTGTCTGTTGGAATGCTGTTGGAGGTATGTCCGTCTGGACTGCTAATGTCTGTTGGACGGCTGTCTGTGCTAGGTTGGATGGTTGTGGGTGTTTTCGTCTCACTGGCTGTCAGTGTGTTTGGAGTGACGAAGACTGGAGTCTGGTCACCTATAGCTGTTGTCCAAATGACACACACAGTGAAGGCCCAGGTGGATATCAAGTGAAGAGGTGACATCTCACTGAGAACAACAACAACAACACACAGTGAAGGCCCAGGTGGATATCAGGTGAAGAGGTGACATCTCACTGAGAACAACAACAACAACACACAGTGAAGGCCCAGGTGGATATCAGGTGAAGAGGTGACATCTCACTGAGAACAACAACACACACAGTCCCAACCCAGCCATCAGCTCTTCAACGGAAAGTTAGAAGCAGCACTAAGAGGTTTAACAGCAGAGCTATGGCAGTATAGATATACATGGCAGTATAGATATACATGGCAGTAAAGATATACACGGCAGTAAAGATATACATGGCAGTAAATATATACATGGCAGTAAAGATATACATGGCAGTAAAGATATACATGGCAGTATAGATATACATGGCAGTATATTGGCAGTAAAGATATACATGGCAGTAAAGATATACATGGCAGTATATTGGCAGTAAAGATATACATGGCAGTAAAGATATACATGGCAGTAAAGATATACATGGCAGTATAGATATACATGGCAGTATAGATATACATGGCAGTATAGATATACATGGCAGTATAGATATACATGGCAGTAAATATATACATGGCAGTATAGATATACATGGCAGTATAGATATACATGGCAGTAAAGATATACACGGCAGTAAAGATATACATGGCAGTAAATATATACATGGCAGTAAAGATATACATGGCAGTATATTGGCAGTAAAGATATACATGGCAGTATATTGGCAGTAAAGATATACATGGCAGTAAAGATATACATGGCAGTAAAGATATACATGGCAGTAAATATATACATGGCAGTAAAGATATACATGGCAGTAAATATATACATGGCAGTAAAGATATACATGGCAGTAAAGATATACATGGCAGTAAAGATATACATGGCAGTATAGATATACATGGCAGTAAAGATATACATGGCAGTATATTGGCAGTAAAGATATACATGGCAGTATATTGGCAGTAAAGATATACATGGCAGTATATTGGCAGTAAAGATATACATGGCAGTAAAGATATACATGGCAGTAAAGATATACATGGCAGTAAAGATCTACATGGCAGTAAAGATATACATGGCAGTAAAGATATACATGGCAGTATAGATATACATTGCAGTATATTGACAGTAAATATATACATGGCAGTATAGATATAAATGGCAGTAAAGATATACATGGCAGTATATTGGCAGTATAGATATACATGGCAGTAAATATATACATGGCAGTAAATATATACATGGCAGTAAAGATATACATGGCAGTATAGATATACATGGCAGTATAGATATACATGGCAGTATATTGGCAGTATAGATATACATGGCAGTAAAGATATACATGGCAGTAAAGATATACATGGCAGTAAAGATATACATGGCAGTAAAGATATTTTATTTATTTATTTTTATTTATTTTATTTCACCTTTATTTAACCAGGTAGGCTAGTTGAGAACAAGTTCTCATTTGCAACTGCGACCTGGCCAAGATAAAGCATAGCAGTGTGAGCAGACAACACAGAGTTACACATGGAATAAACAATTAACAAGTCAATAACACAAAAGGAAGAAAAAAAGGGGGAGTCTATATACATTGTGTGCAAAAGGCATGAGGTAGGCGAATAATTACAATTTTGCAGATTAACACTGGAGTGATAAATGATCAGATGGTCATGTACAGGTAGAGATATTGGTGTGCAAAAGAGCAGAAAAGTAAATAAATAAAAAACAGTATGGGGATGAGGTAGGTGAAAATGGGTGGGCTATTTACCAATAGACTATGTACAGCTGCAGCGATCGGTTAGCTGCTCAGATAGCAGATGTTTGAAGTTGGTGAGGGAGATCAAAGTCTCCAACTTCAACTTTACATGGCGGTAAAGATATACATGGCAGTAAAGATATACATGGCAGTATAGATATACATGGCAGTAAATATATACATGGCAGTAAATATATACATGGCAGTAAAGATATACATGGCAGTAAAGATATACATGGCAGTATAGATATACATGGCAGTATAGATATACATGGCAGTAAAGATATACATGGCAGTATAGATATACATGGCAGTATAGATATACATGGCAGTATAGATATACATGGCAGTAAAGATATACATGGCAGTATAGATATACATGGCAGTAAAGATATACATGGCAGTATAGATATACATGGCAGTAAAGATATACATGGCAGTATATTGGCAGTAAAGATATACATGGCAGTATAGATATACATTGCAGTATATTGACAGTAAATATATACATGGCAGTATAGATATAAATGGCAGTAAAGATATACATGGCAGTAAAGATATACATGGCAGTATAGATATACATGGCAGTAAAGATATACATGGCAGTAAAGATATACATGGCAGTAAAGATATACATGGCAGTATAGATATACATGGCAGTATAGATATACATGGCAGTATATTGACAGTAAAGATATACATGGCAGTAACACACACACGCATACGCACGTGCACGCGCACACGCACACACACACACTTACCAACACATCCTCATTGTCCTGCTACCATACACTCGTTCCACAATGTTCCCTAATGAAAGATGAAGGTAACGAGTATTGTGGCCCGTGGGAGGAGTTGTAGGTCTACAGTGAAGCTGTATAGAGCCTTGTTAAAGCCGTGTTCTGTCTGGTCCTCTTGTGTTTTATATCCTTCAGCGAGATAGAGGACTGAGGGGGATGCTGCCTACCAGGGTAAAAATTGGGAGTGTTACTTGATTACACACACATTTTTCACACACAAAGATTGCACTTACACACACAGAGAGAGAGAGAGAGAGAGAGAGAGAGAGAGAGAGAGAGAGAGAGAGAGAGAGAGAGAGGATATATGGGCACACTCGTTTACAGTTGTTGCTTAGCGATGTGAGGTCACATTCCAGGCTCCCATTGCCACGGACACACAGGCATAAGAACATCCTAGAATACTCCCTCCTGCATAACTAAGACACAGCTCATACTGATTACAGATACACACACACACACACACACACACACACACGCACACACACACACACACACACACACACACACACACACACACACACACACACGGGTCTTATCTGGTCTCGGGGCGTCAGTGGCTCAGTCATCAGACCCCCAGCAACAGAGAGCAGAGGTATGCTCCTAGATGGGCAGCCCCCCAGGTGGTGAGGTTAAGCAACATCACTTCTGCTACACTGACCCTCAACAAGGGGGCAACTAAATGCTCAGTCCCCTCCTGTACTCCCTGTTCACCCAAGACTGCGTGACCGCGCATGACTACAACACCATCATTAAGTTTGCAGACGACACGACGGTGGTAGGCCTGATCACAGACTACGACGAGGCAGCCTGTAGGGTGGAGGTCAGAGACCTGGCCGTGTGGTGCCAGAAAAACAACCTCTCCCTCAACGTCAGCAAGACAAAGAAGCTGATGGTGGACGACAGGAAACTACAGGAGCACGCGCCCAATCACAAAAGGCCAAAAGGCTCCAGAACAGCTTCTACCCACACACTGACTGGACTCTACCCACACTGACTGGACTCTACCCACACTGACTGGACTCTACCCACACACTGACTAGACTCTACCCACACACTGACTGGACTCTACCCACACACTGACTAGACTCTACCCACACACTGACTGGACTCTATCCACACACTGACTGGACTCTACCCGCACACTGACTAGACTCTACCCACACTGACTGGACTCTACCCACACTGACTGGACTCTACACACACACTGACTAGACTCTACACACACTGACTGGACTCTACCCACACTGACTGGACTCTACCCACACACTAACTGGACTCTACCCACACTGACTAGACTCTAGACACACTGACTAGACTCTACCCACACACTGACTAGACTCTACCCACACACTGGCTAGACTCTACCCACACACTGACTAGACTCTACCCACACACTGACTGGACTCTACCCACACTGACTAGACTCTACCCACACACTGACTGGACTCTACCCACACTGGCTGGACTCTACCCACACACTGACTGGACTCTACCCACACTGACAGAGGTTGAATGGGTAAGAGGAAATATTGAAGTGCCTATGAATGGGGTATGGTAGTAGGTGCCAGGCGCACCAGTTTTTGTCAAGAACTGCTACGCTGCTGGGTTTATCTGTTTCCCGTATGAAGAACGGTCCACCACCCAAAGAACATCCAGCCAACTTGACACAACTGTGGGAAGCATTGGCGTTAAGGTGGGCCAGCATTCCTGTGGAACGCTTTCAACACCTTGTAGAGTCCAACTCAATATTAGGAAGGTGTTCTTATTTTTTGTACACTTGTATATGTATTTTTTTTAAATGTCTCTTCACTCCAGCATTTTGTAATTTAAATCAAATGTTTCACATAAATCTGACAGTATAGAATATAAACTTTTATTTGAGGGTATTTTTATACCCGATTTCACTGTTTAGAACTGAATAAACCTTATGTAGATAGTCCCCCCATTTGAAGAAGTCATAAGCATATGGCCAATTTTCAGACAGTAAACGCTACTTCATTCAACACACTACTACAACAGCGTGACTATTTTGGAATGAAACGTTCAACATATTTCCTTTAACATCCTGTGTTGTGTGTTTATTCTTTAACAATTCATATGATCGGGACTATTTTGAGACATTAAAGAGCATCAGGTGATATGTCTGCCAATGGCACTTCCATCTTTACATGACATATTACACTGGTCATCCAAAACATCATGTATTTAGACAGTATGAATTAGTCCTCACTTTAGATTAGGGACTGCAAAACGACTTTACTAAACTAATGATTAGAAAATGGTTTATAAGGACCTTTATTTTTTTATTATTATTTTTTTAAATATATTTTTTAAAATGTTTACCCCTTTTTCTCCCCAATTTCGTGGTATCCAATTGTTTAGTAGCTACTATCTTGTCTCATCGCTACAACTCCCGTACGGGCTCGGGAGAGATAAGGACCTTTATTAAACATCTTATGAATTAATTTATGAATACGTAAATTATTTATAAATGTGAGATTAACTAACTTAATAACTTCTTTTTTTTTACAAATGTAGGAGTAATCCTAAATAAATGGTGAGTAAACTGTAAATGCCTTACATACATTTCAACTTTACGACACTTGATAAAGGTGTCGTGGCCCAATTGAGCCGCTAGAGGTTGATATGATTTTTGATATGATGATATGAGGTCTGATTTTTAAGTAATTCATTTGCATTGTATTGCATGACATAAGTATTTGATCACCTACCAACCAGTAAGAATTCCGGCTCTCACAGACCTGTTAGTTTTTCTTTAAGAAGCCCTCCTGTTCTCCACCCATTACTTGTATTAACTGCACCTGTTTGAACTCGCTACCTGGTTAAATAAAGGTTAAATAAAAAATTCAAAAAAATGTGAGCGGCCATTGCTGCAATGGATAACTGATGAGGTGGAAACCACCTTTGTACAATCATTTTCTTAGCAGCTGTGGTTCCTGTCAACCACACTCTCTGTTGGCGTTCTGACAAGTGCAAATCAGTCATCACAAAGCACCATCACTACTGGATCTGACAGCACTATTTTATCTGTAAGTACACAGATGACATCATTGACTTTTCTCCAGAATTCAACCCCCCCCGCCCTCCCAGGGGGACATTTCCACAGCACAGGCTGAACAGTACCGAAGTCCCCCCTTTTTTAGGTTTAAGATGTTTTAATTCATTTGTTTGTGATTGGGGTTTACAGATGATCCTAATATATTTTCTTCATACCGTCTCCCAATTCATTTGTCTGTCAGTAAGTGTAAAATCCTTTTCCCCTTTTTTACAGTGGATAGAGTTCATGATTTGTTTGTTTTGCTGCTATAGTACATTCACTATAGATATCAGAAACAACTTCTTTTGAGGGGCATCTGTCCGTTAGAAGTTTGACCAAAGGGTGTACTGCTAGTTCTGTCCCCCAGAGGACTCCATAGGCTGGAATGGATAGACTAGTTCTGTTCCCCAGAGGACTCCATAGGCTGGAATGGATAGACTAGTTCTGTTCCCCAGAGGACTCCATAGGCTGGAATGGATAGACTAGTTCTGTTCCCCAGAGGACTCCATAGGATGGAATGGATAGACTAGTTCTGTTCCCCAGAGGACTCCATAGGCTGGCATGGATAGACTAGTTCTGTTCCCCAGATGACTCCATAGGCTGGAATGGATAGACTAGTTCTGTTCCCCAGAGGACTCCATAGGCTGGAATGGATAGACTAGTTCTGTTGACAATAACACACATTTACTGAGTACGCACTAACACACATTTACTGAGTACGCACTAACACACATTTACTGAGTACGCACTAACACACATTTACTGAGTACGCACTAACACACATTTACTGAGTACGCACTAACACACATTTACTGAGTACGCACTAACACACATTTACTGAGTACGCAATAATACACATTTACTGAGTACGCACTAACAGGTCATAAAAACAATGTGCATGTTTGTAGTAGTCCATACAAAAAAATAATGAATCTTGTCATCTAATTGGTGAAACTATTGCCTCTTCTGTAGCATGTCAAGGAACAGAAGCCTCTGGGTTTGAACCAGATCTTCAGGAAATCATTTGGATATATACAGTATATATATATTTTTTAATTTAACGTTATTTACAATGACGACCTACAGGGGAACAGTGGGTTAACTGCCTTGTTCAGGGGCAGAATAACAGATTTTTACCTTGTCAGCTCAAGGGATTCGATCTAGCAACCTTTCGGTTACGAGCCCAACGCTCTAACCACTAGGGTACCTGCTGTCCCAAAATGATAACATTTTAGATTTGAAGCCCAGACGTAAGAGAGAGAACAAAGGCTAAACCTGGTCTTAACTTCCAATGCTCCATCCCCCTGCCCAACACCCCTCCACGCCACTCCACCAACCGCCAGGATGCCCGGCATCAGAACATTCCAGGCATTCCCGTGATTGGCAGATAGCAGGTTGATTGGCATGTCGGACCCCGCGAACACTGGGTACTGGTAAGTACAACACAACCACCTACTAGCCTAACACATAACACACAGCTATCTGCGCGGGTCGCTACAATACGATGGGGGACATTCATTTTAATAATTGAGATTCTAGCATGAAAAGAAGTGGCCATAGCAGACCATCTCTTTATGTCTTTTTGGATCTCAAATACCCTTGAATGTCTCACTGCATTTACTAAATATCTTGCATTAACTGACACAATGGAGATATGAGAATGGCAAGAAATGCTCGATTGACTGAATGACTAAGCCTTAACGTAGCACAAACATGGAGAACTAACTTGCTAAATAATTCATTGGTGATAGTTGACTTCTCTAGATACACAGTTGTTGTCAGAGCAACATGAGACAAGTTAACTAGCCAGCTACCACCAGACAAAGTTATCACACAAACGGTGTAAACGTAACTTAGTTGTCAAATACAATTTTAGTTTATAGAAGCTAGACAAGCAGTGCAGCCCAGCCCTCCGTTCCAGTGGCACTCTCCGTTCAAGTGGCGCCCTCCGTTCCAGTGGCGCCCTCCGTTCCAGTGGCACCCTCCGTTCCAGTGGCGCCCTCCGTTCCAGTGGCGCCCTCCGTTCAAGTGGCGCCCTCCGTTCCAGTGGCACCCTCCGTTCCAGTGGCACCCTCCGTTCCAGTGGCACCCTCCGTTCCAGTGGCGCCCTCCGTTCCAGTGGCGCCCTCCGTTCAAGTGGCGCCCTCCGTTCCAGTGGCGCCCTCCGTTCCAGTGGCGCCCTCCGTTCCAGTGGCGCCCTTCGTTCCAGTGGCGCCCTCCGTTCCAGTGGTCACATGATCTCAGTATATATATACACCTGTTCTGAAAGGCCCCAGAGTCTGCAACACCACTAAAGCAAGCGGCACCATGAAGACCAAGGAGCTCTCCAAACAGGTCAGGGACAAATTGTAGAGAAGTACAGATCAGGGTTGGGTTATAAAAAAATATCAGAAACTTTAAACATCCCACAGAGCACCATTAATTCCATTATATAAAAAAAAATTGAAAGAATATGGCACCACAACAAACCTGCCAAGAGAGGGCCGCCCACCAAAACTCACAGACCAGGCAAGGAGGGCATTAATCAGAGGGGCAACAACGAGACCAAAGATAAACCTGAAGGAGCTGCAAAGCGCCACAGCAGAGATTGGAGTATCTGTCCATAGGACCACTTTAAGCCGTACACTCTACAGAGCTGGGCTTTACAGAAGAGTGGCCAGAAGAAAGTCATTGCTTAAAGAGAAAAATAAGAAAACTCATTTTGTTTTCGCCAAAAGGTATGTGGGATACTCCCCAAACATATGGAAGAAGGTACTCTGGTCAGATGAGACTAAAGTTGAGCTTTTTGGCAATCAACGAAAACTCCATGTCTGGCTCAAACCCAACACCTCTCACAACCCCGAGAGCATCATGCTGTGGGGATGTTTTTCATCGGCAGGGACTGGGAAACTGGTCAGAATTGACGGAATGATGGATGGGGCTAAGTACAGGGAAATTCTTGAGGGAAACCTGTTTCAGTCTTCCAGAGATTTGAGACTGGGACGGAGGTTCACCTTCCAGCAGGACAATGACCCTAAGCATATTGGTAAAGCAACACTCAAGTGATTTAAGTGGAAACATGTAAATGTCTTGGAATGGCCTAGTCAAAGCCCAGACTTCATTCCAATTGATAATCTGTGGTATGACTTCAAGATTGCTGTATACCCGCGGAACCCATCCAACTTGAAGGAGCTGGAGCAGTTTTGCCTTTAAGAATGGGCAAAAATCCCAGTGGCTAGATGTGCCAAGCTTATAGAGAGATATGCTGCTGTAATTGCTGCAAAAGGGGGCTCTACAAACTATTGACTTTTGGGGAGGGTGAATAGTTATGCACGCTCACGTTTTCATTTTTTTTTGTGTTATTTCGTGTTTGTTTCACAATAAAACTTCTTTTGCATCTACAAAGTGGTAGGCATGTTGTGTAAATCAAATGACACAAATCCCCCAAAATCTATTTTATTTCCGGTTTGTAAAGCAACAAAATAGGAAAAATGCCAAGGGGGTGAAAACTGTCACAAGCCACAGTATGTTAGGCAGTAGATGGATCTGTAAACACAATTAGACCAGGTATGTTAGGCAGTAGATGGATCTGTAAACACAATTAGACCAGGTATGTTAGGCAGTAGATGGATCTGTAAATACCATTAGACCAGGTATGTTAGGCAGTAGATGGATCTGTAAACACAATTAGACCAGGTATGTTAGGCAGTAGATGGGATCTGTTAACACAATTAGACCAGGTATGTTAGGCAGTAGATGGATCTGTAAACACCATTAGACCAGGTATGTTAGTAGATGGATCTGTAAACACCATTAGACCAGGTATGTTAGTAGATGGATCTGTAAACACAATTAGACCAGGTGTGTTAGGCAGTAGATGGATCTGTAAACACCATTAGACTAGGTATGTTAGCAGATGGATCTGTTAACACCATTAGACCAGGTATTTTAGGCAGTAGATGGATCTGTAAATACCATTAGACCAGGTATGTTAGGCAATAGATGGATCTGTAAACACCATTAGACCAGGTATGTTAGTAGATGGATCTGTAAACACAATTAGACCATGTGTGTTAGGCAGTAGATGGATATGTAAACACAATTAGACCAGGTATGTTAGTAGATGGATCTGTAAACACCATTAGACCAGGTATGTTAGTAGATGGATCTGTAAACACCATTAGACCAGGTATGTTAGTAGATGGATCTGTTAACACCATTAGATCAGGTATGTTAGGCAGTAGATGGATCTGTAAACACAATTAGACCAGGTATGTTAGTAGATGGATCTGTAAACACCATTAGACCAGGTATGTTAGGCAGTAGATGGATCTGTAAACACCATTAGATCAGGTATGTTAGTAGATGGATCTGTAAACACAATTAGACCAGGTATGTTAGGCAGTAGATGGGATCTGTTAACACAATTAGACCAGGTATGTTAGGCAGTAGATGGATCTGTAAACACCATTAGACTAGGTATGTTAGTAGATGGATCGGTAAGCACAATTAGACCAGGTATGTTAGGCAGTAGATGGATCTGTAAACACCATTAGACTAGGTATGTTAGTAGATGGATCGGTAAGCACAATTAGACCAGGTGTGTTACCTGGTCTAATGTTGTTTACAGATCCATCTACTGCCTAACATACCTGGTCTAATGGTGTTTACAGATCCATCTACTAACATACCTGGTCTAATGGTGTTTACAGATCCATCTACTGCCTAACATACCTGGTCTAATTGTGTTAACAGATCCATCTACTAACATACCTAGTCTAATGGTGTTTACAGATCCATCTACTGCCTAACATACCTGGTCTAATGGTGTTTACAGATCCATCTACTGCCTAACATACCTGGTCTAATGGTGTTTACAGATCCATCTACTAACATACCTGGTCTAATTGTGTTAACAGATCCATCTACTAACATACCTGGTCTAATGGTGTTTACAGATCCATCTACTGCCTAACATACCTGGTCTAATGGTGTTTACAGATCCATCTACTGCCTAACATACCTGGTCTAATGGTGTTTACAGATCCATCTACTGCCTAACATACGTGACAGTCCCCCTCTGGTGCGTTCAATCTTGGCATTATCCTGCAAGTTGCAAACCAACATAAAAAATGACTATGTGATGTTCTGGTTGTGGATCATCGTTGCCCTCTGGTGGTTGAACTTGGTAGGTTCTCTGAAAGCGGAGCAGTCCACCCCAAGAATGGGCAGCGGATGTCTGGTTGGTGATCGCCGTAGCGGTCCCGTCTAGGCAGTAACTTAGGCAGGTGTTAACAACGCACACACTCTCATGATCTATGGCGTTCCTAATTTGCGGTTTGTTGCTTTGGGCCCTATCCAAAGTTGATAACTACATGATAAGTCTACAGCTGTAAGGCACCGTTTTCGGGCAGTCTACAGGGATGACCTATGGACCTCTGTAGAGAAACTGGTGAATACTGACTATAGATGTAGAGCAAAAATGCCTTAGAGTACATTTTCAACTTTACTAAGGCTGGTATTTTGTTCGGACCCTTATGTGATCCGAGCGTAAATCCTCATTCTGTTGCACGTGTACCAAGTATCCAGCAACTTGTTCAGAAGGAGTCTGACATCATCAGTATGAATTGATGTTGACCTCAAGACATGTGTTAAGGAGACCTGTAGTAGTTTTACTACACATCAATGTGCCTTACACCATTAAGGAGACCTGTAGTAGTTTTACTACACATCAATGTGCCTTACATCATTAAGGGGACCTGTAGTAGTTTTACTACACGTCAATGTGACTTACACCATTAAGGGGACCTGTAGTAGTTTTACTACACATCAATGTGCCTTACACCATTAAGGGGACCTGTAGTAGTTTCACTACACATCAATGTGCCTTACACCATTAAGGGGACCTGTAGTAGTTTCACTACACATCAATGTGACTTACACCATACACCATCAATCAATCAAATGTATTCATAAAGCCCTTCTTACGTCAGCTGATATCTCAAAGTGCTGTACAGAAACCCATCCTAAAACCCCAAACAGCAAGCAAAGCAGATGTAGAAGCACGGTGGCTATGAAAAACTCCCTAGAAAGGCCAGAAACTAGAAAGAAACCTAGAGAGGAACCAGGTTCTGAGGGGTGGCCAGTACTCTTCTGGCTGTCAGGTGGAGATTATAACAGAACATGGCCATGATGTTCAAATGTTCATAAATGACCAGCAGGGTGAGATAATATATATTTTTTACAGTGGTTGTAGAGGGTGCATCAGGTCAGCACCTCAGGAGTAAATGTCAATTGGCTTTTCATAGCCGATCATTCAGAGTTAGAGACAGCAGGTGCGGTACAGAGAGGGTCCAAAATAGCAGGTCTGGGACATGTAGCACGTCCAGTGAACAGATCAGGGTTCCATAGCATCAGGCAGAACAGTTGAAAGTGGAGCAGCAGCACAGCCAGGTGGACTGGGGACAGCAAAGAGTCATCAGGCCAGGTAGTCCTGAGGCATGGTCCTAGGGCTCAGATCCTATGAGAGAAGAGATAGAGAGATGGAGAGAGAAAGAGAGAGAGAGAGAGAGCATACTTAAATTCACACAGGACACCAGATAAGACAGGAGAAGTACTCCAGATATAAAAGATTTACTCACTGACCCTAGCTCCCCGACACATAAACTACTGCAGCAAAAATACTGGAGGCTGAGACAGGAGGGCTCAGGGGACACTGTGGCCCCATCGGATGATACCCCCGGACAGGGCCAAACAGGAAGGATATAACCCCACCCACTTTGCCTAAGCACAGCCCCCACACCACTAGAGGGATATCTTCAACCACTAACCTACTACCCTGAGAGAAGGCCGAGTATATGCTTAGAAATCAATACTTACGTCTTCATCACCGGAGTTCTCTCATCATTCATTTGGTTAGCGACTTTAATGAGTTCTGCTGATTTGTCATCCGTCATCTTAGTCATTGCGTGGACATCGTCATATTTAGTTTTGGCAAAATCGAGTTGTTCCTTTAGATGATGCTTTTGTTGAACAGTTTGTGATTGTTCTTCCTCATAGGTTTTTGCAATTACATTTAATTGTTCAGTTTTTTAAAAGCAGTTCCAGGGCTAGCAGATTTTTTTTTTAATTTTCAGCTTTTTTTCATTAGTTTCCTGGTTCTCTCCCCCTGTCCCTTTATGTCTACCATTTCCTGCTCGTGCTTCAGCTGTGCACTGCGACGCCAACCTCGGATGGCCAGACATCAGGGCTAAACTGGAGAGAACCTTTACAAGGCCTGCGCCCAAAGGTTGATTTTGGAGAGTGTTTGTCGCGATTTCTACTGTTTTTCCACGAATGGCATAGTTAGGGTTCGTATCGCTGCTGAGGTCAGAGATCAATCCTTTTATGGGTGAGGGTTCCCCAATTAGCAGGAGAGTGGGGACCACTCCCTCCGATAGCTTGCACATTATTAGAAAAATTGAGAGGGAAAACATTCCTATTTTTTTCAAAGTTATGGGTTTGGAATTCGTTGGAAGCTGCAAAGATAAAAATTATATATTTATAGACATTAATGAACAAACACTACTGTATCTGTAATGTGGGAGTTGAAAGTGAATTAAATTGCAAAAGCAAATTTCATTGATTAATCATTGATAATGACTAATCATACCTGGATAGGCTATCTGGGAAATAAACTTTAATTAACCTGAGAAGTTGGTTCATCTAGGTTAATATGGGAAACTGCAAAATGTCTCATTTAATTGGAAGAACCTGCAAATGTATGTTCCACAATTTAACTTATTAAATTGAATGAGACGATGACATTCAATCAATTGAGATTGTCTGGATCATCGTAAGTGTAACCAGTAGTTCAAATGTTAGGGTACATTCACCACCAGGGTCCCTTATCCATAAGGCCGAAGCCACATGGGATTCCCGCGAAGGCGGGACTTCCGTCAGTACTAGACTGAATGAGCTTTGCAAAAGCAAATTTGACTGATTAATCAATGTTAATGATAAATCAAACCTATATAGGCTATTTGGGAATGAAACTTTAATTAACCTGAAAGCGTAGTTGTGTATCAAGCTTAACGTGGAAAAGTCTCATTTGTAGAAACCAATCAATTAGGATATTATTTAAAATGTCCATTTGAAAAAGGTAAATTTGTTTTACCTCTTAGTTAAATTGAATGAGACATCGATATCCAATCAGTTGAGTAAGTAACCACTTGTCAAACGTGATACACTTTGGGTGTCACGTAAATAATTATTTTTTTAAAAACTAAAAAACATTTACTGCCGATTCTTCACCCCAAGGGGTCACTGATCGCAGAACGTTGAACTCAAACGGAAGTACAACGGGCGGGACTTCCGTCATCCAAGACAGAGGAATTTCAACGTGACACAGGAAAAACAAAATGGCTGCTCTCCCTTTGTAAGCTGTAGCATCTCTTGCAAGCTAATCCTACTTTATGAAACTTTCAAGCATAAACTATTTTATTAGTAATTGGCTTACATTAAAACCTTTCCGGCAATATTTTTTGCAATGTTTTAACCGGCCGGCAAATAAATACACAGAATAGTCTGGCCCAACGTGTCTATTTGTCAAATTTCTATAATTAGCTGGATCGTGTCCTAGCAATGTGATCTGACCCGACCCTGACTATGTCAGAAAAAGGGAAGGGAACCTCCTTGTATTGTTTAAATGTCAACACACGCAACCAGTAATTCCTGTCTACAACTCCCATGTTGTATAACATAACCTGGGGGCATTATGCAATCTGCTTTTCAAATGTATATAGGCTGAATCAAAATAAATGCCTCATTCTATCTTAGATTCCGAGAGCTGCTTTATGTTGTGTCACTGACTATCATTAAAAAGTGAAGACTGTTATATTATCAAATCAATTCTTTATGTGTTATTTAAACTAATCATGAACCTTTAATGAACTAATCATGTAACTTTAATTAACTAAAAAGTTGGGGCACCACAGGAACATGTTTTTTTTATAGAATGTAAATTTCCTGAATTATAACTCTTCAGATATTTTCTTATCTTATCAAAACAATCACTTATTAATGAATTTTACCTTATCAGTCTCATTACTGAATGTCGCAATTATTTAACTAACTTGACCAATCATAGAATTACATAAACACACACACACACAAATAGGTTATACATTAGTTACTACATGATACAAAGAAACAGTCCAGAGTGGACGAAACTGATATGACGGCTTGGTAGACAATGGAAAAGGGGGTGGGGACCGCGCAAGAGTGGGAAACGGGAAACTCATAGAGGATAACTACATGAACACCCGCTCATTCTGAAAATAAATTGCAATTTACATATTAACGGGTGTATGTTTTGGCTCTCTCTGTAATCGCCGGTCCGTCTGTTGGATAGTCAGCAGACAGAGAGCCTCTGGTTTGTCCATCAGAGATCACCATCGTAGGTTGTTAGAACGGATACTGTAGCGTCAGCGCCATCTAGTGGTCTTAACCATTCCAGACGTCCGTGGGTCTCTTTGACACCAATCATTTCCACACGTATCTACCGCTTCATGTTTTCTAATCTAATGTACATTTTGTCGGAAGTGGGTTTTATACTCTGTAGAAAAGGGGGCGTGTCGTGTCTGTGCTCACAGGGGGCGTGGCCACTGACTAATTCAACTCTATATGTAGACCCATACTCTCATCACATTTAATCTTTTCACAAATAGTTTCCTATGTACTCCAATACTTTTCAGAACATTTAGATGTAAACCCCATAATGGAGAAGTGGACACAACCAAAGACACAGTAATGTGTGTTTCCTGTCCCTCACGAGATCACCAAATGAAACACACTCGACATGACTGTCCCTTAACCTCTTCAGTCGACCCTCTACTTTTTTGAACATTTTGTTAAAAATCGCGCAACATTTCAGCGCCCTGCTACTCATGCCAGGAATATAGTACGTTCATATGGTTAGAATGTGTGTATAGGAAACCCTCGGACGTTTTTAAAACTGGTTAAATCACGACTGTGGCTATTACATAACGTGCGTTACATCGGAAAGCGCAGGAAAACCTGATCACAGAAAATGGAAATAAATATCCTTGCGCCACTACCGCAATTGTTAACAGTGAGCCGAATTAGATAAGACCGAGCATTCAACTCCCACAGCATCCCCATGTTGTCGAGTATCTTGTGAATTTAATCATCTTTGATTCTTGGTTGAACCGAAAGAGGGGCACCGCTTACCTCCGGTCTCCGCCCAGATCATTCCGGAAGAGCTCTCTCCTGAAATTTTTTCCAAGACGACAGCTAATGATATCTACATCGCCTACGGATGATTTTTATCGCTTATTAACGTTTACTAATACCTAAAGTAGCATTACAAACGTATTTCGAAGTGTTTTGTGAAAGTTTATCGTCTACTTTTTGAATTTTAAAAAATGACGTTACGTTGTGAAATCGCTGTTTTTTTCGTTTATCACACAATCTACATATAACGATATCTTGGCTTTATATGGCCCGATTTAATCGAAATAAAGACCCAATAGTGTTTATGGGACATCTAGGAGTGCCAACAAAGAAGATGGTGAAAGGTAATGACTGTTTTCTATTTTATTGTGCGGTTTGTGTAACGCCGAAATGCTAATTATTTTGTTTACGTCCCCTGCTGTGCTTTTCTGTTGTAGTGTATTGGTGCATGCTATCAGATAATAGCTTCTCATGCTGTCGCCGAAAAGCATTTTAAAAATCTGACTTGTTGCCTGGATTCACAACGAGTGTAGCTTTAATTTGATACCCTGCATGTGTATTTTAATGAACTTTTGAGTTTTAACTAATACTATTAGCATTTAGCGTAGTGCATTTGCATTTCCAGAGCTCTAGTTGGGACGCAAGCGTCCCAGGTAGAGGTAAGAGGTTAAGTGTCCACGGACCATTCCAAATAATCGACCTGGCCCGGGTATCCTGGAAGGATATTGACCTCATCCCATCAGTAGAGGACGCCTGGTTATTCTTTAAAAATACCTTCCTCACCAACTTCAAAAATGTAGAACCAGGAACAGATATAGCCCTTGGTTCTCTCCAGACCTGACTGCCCTTGACCAGCACAAAAACATTCTGTGGCGTTCTGCATTTGCATCGAATTGCCCCCGTGATATGCAACTTTCAGGGAAGTTAGGAATCAATATACACAGGCAGTTAGGAAAGCCAAGGCTAGCTTTTTCAAGCAGAAATTTGCTTCCTGCAACACTAACTCAAAAAGGTACAAAAAGGGACGCTGTAAAGTCCATGGAGAATAAAGCACCTCCTCCCAGCTGCCCACTGCACTGAGGATAGGAAACTACCGATAAATACACAATAACTGAGAATTTCAATAAGCATTTCTCTACGGCTGGCCATGCTTTCCACCTGGCTACCCCTACCCCGGTCAACAGCCCTGCACCCCCCCACAGCAACTCGCCCAAGCCTCCCCCATTTCTCCTTCTCCCAAATCCAGTCAGCTGTTGTTCTGAAAGAGCTGCAAAATCTGGACCCCTACAAATTGCCGGGCTAGACAATCTGGACCGTTTCTTTCTAAAATGATCTGCCGAAATTATTGCAACCCCTATTACTAGCCTGTTCAACCTCTCTTTCGTGTCGTCTGAGATTCTCAAAGATTGGAAAGCAGCTGCGGTCATCCCCCTCTTCAAAGGGGGTGACACTCTTGACCCAAACTGCTACAAACCTATATCTATCCTACCCTGCCTTTCTAAGGTCTTCGAAAGAAAGTTAACAAACAGATTACTGACCATTTCGAATACCACCGTACCTTCTCCGCTATGCAATCTGGTTTCAGAGCTGGTCATGGTGCACCTCAGCCATGCTCAAGGTCCTAAACGATATCTTTACCGCCATCGATAAGAAACAATACTGTGCAGCCGTATTCATTGATCTGGCCAAGGCTTTCGACATCCTTATCGGCAGACTCAACAGCCTTGGTTTCTCAAATGATTGCCTCACCTGGTTCACCAACTACTTCTCCGATAGAGTTCAGTGTGTCAAATCGGAGGGCCTGTTGTCCGGGCCTCTGGCAGTCTCTACAGGGGTATCACAGGGTTCAATTCTTGGACCGACTCTCTTCTCTGTAAACATCAATGATGTCGTTCTTGCTGCTGGTGAGTCTCTGATCCACCTCTATGCAGACGACACCATTCTGTATACTTCTGGCCCTTCTCTGGACACTGTGTTAACTACCCTCCAGACGAGCTTCAATGCCATACAACTCTCCTTCCGTGGCCTCCAACTGCTCTTAAATACAAGTAAAACTAAATGCATACTCTTCAACTGATCGCTGCCCGCACCTACCCGCCCTTCCAGCATCACTACTCTTGACGGTTCTGACTTAGAATATGTGGACAACTACAAATACCTAGGTGTCTGGTTAGACTGTAAATCAAATCAAATCCAAATCAAATCAAATGTATTTATATAGCCCCTCGTACATCAGCTGATATCTCAAAGTGCTGTACAGAAACCCAGCCTAGCACGGTGGCTAGGAAAAACACCCTAGAAAGGCCAAAACCTAGGAAGAAACCTAGAGAGGAACCAGGCTATGTGGGGTGGCCAGTGGAGATTATAACAGAACATGGCCAAGATGTTCAAATGTTCATAAATGACCAGCATGGTCAAATAATAATAATCACAGGCAGAACAGTTGAAACTGGAGCAGCAGCACGGCCAGGTGGACTGGGGACAGCAAGGAGTCATGTAAACTCTCCTTCCAGACTCACATCAAACATCTCCAATCCAATTTTAAATCTAAAGATGGCTTCCTATTCCGCAACAAATCATCCTTCACTCATGCGCCAAACATACCCTTGCAAAACTGACCATCCTACCGATCCTCAACTTTGGCGATGTCATTTGCAAAATAGCCTCCAACAATCTACTCAGCAAATTGGATGCAGTCTATCACAGTGCCATCTGTTTTGTCACCAAAGCCCTGTATACTACCCTCCACTGCGACCTGTACTCTCTAGTTCAAATCAAATCAAATTTTATTTGTCACATACACATGGTTAGCAGATGTTAATGCGAGTGTAGCGAAATGCTTGTGCTTCTAGTTCCGACAATGCAGTAATAACCAACGAGTAATCTAACTAACAATTCCAAAACTACTGTCTTATACACAGTGTAAGGGGATAAAGAATATATACATAAAGATATATGAATGAGTGATGGTACAGAGCAGCATAGGCAAGATACAGTAGATGGTATCGAGTACAGTATATACATATGAGATGAGTATGTAAACAAAGTGGCATAGTTAAAGTGGCTAGTGATACATGTATTACATAAGGATGCAGTCGATGATATAGAGTACAGTATATACGTATGCATATGAGATGAATAATGTTGGGTATGTAACATTATATTAGGTAGCATTGTTTAAAGTGGCTAGTGATATATTTTACATCATTTCCCATCAATTTCCATTATTTAAGTGGCTGGAGTTGAGTCAGTGTGTTGGCAGCAGCCACTCAATGTTAGTGGTGGCTGTTTAACAGTCTGATGGCCTTGAGATAGAAGCTGTTTTTCAGTCTCTCGGTCCCAGCTTTGATGCACCTGTACTGACCTCGCCTTCTGGATGATAGCGGGGTGAACAGGCAGTGGCTCGGTGGTTGTTGTCCTTGATGATCTTTATGGCCTTCCTGTAACATCGGGTGGTGTAGGTGTCCTGGAGGGCAGGTAGTTTGCCCCCGGTGATGCGTTGTGCAGACCTCACTACCCTCTGGAGACCCTTACGGTTGTGGGCGGAGCAGTTGCCGTACCAGGCGGTGATACAGCCCGCCAGGATGCTCTCGATTGTGCATCTGTAGAAGTTTGTGAGTGCTTTTGGTGACAAGCCGAATTTCTTCAGCCTCCTGAGGTTGAAGAGGCGCTGCTGCGCCTACTTCACGATGCTGTCTGTGTGAGTGGACCAATTCAGTTTGTCTGTGATGTGTATGCCGAGGAACTTAAAACATACTACTTGGCTGGCCCTCGCTGCATACTCGTCGCCAAACCCACTGGCTCCAGGTCATTTATAAGTCTTTGCTACGTAAAGCCCCACTTTATCTCAGCTCGCTGGTCACCATAGCAGCACCCACCCGTAGCACGCGTTCCAGCAGGTATGTCTCACTGGTCACCCCCAAAGCCAATTCCTCCTTTCCTCTCCTTCCAGTTCTCTGCTGCCAATGACTGGAACGAACTACAAAAATCACTGAAACTGGAGACACTTATCTCCCTCACTAACTTTAAGCACCAGCTGTCAGAGCAGATCACTGCACCTGTACATAGCCCATCTGTAAATAGCCCAACAACTACCTCATCCCCATATAGTATATATCTTGCTCCTTTGCACCCCAGTATTTCTACTTTGCACATTCATCTACTGCACATCTACCATTCCAGTGTTTAATTGCTATATTGTATTTACTTCACCACCATGGCCTATTTATTGCCTTACCTCCATTATCTCACCTCATTTGCTCACATCGTATATAGACTTGTTTTTCTACTGTATTATTGACTGTATGTTTGTTTTACTCCATGTGTAACTCTGTGTTGTTGTATGTGTCGAACTGCTTTGCTTTATCTTGGCCAGGTCGCAGTTGTAAATGAGAACTTGTTCTCAACTAGCCTACCTGGTTAAATAAAGGTGTTCTCAACTAGCCAACCTGGTTAAATGAAGGTGAAATAAAAATAACATAAAGAAATAAAACATTCTCAAAAATAGAAATATTGTTTAATTCTCCCATTTTGGTGATTAGGAGTTTTGGCAAGGAGAATTGATTTGTTCTCCATAGGCTCGCTCCCTCCATACTGAGAATTTCTACCATTAATTTCTGACCATTTTTTTCTGACCGTTTTTATGACCAGAATTTATGACCGTAAAACCTGATGTGGGCGAAGGGGGAGCCACGATATACACCCAAAAGGGCCACGTCGTGACAGTGACATCCAATGGACTTTGGTGGCCAAGATGTGTTGATATCTGTTCTGATGCCGTAAACGCCATGACAGGGAGACATAGTGGAGTGGTAGTGCACGTGCAAGCAGTTAGGTACACTGCAGTATCCACAGAGAGGCTCTTGGGTACACTGCAGCATCCACCCAGAGGCTCTTGGGTACACTGCAGCATCCACCCAGAGGCTCTTGGGTACACTGCAGCATCCACCTAGAGGCTCTTGGGTCCACTGCAGTATCCACCGAGAGGCTCTTGGGTTCACTGCAGCATCCACCCAGAGGCTCTTGGGTACACTGCAGTATCCACCGAGAGGCTCTTGGGTACACTGCAGTATCCACCGAGAGGCTCTTGGGTTCACTGCAGTATCCACCTAGAGGCTCTTGGGTCCACTGCAGTATCCACCGAGAGGCTCTTGGGTACACTGCAGCATCCCCTAGAGGCTCTTGGGTACACTGCAGCATCCCCTAGAGGCTCTTGCTGCCAATGGAATGCCTGACATCTTGAAAGACGTTTTGGACACTACAGTGAAAATCGTTCACTTTCTTAAAGCAAGGCCCCTGAACTCTCGTGTATTTTCTGCACTATACAATGATATGGGCAGTGACCATGTAACGCTTTTACAACATACGCTGGTTCTCAAGGGACAAAGAATTAAATCCTTTTTGTTTCAATATGAACCCTTTTCTTTTACAATTCAAATAATTCAATCCTTTTTGTTTAAATATGAACCCTTTTCTTTTACAGGTTAATATGTTTAGGCCTGGTCCCAGATCTGTGGTCTCCTACAGCCTGGTCCCAGATCTGTGGTCTCCTACAGCCTGGTCCCAGATCTGTGGTCTCCTAAAGCCTGGTCCCAGATCTGTGATCTCCTACAGCCTGGTCCCAGATCTGTGGTCTCCTAAAGCCTGGTCCCAGATCTGTGGTCTCCTAAAGCCTGGTCCCAGATCTGTGGTCTCCTACAGCCTGGTCCCAGATCTGTGGTCTCCTAAAGCCTGGTCCCAGATCTGTGGTCTCCTAAAGCCTGGTCCCAGATCTGTGGTCTCCTAAAGCCTGGTCCCAGATCTGTGGTCTCCTACAGCCTACATTGACACTTTAAAAAAAAATCGAGAGACGAGTTTAAAGTTTTCTTTACTGACCATCATTTTCACTTGTCTGACCGCTTGCATGATGATGAGTTTCTCAAGACTAGTCTATCTGGGTCATTCTCGCCTGAATGATCTGAATCCAGGATTACAGGGACTCTCCGCAACTATATTCAATGTGCGGGACAAAATTCAGGCTAAGATTAAGCAGTTGGAGCTCTTTTCTGTTTGCTTTAACTGTCACGTTCTGACCTTTATTTCCTTTGTTTTGTATTCATTATTTAGTATGGTCAGGGCGTGAGTTGGGGTGGGCATGGGGTTCTATGTTTCGGCCTAGTATGGTTCTCAATCAGAGGCAGTTGTCATTAGTTGTCTCTGATTGAGAATCATACTTAGGTAGCCTGGGTTGCACTGTTTGTTTGTGGGTGATTGTCTATGCTAGTGGCTTGTGTCAGCACAGGTCTCATTTATAGCTTCACGGTCGTTATTGTTTTCGTATGTAGTGTTCAGTATTTTCTTTAATTAAATATTCACTATGAACACATACCACGCCGCATTTTGGTCCTCTGATCCTTCTCGCCTCTCCTCTTCAGATGAAGAGGAGGAAGATCGTGACATTAACAAGAATAACACACAGGTCTTTCCGTCATTGTATGATTTTTTGTGTGCAAATGAACTCAAGCTTACGGACAATGTCAAATGTGATATAGCGAAGCACCTGAGTGAGCTGGGTGCGCAATTACGCACGTACTTTCCCGAAACAGATGACACAAACAACTGGATTCGTTATCCCTTTCATGCCCTGCCTCTAGTCCACCTACTTATATCTGAACCAGAGAGCCTCATTGAAATAGCAACAAGCGGATCTGTGAATATTGAATTTAATGAGAAGCCACTGACAGATTTCTGGATTGGCCTGCGCTCAGAGTATCCTGCCTGGGCAAATCACGCTGTTAAGACACTGATGCCCTTTGCAACCACATACCTATATGAGAGTGGATTCTCGGCCTTTACTAGCATGAAAACTAAATACAGGCACAGACCGTGTGTGGAAATTGATTTAAGACTGAGACTCTCTCCAATACAACCCAACATTGCAGAGTTATGTGCATCCTTTCAAGCACAATCTTCTCATTAACCTGTGGTGAGTTATTCACAATTTCCAATTGAACAAATACGTTTTTATATGTAAGATGGTTAAATAAAGAGCTAAATTATTGATTATTTTTATATTATTATTTGTGCCCTGGTCCGATAATAGCTCTTTGTCACTTCCCACGAGTCAGGTTGTGACAAAAAACTCACACTCACTCTTATGTTTAATGAATGTATCGTGTAGTGTTTCTGTGGCAGGCTTACAACGATGGCAAAAAACAACATTTGAGAGTGCGCTGACCCTGGTGCTAGAGGGGTTCGCAGCTGGAGGTTGAATGTTTGAAGGTGTACGGGATTATAAAACGTTTAGGAACCACTGTACTAGAACAACAACAACTAGCTATATCAGATCGAGAATTTCAGGAAAAGCAGGTCCCTGACCAAGGTCCTTCTTGCCCGGTTGCTCAGTTTGGCCGGATGGCCAGTTCTAGGCAGTCTGGGTAGTTCCTTATTTTTTCAATTTCCTAATGATTGAGACCACTGTGCTCTTGGAAACGTTCAACACTCTAGAAATAGTTTTACACCCTTCCCCAAATATACACTCCCGGTCAAACGTTTTAAAAACACAGACTCATTCCAGGGTTTTTCTTTATTTGTACTATTTTCTACATTGTAGAATAATAGTGAAGACATCAAAACTATGAAATAACACATATCGAATCATGTATATTACTATACAAATCAAAATATATTTTATATTTGAGATTCAAAGTGTTTTATATTTTGATTTGTTTAACACTTTGTTGGTTACTACATGACTCCATATGTGTTATTTCATAGTTTTGATTAGTAGTTGTGTTCAAACCTTTGACTGGTACTATAGATCCTAAGGTTAATGTAAGATACACAGAATGTATTGATACATCTTCATACACCCTTCCTCCATGGACAGGATACAGAATAAGAGAACAGCAGACATTCATTTCACTTATAACATCTGAAAGTGTAAACTTTTTCAACCCAAAACCAAATCAAACGATACGTCACGTACTCGGACCAGCGTGCAGATCTGGGTTCCACATCTTTATGAACTGAAACACACAAAACAATAAAGAATAACGGCACAAAATGGTGTCAACTACCCATAAACAATATCCCACAAATACAGGTTGAAACAAGCTACAAATGAGGAAAATGGCTACCTAAATATGATCCCCAATGAGAGACAACGATTACCAGCTGCCTCTAATTGGGAATCATACAAAATCACCAACATTGAAAAACAAAACTAGAACTCCACATAGAAAATATAAACTAGACTAACCCCCAGTCACGCCCTGACCTACTCTACCATAGAAAATAAGGGCTCTCTATGGTCAGGACGTGACACGATATGAGTTTACAGCAACCACATTCATACCCAACTGAATATTGTCTTTCTCCACAGGGAGCCACAGCATCTAAAGGCTTGTGTGGGGGATGAAACCACAGTAACCTCAATCATAACCAGCTGAATATTGTCTTTCTCTACAGGGAGCCACAGCATCTAAAGGCTTGTGGAGGGATGACACCACAGTAACCTCAATCATAACCAGCTGAATATTGTCTTTCTCTACAGGGAGCCACAGCATCTAAAGGCTTGTGGAGGGATGACACCACAGTAACCTCAATCATAACCAGCTGAATATTGTCTTTCTCTACAGGGAGCCACAGCATCTAAAGGCTTGTGGAGGGATGAAACCACAGTAACCTCAATCATAACCAGCTGAATATTGTCTTTCTCTACAGGGAGCCACAGCATCTAAAGGCTTGTGGAGGGATGACACCACAGTAACCTCAATCATAACCAGCTGAATATTGTCTTTCTCTACAGGGAG
Source organism: Oncorhynchus nerka (assembly GCF_034236695.1). Lineage (NCBI taxonomy): Eukaryota > Metazoa > Chordata > Actinopteri > Salmoniformes > Salmonidae > Oncorhynchus > Oncorhynchus nerka. The sequence continues at coordinate 81,742,643 of NC_088398.1, forward strand.
CCACAGCATCTAAAGGCTTGTGGAGGGATGACACCACAGTAACCTCAATCATAACCAGCTGAATATTGTCTTTCTCTACAGGGAGCCACAGCATCTAAAGGCTTGTGGAGGGATGACACCACAGTAACCTCAATCATAACCAGCTGAATATTGTCTTTCTCTACAGGGAGCCACAGCATCTAAAGGCTTGTGGAGGGATGACACCACAGTAACCTCAATCATAACCAGCTGAATATTGTCTTTCTCTACAGGGAGCAACAGCATCTAAAGGCTTGTGGAGGGATGAAACCACAGTAACCTCAATCATAACCAGCTGAATATTGTCTTTCTCTACAGGGAGCCACAGCATCTAAAGGCTTGTGGAGGGATGACACCAATGTAAATAGATAATATAAATCCCTTCGCATAGAGTCATTAGCGTGCACCACCGCTAACTAAGCTAGCCGTTTCACATCCGTTACACCTGCACCACCGCTGACTAGCTAGCCTTTTCACATCCGTTACACCTGCACCACCGCTGACTAGCTAGTCTTTTCACATCCGTTACACCTGCACCACCGCTGACTAGCTAGCCGTTTCACATCCGTTACACCTGCACCACCGCTGACTAGCTAGCCGTTTCACATCCCTTACACTCACCTCCCTTTTAACCTCCTCCTTTTCCGCAGCAACCAGTGATCCGGGTCAACAGCATCAATGTAACAGTATAACTTTAGACCGTCCCCTCGCCCATACCCTGGCGCGAACCAGGGACCCTCTCCACACATCAACAACAGTCACCCCTCGAAGCATCGTTACCCATCGCTCCACAAAAGCCACGGCCCTTGCAGAGCAAGGGGAACAACTACTTCAAGGTCTCAGAGCAAGTGACGTCACCGATTGAAACGCTATTTAGTGCGCACCACCGCTAACTAAGCTAGCCGTTTCACATCCGTTACACCTGCACCACCGCTAACTAAGCTAGCCTTTTCACATCCGTTACACCTGCACCACCGCTAACTAAGCTAGCCTTTTCACATCCGTTACACCTGCACCACCGCTAACTAGCTAGCCATTTCACATCCGTTACACCTGCACCACCGCTAACTAAGCTAGTCTTTTCACATCCGTTACACCTGCACCACCGCTAACTAAGCTAGCCGTTTCACATCCGTTACACCTGCACCACCGCTAACTAAGCTAGCCGTTTCACATCCGTTACACAAGGACACAAGGACACAAGTTACCACAGAGTTCATACATCCATGTATCGTAAATGGCTTCAGAGTTCTACCCAGAGGATACGTTTCAGATGGATACCAGGTATGGAGACCATAGGATTATTCTATCACACATTTAAAAGTCAGTCCTCTGGATACTGTAGAGAACACAGGAGGTTGGTGGGCACTTTAATTGGGGAGGACGGGGCTCGTGGTAATGGCTGGAGTGGAACCAGTGGATTGGTATCAAATACATCAAACACATTCATTGCATGTGTTTGGTGCCAGTCCATTTGTTCCGTTCCAGACATTATTATGAGCCTCCCTTCGGCAGCCTCCACTGGTAGAGAGGGATATATTTTAGCCCGTCAGTGGGGAGGAAGGACGAACCTTAGACATTGTCTTGGGCCATCTGCCGTGTGGCTGGAGGACACAGAGAGCTCATAAATTAGGGCCGAGCTACAACATCAGAATTGAGTTGAAAGTCTGTTCAGAAAGACATTACCAATTAGCTAAACAAAGAAACAGTAGATCATGATACAATTGGATGAGAGAGATAACGAGCTCTGGACAAATCACAATTGCTCAGGTGGTTAGTGTAGTATCTGGGATCTACATCTGTTTATATTAGTTACTGTGCTGTTACTAAGCAGTAATGCATTACGGCAGTGTTACGTTACTACACCTAATAGGAAATGCACATGCGCACTGGAATGCCGGGAACTGTAGAGCACGAGGGTTTTTTTGACTAAACGACAACTAACTGTACTCCCGTCTCCTGCCTGGTCATTTCTCCACAACACAAATATTACAGTGGCGACGAGGATGGGATTAAACTACATAAACGGACATTGCTTGAAGGGAAGAATGTTGCGTGAGTAATGAAACTCAAAAAAAAATTATGTAATTTGTCAGTTATTTTTTATTTTCTTTCGCCAGTAGAGTAGGCTAAACACTGCTAGCACTGCTAGTACAGTATTCAGGAGCTGCCAAGTAGCAAGACTATTGGAGTCCAGAATAGCGACACTGCACTCTGGTGGTTAAATAAAATAAACTGTCATTGAACCCATTGAAATTAGGCGATCTCAGTGGAGAAATATTGTCAAGGAAGGAAAAAAAAGGAAGAAGGGACGTAACACGGTGTGTACATTAATACAAATGAGTGCAGTGAATGAAGTAATTGCAGAAACTTCTGAAGTGAAGAAGTAGATGAATATTCAGAAAATTAAGGAATATAAGGAAACTGAACAATTAACTGTGAAAATGGCAACCATTGGTCGAGTACCAGAGTTTGAGGCTACAAAAGAGGATTTTGATTCCTATTTGGAGCGTTTTGAGCGTTGGCTGGCTGCAAATGAAATCAAAGATGGAAAGAAAGCAGACGTATTTCTCAGTGTTTTGGGTCCAACTGAGTATGGATTGCTGAAAGGTCTCATTGAACCAATGAAAGCAGTGGAGTTGAACTATGCAGAACTGACTGAAACTCTTTCAAGGTATTTCAAGCCTAAGCCAATTCTCATTGCAGAACGTTTCAGATTTTACCAACGTCACCAGAGTCAAGGGGAAACCGTGGCTGACTACATCCTTGCTTTGAAAAGGCTGGCAAGTACATGTGAGTTTGCACGATTTCTTGATGATGCTCTCCGAGACAAGTTTGTATGTGGTCTCACAGGTGAAGCATATCACAGAAGGCTCCTGTCAGAGAAGGACCTGACCTTTAAGAAAGCCTGTGATATAGCACTTGGACTCGAGCTTGCCCACAGGGATACTATTGAGCTATCGGGACATGCAGAACGTCAGAAAGGTGTTCACAAGGTCAGTGATGCACGTGGTGAAAAAAGCTCACAAAAGTCACACTTTTTTTCAGTCCCGTCCTCAAGGTTACACAAGAACAAAGCAGCCCACATCTCAAAGGTCTAAGCCAAGTTGCTACAGATGTGGGGGAGATAATCATCAGCACAGTGAATGTCGATTCCAAAAGGAAAAGTGCCACAATTGTGGAAAGGTTGGACATTTACAGAGAGTGTGTAAAGCCTCGAAACGCACGGCAAGAGCGCACCAAGTGTCAGACGCAGCACAAGACGAGGAAGGTACAACTGAAACAGTATTGGAACTGTTCACAGTGTACACGGCTCAACAACTAAAAGATGGAATCTATCTCAACATGGAGTTAGCGGGAAAACCAGTAAAAATGCAGCTGGACACCGGAGCGTCTGTATCCCTGGTTCCAGAGAGACTCTACAAAGAAAAACTGAAAGAGTGCCCTCTTAAGCCCGCGTCCATCTGCCTTTCTTCATACACTGGTGACACTATTCCTGTGTTAGGGCAGATCCAGGTACCAGTCCGGTATGAGGGGAAGGAGTGGACGCTACCGCTTGTCATTGTTAAAGGAGAAAAATCAGCCTTGCTAGGCAGAAACTGGCTACAAAAGATCAAGTTGAACTGGGGAGAAATCTTCAGTCTGAGAAATGACAAACCAGTGAGTCAGGCTACACTCACTAACATGCTGGAGAAGCACAAAGAACTTTTTAAAGATGGCTACGGTGAAATACAAGACTTCACAGCAAAAGTCAGAGTGCAAGAAGGAACCAAGCCTATCTTTCACAAACCACGTCCAGTTCCCTATGCTCTTAAGGAAGCAGTAGAGAAGGAACTGGACCGCCTACAGAAGAATAACATAATAACGAAAGTAGCGAGGAGCGACTGGGCCGCTCCGATTGTTGTAGTCCCAAAGAAAGACAAGACCGTCAGAATGATGCCGTGACTACAAGGTCACAGTAAATCGCTGCATACTACCAGAGGAATATCCACTACCAAACGCTGAAGATCTGTTTGCCACTCTAGCTGGTGGGAAGGTTTTCAGTAAGCTGGACCTGGCATTCGCTTATTAGCAACTGAAGCTGGATCCGGAGTCAGAACAGTATCTGACCATCAATACACACAAGGGGCTATTCAGATTCAATTGCTTGGCCTATGGAATCTCGACAGCTCCAGCGATATTCCAACAAACAATGGATCAGATCTTGGACGGTATAGACCATGTTGTGTGCTTCATGGACGACATCCTCGTGTCAGCACCAACCATTGGAGAGCACCTTGTAGTGCTGGACAAAGTGATGTCAAGACTGGAGAAATACGGAGTGAGAATGAAACGCAGCAAGTGTGAGTTCCTCCAGGACTCAGTGGAGTATCTCGGATACAAGATTGATGCACAAGACCTGCACCCAACCAACAGCAAGGTGGAAGCAATCGTAAACGCACCAGCACCCATAAATATCTCAGAGCTGAGGTCATTTTTGGGGCTCCTGAACGATTACGGAAAGTTTGTGGCAAACTTGTCCACATTGTTGCATCCGCTTCACCAACTGCTGCAGGCCGATACAAAGTGGAATTGGTCCCCACAATGCGAAGAAGCATTCAAGACTTGCAAACAGCGTCTGCTAAAGAGCAAGTGGCTTGCCCACTATAACACAGAGATGAAGCTGAGACTCGCGTGTGATGCATCTCCATACGGAGTAGGAGCCGTCATCTCACATGTTCTACCGTCAGGTGAAGAACACCCTATTGCATTTGCATCACGGACTCTGTCACCAAGTGAGAAAAATTATGCTCAAATTGAGAAGAAAGCTCATGACAGACACTCAAAGACTGTCAGAGAATTCAAAGAGGAAGAGAGGGTGATGGTACATGATTTCAGACACCCAAAGCGCCTGTGGAACTCAGGTGTGATCTTGCAACGCAGAGGACCTTTGACTTACCAAGCCCAAATTGGTCATCGCCAGGTCAACGTTCATGTGGATCATCTGCTACGGTCCAACGCCCCAGCAGAGACATGCCGAGAGAACAAGAACAATAACGACCCCCAGGACTATTCTCCTGACTGTGGACGTACGGAAGAGACAGAGCCTGACCTTCCACCCGAACCTGGCCCACCACAGGAAGCCCAGGAGGAGCGGATATATCCTATTCGACAGCGAAGGGCACCTCAAAAGCTTGACCTGTGAGTTGAGCTGGTTAAGGAGGTAACGGACAGTAAAACAAACACTTTAATATGTCCTAGATAAAAGGAAAGAAAAAGGACATTACCTGGGTTAGTTATTAGAACACAAACTCCATCTTCGGGGCAGAATAATCCCCTGGATTTGTGCTGGGCTCTGAAAAGTCTGCTTCAACCCAGTAGTTGAAAAGTGTTTAAGAATGCATTGTTCAGATATTGCATTAGTAGTTACCTAACATATTTACCTTGTTCTCTGGGAGTTAAATACTATGGGGGAGGAGTGTAGTATCTGGGATCTACATCTGTTTATATTAGTTACTGTGCTGTTACTAAGCAGTAATGCATTACGGCAGTGTTAAGTTACTACACCTAATAGGAAATGCACATGCGCACTGGAATGCCGGGAACTGTAGAGCACGAGGGGTTTTTGACTAAACGACAACTAACTGTACTCCCGTCTCCTGCCTGGTCATTTCTCCACAACACAAATATTACAGTTAGCATCTTTGGATATTCAGAAGGGCAGGGGGACATTTGGCCCAGAGACTTGTCCATAACTTTGCGAAGAGAGAGGGTAGAGCTCTTCATTCCGGTTTCAACCCTCGTTCTTAAGGACTTAATCGAGCCCCTGACCAATTACACAATACTTTAGTTGGGTTAACCAAGATTACCAATAGCTTAATAAAGCTTACTAATATACTTGCTGTTCTTTCCTGTGCAGAGAGGAAACCCAATGGTGAAGTCTGTGAGGGGTGTACCTTGGGAGTTTGGATAGGTGGTACCTGACTATGTCCTGGGACAGACTACCTGCACTCTTGTCTTCAGGGTGTGTGTGTGTGTGTGTGTGTGTGTGTGTGTGTGTGTGTGTGTGTGTGTGTGTGTGTGTGTGTGTGTGTGTGTGTGTGTGTGTGTGTATGTCCTCTTCTGTTCCACTGAAACCTGTCATGCGCGTCTACCTCTCACCTAGATAGTGAGAAACCACCAACCACCTCTATGCTTTTCCTGTGAACCTACAACTTCTCAGAAATAGCCCGGACCCTAAAACCCACACAGCTCAACGTGGTCTCTGTTGCTATACGTTCTCTGGAACCAACTTTATGGTGACATGTGTGTGTGTGTGACCGTAAGTACAGTTGAAGTCAGAAGTTTACATACACTTAGGTTGGAGTCATTAAAACTTGTTTTTCAACCGCTCCACAAATGTCTTGTTAACAAACTATAGTTTTGGCAAGTCGGTTAGGACATCTACTTTGTGCATGATGCAAGTAATATTTCCAACAATTGTTAACAGACAGATTATTTCACTTATAATTCACTGTATCACAATTCCAGTGGGTCAGAAGTTTACATACATTAAATTGACTGTGCCTTTAAACAGCTTGGAAAATTCCAGAAAATTATGTAATGGCTTTAGAAGCTTCTGGTAGGTTAATTGACGTCATTTGAGTCAATTGGAAGTGTACCTGTAGATGTATTTCAAGGCCTACCTTCAAACTCAGGACCTCTTTGCTTGACAACATTTGAAAATCAAAAGAAATCAGCCAAGACCTCTAAAATACATTTGAAGACCTCCACAAGTCTGGTTCATCCTTGGGAGCAATTTCCTAACGCATGAAGGTACCACGTTCATCTGTACAAACAATAGTACGCAAGTTTAAACACCATGGGACCACACAGCCGTCATACCGCTCAGGAAGGAGACGCATTCTGTCTCTTAGAGATTAACGTACTTTGGCGCGAAAAGTGCAAATCAATCCCAGAACAACAGCAAAGGACCTTGTGAAGATGCTGGAGGAAACAGGTACAAAAGTATCTATATCCACAGTAAAAATGAGTCCTATGTCGACATAACCTGAAAGGCCGCTCAGCATGGAAGAAGCCACTGCTCCAAAACTGCCATAAAAAAGCCAGACTATGGTTTGCAACTGCACATGGAGACAAAGATCGTACTTTTTGGAGAAATGTCCTCTGGTCTGATGAAACAAAAATAGAACTGTTTGGCCACAATGACCATCGTTATGAATGGAGGAAAAAGGGGGTGGCTTGCAAGCCGAAGAACACCATCCCAACCGTAAAGCACGGGGTGGCAGCATCATGTTGTGGGGGTGCTTTGCTGCAGGGGGGACTGGTGCACTTCACAAAATAGATGGCATCATGAGGCGGGAAAATTATGTGGATATATTGAATCAACATCTCAAGAAATCAGTCAGGGAGTTAAAAGCTTGGTCGCAAATTGGCCTTCCAAATGGGCAATGACCCCAAGCATACTTCCAAAGTTGTGGCAAAAAGGCTTAAGGACAACAAAGTCAAGGTATTGGAGTGGCCATCACAAAGCCCTGACCCCAAGCCTATTGAAAATGTGTAAACTGAACTGAAAAAAGCATGTGCGACCAAGGAGGCCTACAAACCTGACTCAGTTACACCGGCTCTGTCAGGAGGAATGGGCCAAAATGCACCCAACTTATCGTGGGAAGCTTGTGGAAGGCTACCTGAAACGTTTGACCCAAGTTAAACAATTTAAAGGCAATGAAACGGAATACCAATTGAGTGTATGTAAACTTCTGACCCACTGGAAATGTGATGAAATAAATAAAAGCTGAAATACGTCATTCTCTCAACTATTATTCTGACATTTCACATTCTTAAAATAAAGTGGTGATCCTATCTGACCTGAGACAGGGAATTTTTACTAGGATTAAATGTCAGGAATTGTCAAAAAAAAAGAAGAAGAGTTGAAATGTATTTGGCTAAGGTGTATGTAAACTTCCGACTTCAACTGTACATTTATGTGTGTGTGTCCGTGTGTTTGCACGAGTGCGTTTGAAAGCGGGTGCACCTGCTTCAGGCAAATAGGCATTGGATGTAACAGTGTTGCCCCTCAGTGTCATTCAAACCTTTTCATTTTGTTTATTATTATTATTATTATTATTATTATAGAAGTTTAAAATATATATATATACTTAAAAAAAAACTTTTACCTCTTTTTCTCCCCAATTGGTAGTTACTGTCTTGTCTCATTGCTACAACTCCCATATGGACTTGGGAGAGGCCACATCCCTGTCGGCCAAACCATCCCCTAACCCGGACAACGCTGGGCCAGTTGTGTGGCGCCCCATGGGTCTCCAGGTCACGACCGGCTGCAACAGAGCCTGGACATGATGGCGTAGCAGTCGGACGTGTGTTTTGTCTTGTCCCGTCCTGTATAGTGTGAATATAGTTTTTCCACGTTTTTTTAAATTTTTCTTTATATATTTCGTACATATTTTAATCTCACTTTCCAACTACAGGCTGAATATACTCTCCTGCAACCCGCATCACCCAATGTGGTACGGATCTGCTTTTTCTATACTTTAGAATCGGAACCCTCATCAGAAGCTAGCCGCTAACTAGCTACTAGCTAGCCACTGCTAGCGGTCTTCAACGCTAACTAGGACTCCAGCGCGACATCTACCCAAAGCATATCAGACTGCTTTTTCTCTACCACATCTCCGGATTCCTACCGCAAGCTCTGAACCTTTATACCGGATCATCGTAAATAGCTAGCTGCAATCCGAGTGGCTACTCCTGGCTAACGTCTCTGTCCCAGAGCAAGCACCAGTTAGCCTGGAGCTAGCCTCGAGCTAAGCCCATCTCCCGACTAGCCGAAGAGGTCCAAAAATACCTAATTTGCCAATTGGCCTGGACCCTCTACTGACCCTCTACTGCCGACACGGAGCCCCGCCGATCCATCACGACTGGTCCGCCGACATAATCGTCCGAGGGGGTTTCAACAGGCTTTTCCGCTGCGACATCGCCAAAGATCCATCTGCTGGCCAAGGCCCGCGAGCTTTCTGAATCGCTGTATCTCCAGCTCACCGCATGAAGAGGAATAAACAGACTCACCCCATCGCGACGTCCCCAAAGGTTAACTCTCTAGCCCTCGCTATCTCCCTGCTTGCTAATTCGGCCTGCTAACGGCTAGCTTGTCAAGCTCCGGTCCGCTAACTGCTACCTTGTCTAGCTCGGGCCTACGAACTGTTAGCTTGTTAGCACAGGCCTGCTAACCGTCTGAACCACCGCGTCCCAATCACTCTCTGACCCCATTTACTTTCTATCTCTTTTTGATTTTTAATTTGTTTATACCTTCCGGAAACCTGCCTCACCCAATGTGATACGGAATCGCTATTACTTTTACTCTTATTTTTATTTTTATGACACACTCAAGAACCTCCAGACGCTAACCAGCTAACTAGCTACAAGCTAGTTAGTTATTGTTAGTTTTTAAAAAAAACCTGGATAACACTCGCCAGCCCAGCCCCCCTGCCCATCCACCGCTGCCCCCTGGACACTGATCTCTTGGCTACATAGCTGACGCACGCTGGACTGTCCATTAATCACGGTACTCCTTTCTGCTTGTTTGTCTTACCTGTCGGCCCCGTTGCCTAGTCAACGCCATTTTACCTGCTGTTTGTTGTGCTAGCGGATTAGCCTCGCCTACTGTTTTTAGCTAGCTTTCCAAATTCAACACCTGTGATTACTGTATGCCTCGCTGTATGTCTCTCTCAGATGTCAATATGCCTTGTATACTGTTGTTCAGGTTAGTTATAATTGTTTTAGTTCACAATGGAGCCCCTAGACCCACTCTGCATACCCCTGTTACCTCCTTTGTCCCACCTCCCACACATGCGGTGACCTCACCCATTACAACCAGCATGTCCAGAGATACAACCTGTCTCGTCATCACCCAGTGCCTGGGCTTACCTCCGCTGTACCCGCACCCCACCATACCCCTGTCTGCGCATTATGCCCTGAATATATTCTACCATGCCCAGAAACCTGCTCCTCTTATCCTCTGCCCCCAACGCTCTAGGCGACCAGTTTTGATAGCCTTTAGCCGCACCCTCATACTACTCCTTCTCTGTTCCGCGGGTGATGTGGAGGTAAACCCAGGCCCTGCATGTCCCCAGGTACCCTCATTTGTTGACTTCTGTGATCGAAAAAGACTTGGTTTTATGCATGTCAACATCAGAAGCCTCATCCCTAAGTTTGTTTTACTCACTGCTTTAGCACACTCTGCTAACCCCGATGTCCTTGCCGTGTCTGAATCCTGGCTCAGGAAGGCCACCAAAAATTCAGAGATTTCCATACCCAACTATAACATCTTCCGTCAAGATAGAACTACCAAAGGGGGCGGAGTTGCAGTCTACTGCAGAGATAGCCTGCAAAGTAATGTCATACTTTCCAGGTCCATACCCAAACAGTTCGAACTACTAATTTTGAAAATTACCCTCTCCAGAAATAAGTCTCTCACTGTTGCCGCCTGCTACCAGCCACCCTCAGCTCCCAGCTGTGCCCTGGACACCATTTGTGAATTGATCGCCCCCCATCTAGCTTCAGAGTTTGTTCTGTTAGGTGACCTAAACTGGGATATGCTTAACACCCCGGCAGTCCTACAATGTAAGCTAGATGCCCTCAATCTCACTCAAATCATCAAGGAACCCACCAGGTACAACCCTAACTCTGTAAACAAGGGCACCCTCATAGACGTCATCCTGACCAACTGGCCCTCCAAATACACCTCCGCTGTCTTCAACCAGGATCTCAGCGATCACTGCCTCATTGCCTGTATCCGCCACGGAGCCGCAGTCAAACGACCACCCCTCATCACTGTCAAACGCTCCCTAAAACACTTCTGTGAGCAGGCCTTTCTAATCGACCTGGCCCGGGTATCCTGGAAGGACATTGACCTCATCCCGTCAGTTGAGGATGCCTGGTCATTCTTTAAAAGTAACTTCCTCACCATTTTAGATAAGCATGCTCCGTTCAAAAATGCAGAACCAAGAACAGATACAGCCCTTGGTTCACTCCAGACCTGACTGCCCTCGACCAGCACAAAAACATCCTGTGGCGGACTGCAATAGCATCGAATAGCCCCGTGATATGCAACTGTTCAGGGAAGTCAGGAACCAATACACGCAGTCAGTCAGGAAAGCTAAGGCCAGCTTCTTCAGGCAGAAGTTTGCATCCTGTAGCTCCAACTCCAAAAAGTTCTGGGACACTGTGAAGTCCATGGAGAACAAGAGCACCTCCTCCCAGCTGCCCACTGCACTGAGGCTAGGTAACACGATCTCCACCGATAAATCCACGATTATCGAAAGCTTCAATAAGCACTTCTCAACGGCTGGCCATGCCTTCCGCCTGGCTACTCCAACCTCGGCCAACAGCTCCGCCCCCCGCAGCTCCTCGCCCAAGCCTCTCCAGGTTCTCCTTTACCCAAATCCAGATAGCAGATGTTCTGAAAGAGCTGCAAAACCTAGACCCGTACAAATCAGCTGGGCTTGACAATCTGGACCCTCTATTTCTGAAACTATCTGCCGCCATTGTCGTAACCCCTATTACCAGCCTGTTCAACCTCTCTTTCATATCGTCTGAGATCCCCAAGGATTGGAAAGCTGCCGCAGTCATCCCCCTCTTCAAAGGGGGAGACACCCTGGACCCAAACTGCTATAGACCTATATCCATCCTGCCCTGCCTATCTAAGGTCTTCGAAAGCCAAGTCAACAAACAGGTCACTGACCATCTCGAATCCCACCGTACCTTCTCCGCTGTGCAATCTGGTTTCCGAGCCGGTCACGGGTGCACCTCAGCCACGCTCAAGGTACTAAACGATATCATAACCGCCATCGATAAAAGACAGTACTGTGCAGCCGTCTTCATCGACCTCGCCAAGGCTTTCGACTCTGTCAATCAGCATATTCTTATCGGCAGACTCAATAGCCTCGGTTTCTCGGATGACTGCCTTGCCTGGTTCACCAATTACTTTGCAGACAGAGTTCAGTGTGTCAAATCGGAGGGCATGCTGTCCGGTCCTCTGGCAGTCTCTATGGGGGTGCCACAGGGTTCAATTCTCGGGCCGACTCTTTTCTCTGTATATATCAATGATGTTGCTCTTTACGCAGACGACACCATTCTATATACTTTCGGCCCGTCATTGGACACTGTGCTATCTAACCTCCAAACGAGCTTCAATGCCATACAGCACTCCTTCCGTGGCCTCCAACTGCTCTTAAACGCGAGTAAAACCAAATGCATGCTTTTCAACCGATCGCTGCCTGCACCCGCATGCCCGACTAGCATCACCACCCTGGATGGTTCCGACCTTGAATATGTGGACATCTATAAGTACCTAGGTGTCTGGCTAGACTGCAAACTCTCCTTCCAGACTCACATCAAACATCTCCAATCGAAAATCAAATCAAGAGTCGGCTTTCTATTCCGCAACAAAGCCTCCTTCACTCACGCCGCCAAGCTTACCCTAGTAAAACTGACTATCCTACCGATCCTCGATTGTCATCTACAAAATGGCTTCCAACACTCTACTCAGCAAACTGGATGCAGTCTATCATAGTGCCATCCGTTTTGTCACCAAAGCACCTTATACCACCCACCACTGCGACTTGTATGCTCTAGTCGGCTGGCCCTCGCTACATATTCGTCGCCAGACCCACTGGCTCCAGGTCATCTACAAGTCCATGCTAGGTAAAGCTCCGCCTTATCTCAGTTCACTGGTCACGATGGCAACACCCATCCGTAGCACACGCTCCAGCAGGTGTATCTCACTGATCATCCCTAAAGCCAACACCTCATTTGGCCGCCTTTCGTTCCAGTACTCTGCTGCCTGTGACTGGAACGAACTGCAAAATCGCTGAAGTTGGAGACTTTTATCTCCCTCACCAACTTCAAACATCAGCTATCCGAGCAGCTAACCGATCGCTGCAGCTGTACATAGTCTATTGGTAAATAGCCCACCCATTTTCACCTACCTCATTCCCATACTGTTTTTATACTGTTTTTTTTATTTATTTATTTACTTTTCTGCTCTTTTGCACACCAATATCTCTACCTGTACATGACCATCTGATCATTTATCACCCCAGTGTTAATCTGCAAAATTGTATTATTCGCCTACCTCCTCATGCCTTTTGCACACATTGTATATAGACTGCCCATTTTTTTTTTCTACTGTGTTATTGACTTGTTAATTGTTTACTCCATGTGTAACTCTGTGTTGTCTGTTCACACTGCTATGCTTTATCTTGGCCAGGTCGCAGTTGCAAATGAGAACTTGTTCTCAACTAGCCTACCTGGTTAAATAAAGGTGAAATAAAAAAAATTAAAAAATGAACCAGGATCTCTAGTGGCACAGCTAGCAACTGCCTGGACATGAACCAGGATCTCTAGTGGCACAGCTAGCAACTGCCTGGACATGAACCAGGATCTCTAGTGGCACAGCTAGCAACTGCCTGGACATGAACCAGGATCTCTAGTGGCACAGCTAGCATCTGCCTGGACATGAACCAGGATCTCTAGTGGCACAGCTAGCAACTGCCTGGACATGAACCAGGATCTCTAGTGGCACAGCTAGCAACTGCCTGGACATGAACCAGGATCTCTAGTGGCACAGCTAGCATCTGCCTGGACATGAACCAGGATCTCTAGTGGCACAGCTAGCAACTGCCTGGACATGAACCAGGATCTCTAGTGGCACAGCTAGCAACTGTCTGGACATGAACCAGGATCTCTAGTGGCACAGCTAGCAACTGTGATGCAGAAGCTCCCACTTGTCTCCAGTTCCACATCCTAACCCCCTCTTCCTGGCCTGGAGGTAACACTCTCATCCTGGCCTGGAGGTAACACTCTCATCCTGGAGGTAACACTCTCATCCTGGAGGTAACACTCTCATCCTGGAGGTTACACTTTCATCCTGGAGGTTACACTCTCATCCTGGAGGTTACACTCTGATCCTGGCCTGGTAGGTAACACTCTGATCCTGGAGGTAACACTCTCATCCTGGAGGTAACACTCTCATCCTGGAGGTAACACTCTCATCCGGGAGGTAACACTCTCATCCAGGAGGTAACACTCTCATCCTGGAGGTAACACTCTCATCCTGGAGGTAACACTCTCATCCTGGAGGTAACACTCTCATCCTGGAGGTAACACTCTGATCCTGGCCTGGAGGTAACACTCTCATCCTGGAGGTACTCTCATCCTGGAGGTTACACTCTCATCCTGGAGGTTACACTCTGATCCTGGCCTGGAGGTTACACTCTGATCCTGGCCTGGAGGTAACACTCTCATCCTGGCCTGGTAGGTAACACTCTGATCCTGGAGGTAACACTCTGATCCTGGAGGTAACACTCTCATCCGGGAGGTAACACTCTCATCCAGGAGGTAACACTCTCATCCTGGAGGTAACACTCTCATCCTGGAGGTAACACTCTCATCCTGGAGGTAACACTCTCATCCTGGAGGTAACACTCTCATCCTGGAGGTAACACTCTCATCCTGGAGGTAACACTCTGATCCTTGCTTTGAGGTAACACTCTCATCCTGGAGGTACTCTCATCCTGGAGGTTACACTCTCATCCTGGAGGTTACACTCTGATCCTGGCCTGGAGGTAACACTCTGATCCTGGCCTGGAGGTAACACTCTCATCCTGGAGGTAACACTCTCATCCTGGAGGTTACACTCTCATCCTGGAGGTAACACTCTCATCCTGGAGGTAACACTCTCATCCTGGAGGTTACACTCTCATCCTGGAGGTAAAACTCTCATCCTGGGGGTAACACTCTCATCCTGGAGGTAACGCTTTCATCCTGGAGGTAACACTCTGATCCTGGCCTGGAGGTAACACTCTGATCCTGGCCTGGAGGTAACACTCTGATCCTGGCCTGGAGGTAACACTCTCATCCTGGAGGTAACACTCTCATCCTGGAGGTAACACTCTCATCCTGGAGGTAACACTCTCATCCTGGAGGTAACACTCTGATCCTGGAGGTAACACTTTCATCCTGGAGGTAACACTCTCATCCTGGAGGTAACACTCTGATCCTGGCCTGGAGGTAACACTCTGATCCTGGAGGTAACACTCTGATCCTGGAGGTAACACTCTGATCATGGAGGTAACACTCTCATCCTGGAGGTAACACTCTCATCCTGGAGGTTACACTCTCATCCTGGAGGTTACACTCTGATCCTGGGGGTAACACTCTCATCCTGGCTGGAGGTAACACTCTGATCCTGGAGGTAACACTCTCATCCTGGAGGCAACACTCTCATCCTGGAGGTAACACTCTCATCCTGGAGGTAACACTCTCATCCTGGGGGTAACACTCTCATCCTGGAGGTAACACTCTCATCCTGGAGGTTACACTCTCATCCTGGAGGTTACACTCTCATCCTGGAGGTAACACTCTCATCCTGGAGGTAACACTCTCATCCTGGAGGTAACACTCTCATCCTGGAGGTTACACTCTCATCCTGGAGGGGCCACTCTCATCCTGGAGGTAACACTCTCATCCTGGAGGTAACACTCTCATCCTGGCCTGGAGGTAACACTCTCATCCTGGCCTGGAGGTAACACTCTCATCCTGGGGGTAACACTCTCATCCTGGAGGTTACACTCTGATCCTGGAGGTAACACTCTGATCCTGGCTGGAGGTAACACTCTCACCCTGGAGGTTACACTCTCACCCACGTGGGTGATGCACAGCAACCATTTTGAGCCAGAACCACAATCAGACTGCCGGATGTAAATGACAATGTTTGAGAGTGAAGATTCTGGATAGCAATTTATTGGATTACATTACAGTTCTTCTGTCTTGATCAGCCTGGAAACAGTGGGGGACACAGTGAGGAGGTATGTATACTACATGGTCAAAAGTATGTGGACACCTGCTCGTCAAATATCTCATTCCAAAATCATGTGCATTAATATGGAGTTGGTCCCCCTCTCTTTGCTGCTATAACAGCCTCCACTATTCTGGGAAGGCTATCCACTAGATGTTGGAACATCATTCAGCCACAAGAGCATTAGTGAGGTTGGCCACTGATGTTGGGCGATTACGCCTGGCCCGCAGTCGGAGTTCCAAATCATCCCAAAGAGGTCAGGGCTCTGTGCAGGCCAGTCAAGTTTTTCCACACCGATCTCGACAAACCATTTTTTGTATGAACCCCGCTTTGTGCTCGGGAGCGTAGTCATGCTGAAACAGGAAAGGGCCTTCCCCAAGCTGTTGACACAAAGATGGAAGCACAGAATAGCCAAGAATGTCATTGTATGCTGTAGTGTTAAGATTTCACTTCACTGGAACTAAGGGGCCCGAACCATGAAAAACAGCCCCAGACCATTATTCTTCCTCCACCAAACTTTACAGTTGGCACTATGCATTGGGGCAGGTCGTGTTCTCCTGGCATCCTGTCCTGTGCTGCTGACCTACTGTCCTGTCCTGTTGATCTCCTGTCCTGTCCTGTTGACCTCCTGTCCTGTCCTGTTTACCTCCTTTCCTGTCCTGTCCTGTTGACCTACTGTCCTGTCCTGTTGACTTCCTGTCCTGTCCTGTTGACCTACTGTCCTGTCCTGTATTGTTGACCTACTGTCCTGTCCTGTTGACCTCCTGTCCTGTCCTGTTGACCTCCTTTCCTGTCCTGTCCTGTTGACCTACTGTCCTGTCCTGTCCTGTTGACCTACTGTCCTGTCCTGTATTTCTGACCTACTGTCCTGTCCTGTTGACCTACTGTCCTGTCCTGTTGACCTCCTGTCTTGTCCTGTATTGTTGACCTACTCTCCTGTCCTGTCCTGTTGACCTCCTGTCCTGTCCTGTTAACCTCCTTTCCTGTCCTGTCCTGTTGACCTACTGTCTTGTCCTGTATTGTTGACCTACTCTCCTGTCCTGTCCTGTTGACCTCCTGTCCTGTCCTGTTGACCTCCTGTCCTGTCCTGTCCTGTCCTGTTGACCTACTGTCCTGTCCTGTCCTGTTGACCTACTGTCCTGTCCTGTTGACCTACTGTCCTGTCCTGTATTGTTGACCTACTGTCCTGTCCTGTCCTGTTGACCTACTGTCCTATCCTGTTGACCTACTGTCCTGTCCTGTTGACCTACTGTCCTGTCCTGTTGACCTACTGTCCTGTCTTGTCCTGTCCTGTTGACCTCCTTTCCTGTCCTGTCCTGTTGACCTACTGTCTTGTCCTGTATTGTTGACCTACTCTCCTGTCCTGTCCTGTTGACCTCCTGTCCTGTATTGTTGACCTCCTGTCCTGTCCTGTCCTGTTGACCTACTGTCTTGTCCTGTATTGTTGACCTACTCT
Source organism: Oncorhynchus nerka (assembly GCF_034236695.1). Lineage (NCBI taxonomy): Eukaryota > Metazoa > Chordata > Actinopteri > Salmoniformes > Salmonidae > Oncorhynchus > Oncorhynchus nerka. The sequence goes on from NC_088398.1 coordinate 81,759,967, forward strand.
CCTGTCCTGTCCTGTTGACCTCCTGTCCTGTCCTGTTGACATTTACATTTACATTTAAGTCATTTAGCAGACGCTCTTATCCAGAGCGACTTACAAATTGGTGCATTCACCTTATGACCTCCAGTGGAACAGTAGTGCATCTAAATATTTTCAGGGGGAGGGGGGGTGAGAGGGATTACTTTATCCTATCCTAGGTATTCCTTAAAGAGGTGGGGTTTCAGGTGTCTCCGGAAGGTGGTGATTGACTCCGCTGTCCTGGCGTCGTGAGGGAGTTTGTTCCACCATTGGGGGGCCAGAGCAGCGAACAGTTTTGACTGGGCTGAGCGGGAACTGTACTTCCTCAGTGGTAGGGAGGCGAGCAGGCCAGAGGTGGATGAACGCAGTGCCCTTGTTTGGGTGTAGGGCCTGATCAGAGCCTGGAGGTACTGAGGTGCCGTTCCCCTCACAGCTCCGTAGGCAAGCACCATGGTCTTGTAGCGGATGCGAGCTTCAACTGGAAGCCAGTGGAGGGAGCGGAGGAGCGGGGTGACGTGAGAGAACTTGGGAAGGTTGAACACCAGACGGGCTGCGGCGTTCTGGATGAGTTGTAGGGGTTTAATGGCACAGGCAGGGAGCCCAGCCAACAGCGAGTTGCAGTAATCCAGACGGGAGATGACAAGTGCCTGGATTAGGACCTGCGCCGCTTCCTGTGTGAGGCAGGGTCGTACTCTGCGGATGTTGTAGAGCATGAACCTACAGGAACGGGCCACCGCCTTGATGTTAGTTGAGAACGACAGGGTGTTGTCCAGGATCACGCCAAGGTTCTTAGCGCTCTGGGAGGAGGACACAATGGAGTTGTCAACCGTGATGGCGAGATCATGGAACGGGCAGTCCTTCCCCGGGAGGAAGAGCAGCTCCGTCTTGCCGAGGTTCAGCTTGAGGTGGTGATCCGTCATCCACACGGATATGTCTGCCAGACATGCAGAGATGCGATTCGCCACCTGGTCATCAGAAGGGGGAAAGGAGAAGATTAATTGTGTGTCGTCTGCATAGCAATGATAGGAGAGACCATGTGAGGTTATGACAGAGCCAAGTGACTTGGTGTATAGCGAGAATAGGAGAGGGCCTAGAACAGAGCCCTGGGGGACACCAGTGGTGAGAGCACGTGGTGTGGAGACGGATTCTCGCCACGCCACCTGGTAGGAGCGACCTGTCAGGTAGGACGCAATCCAAGCGTGGGCCGCGCCGGAGATGCCCAACTCGGAGAGGGTGGAGAGGAGGATCTGATGGTTCACAGTATCGAAGGCAGCCGATAGGTCTAGAAGGATGAGAGCAGAGGAGAGAGAGTTAGCTTTAGCAGTGCGGAGCGCCTCCGTGATACAGAGAAGAGCAGTCTCAGTTGAATGACTAGTCTTGAAACCTGACTGATTTGGATCAAGAAGGTCATTCTGAGAGAGATAGCGGGAGAGCTGGCCAAGGACAGGCACGTTCAAGAGTTTTGGAGAGAAAAGAAAGAAGGGATACTGGTCTGTAGTTGTTGACATCGGAGGGATCGAGTGTAGGTTTTTTCAGGAGGGGTGCAACTCTCGCTCTCTTGAAGACGTTGACCTCCTGTCCTGTCCTGTTGACCTACTGTCCTTTCCTGTATTGTTGACCTACTCTCCTGTCCTGTCCTGTTGACCTCCTGTCCTGTCCTGTTGACCTACTGTCCTGTCCTGTCCTGTTGACCTACTGTCCTGTCCTGTATTGTTGACCTACTGTCCTGTCCTGTCCTGTTGACCTACTGTCCTGTCCTGTATTTCTGACCTACTGTCCTGTCCTGTCCTGTCCTGTTGACCTACTGTCCTGTCCTGTCCTGTTGACCTACTGTCCTGTCCTGTCCTGTTGACCTCCTGTCCTGTCCTGTATTGTTGACCTTCCTGTCCTGTCCTGTTGACCTACTGTCTTGTCCTGTATTGTTGACCTCCCGTCCTGTCCTGTATTTCTGACCTACTGTCCTGTCCTGTTGACCTCCTGTCCTGTTCTGTTGACCTCCCGTCCTTTCCTGTTTTGTTGACCGACTGTCCTGTCCTGTCCTGTTGACCTACTGTCCTGTCCTGTATTGTTGACCTACTGTCCTGTCCTGTCCTGTTGACCTACTGTCCTGTCCTGTATTTCTGACCTACTGTCCTGTCCTGTCCTGTTGACCTACTGTCCTGTCCTGTCCTGTTGACCTACTGTCCTGTCCTGTCCTGTTGACCTACTGTCCTGTCCTGTCCTGTTGACCTACTGTCCTGTATTGTTGACCTCCTGTCCTGTCCTGTTGACCTCCTGTCCTGTTCTGTTGACCTCCCGTCCTGTCCTGTCCTGTTGACCTACTGTCCTGTCCTGTCCTGTCCTGTTGACCTACTGTCCTGTCCTGTATTGCTGACCTACTGTCCTGTCCTGTCCTGTTGACCTCCTGTCCTTTATTGTTGACCTACTGAGCTGTTCTAATCTACTGAGCTGTTCTTATCTACTGAGCTGTTCTTATCTACTGAGCTGTTCTTATCTACTGAGCTGTTCTTATCTACTGAGCTTTCTATTGTCTATTAATGTTCTGTATCATGTTTAATGTTTTTTTGTGGAACCCCAGGAAGAGTAGCTGCTGCTTTCTCAACAACTAATGGGGATCCTAGTAAATTACCAAAGAACTATGGACCACCTCTTCTCCAAGGACCCACTGACGAAACGGTTCTAGTACTTTATGGAGCAGACTGGGACAAGTCAACTGGGACAAGCCAACTGGGACAAGTCAACTGGGACAAATACGTTGCAGCTCAACTGGGACAAGTCAACTGGGACAAGTCAACTGGAACAAGTCAACTGGGACAAATACGTTGCAGCTCAACTGGGACAAGTCAACTTGGACAAGTCAACTGGGACAAGTCAACTGGGACAAGTCAACTGGGACAAATACGTTGCAGCTCAACTGGGACAAGTCAACTTGGACAAGTCAACTGGGACAAATACGTTGCAGCTCAACTGGGACAAGTCAACTTGGACAAGTCAACTGGGACAAGTCAACTGGGACAAGTCAACTGGGACAAGTCAACTTGGACAAGTCAACTGGGACAAGTCAACTGGGACAAGTCAACTTGGACAAGTCAACTGGGACAAGTCAACTGGGACAAATACGTTGCAGCTCAACTGGGAAGTTGAAACAGTTTAAAGCACATTGAATCGATTCCATGTGGACAATTATATGATGTGTTTATTTGGCTGTTAACTTACTGTATTTGTTTCTAAATGCAAGTTTATTTTTTGCAATAAATGTAAGTAATAAATGAGGTAATTTGTCAAACTTAAATTTAAAAAGATGCTTTTGGAAGGAATTATCTGAGAATTTCCAAGTCTATCACATACCTCTATCTCAACCTTAAGCTTTCACTTTCAGTATGAATAGTCGGCTAGACCACCAAACACCTTCTTGCTGTGTATGTGGGTAGTATGGAAGGGGGGGAGATGATGTTAAGGTGGTGTATATAGAGAGGAGAAACCTGCAGTCTCTCTAATCATCTAGATCTCTGCCAGTCCACCACCATGTACCTGAACCTCCTCATCCTCCTCCAACTCCTTTCCTCTGCTGGTGAGTTGATCTATTCTATACATTATATATCTACGAAGAACCAGCTAGTAAAGAAGGTATAGCTGATTATTCTCTATATAAGAACCAGCTAGTAAAGAAGGTATAGCTGATTATTCTCTATAAGAACCAGCTAGTAAAGAAGGTATAGCTGATTATTCTCTATAAGAACAAGCTAGTAAAGAAGGTATAGCTGATTATTCTCTAAGAGGAACCAGCTAGTAAATAAGGTATAGCTGATTATTCTCTATATAAGAACCAGCTAGTAAATAAGGTATAGCTGATTATTCTCTATATAAGAACCAGCTAGTAAAGAAGGTATAGCTGATTATTCTCTATATAAGAACCAGCTAGTAAATAAGGTATAGCTGATTATTCTCTATATAAGAACCAGCTAGTAAAGAAGGTATAGCTGATTATTCTCTATATAAGAACCAGCTAGTAAAGAAGGTATAGCTGATTATTCTCTATATAAGAACCAGCTAGTAAAGAAGGTATAGCTGATTATTCTCTATATAAGAACCAGCTAGTAAAGAAGGTATAGCTGATTATTCTGTATATTAGAACCAGCTAGTAAAGAAGGTATAGCTGATTATTCTCTATATAAGAACCAGCTAGTAAAGAAGGTATAGCTGATTATTCTCTATATAAGAACCAGCTAGTAAAGAAGGTATAGCTGATTATTCTCTATATAAGAACCAGCTAGTAAAGAAGGTATAGCTGATTATTCTCTATATAAGAACCAGCTAGTAAAGAAGGTATAGCTGATTATTCTGTATATTAGAACCAGCTAGTAAAGAAGGTATAGCTGATTATTCTCTATATAAGAACCAGCTAGTAAAGAAGGTATAGCTGATTATTCTCTAAGAGGAACCAGCGAGTAAAGAAGGTATAGCTGATTATTCTCTATATAAGAACCAGCTAGTAAAGAAGGTATAGCTGATTATTCTCTATATAAGAACCAGCTAGTAAATAAGGTACAGCTGATTATTCCCTAAAAATAATCACTTGGTAGCAGACAGTAAAGGAGATAGCTAATTGTTAACCAAATTGAACACAAATGATGTTGTTGTTTTGGTCGTTGTGTGTCCCAGAAGACATAGTTAACATGGTATCCTCTTTCCTCCTCCTTCCAAGGAGCCTCTGAGAGTGGTATTGTGGGTGGTAAGATAGCTAAGCCCCACTCAAGGCCCTATATGGTCTCTCTGCAACACAGAGGACACCGTGTTTGTGGAGGAATGCTCATCCGGGAGGACTTTGTCCTGACTTCAGCACACTGCTTGGAAGGGTGAGTCAACAACGGATACAAATGCATCGTGTTACATGTCTCTTGAAGGGGCATCTATGAGTAATAACTCAATGTTGACTGTCTTGTTGTTTTAATGAGACTCGTTTCGATTTGTTTTTTAGTGCTTACCCTTTAACGGTGGTTCTTGGAGCTCACGACCTAAACAAAGAAGAGAAGAAGAGTCGGCAAGAGATTCAGGTGGTACATCACCATCGCCATCCTTTGCACAGACAATATAGCCAGCTCGCTTATGACATCATGCTACTCCAGGTAAACTTTAGAAAATAAAAAAACATATTTCTTTTATACATTTCTTTGCGGTATTTACTTTTGACAGTAGATTAGCTTTAAATTTAGGGTTTATGATACGGATTTTTGTTTTACCTTCAATACGATCATTTGAAGGTTTCAATATTTTTGATGTTTTTTTGTCTGATTTCTGTCTGAAGCTGTATAATACTATAATAATAATAATAATATAATAATAATAATATAATATAATAATATAATATAATCTAATAATACTTATGTAGATAAAAAAAAAAACACTAAAAAAACCCACAACTAAAATATCTGAAGTGGTTCATACAATTTAAACCCCATGTGTTATTTTTTTTGTCTTTCAACAGTTAAAGACTAAAGCAAAACTGAACAGGTATGTAAAAGTCACTGGACTCCCAAAGAAGGATGGATCAACCCCAGCAAACATCAAATGCTCCGTAGCTGGTTGGGGCAAGACTAACTCGAACAACAACCAGGGTTCTGGCGTTTTGATGGAAGTGGCGGTGACGGTGGAGGATGACTCTGAATGCAAGAAGGTGTGGCAGAAATACTTTGACAAAAAACAAATGATGTGCACTCGTACTACCGGAGGGAAAGGATTTTGTCAGGTAACTAAATTAAATTTGGATCAAATGATTATAGTAATAGTAGAAACAGAGGACAACCAGTACAGGTTTTAGTTGGTCAGATAAGCAGTGTTTATTTATCTGTAACATTACTGTACTAAAACAGCTAAAACAGCCCTGGAAGTGTTCACTCATTCTCCTTTCACAATCTCACTTCTGTCTCTTCTCTAATTCCTGTTGTTCTGTGTTCCAGGGAGATTCAGGGGGACCTCTTATTTGTAACAACAAGGCACAGGGTATCGTTGCTTTTAATTATGCTGAGAGATGTGATGATTCCCGATATCCTCATGTGTTCATGAAAATCCCTTTCTTTCTGCCCTGGATTAAAGAGGTGTTGCACGGATATGGTGCCAACATGTCTTTAGACAAGCAGGAATAAAGGACTAGGAAGGACATTGATTATAGTGTACTAACATAATGGTATCTATTCCCAGGAAGTACATTGATTATAGTGTACTAACATAATGGTATCTATTCCTGCATAAATACACTTCTCATCATACCCTGGATAGAGGACATGTTTCTTATTTTTATCATTTTGTTTCCATTTAAAACACATTTGTAACTGATTTTAACTGATTATACCTGATTTTCTTGTTTAGATAGTGTTTTTATATATATTTTTTGCAATGAGTAATTAGAAAATAATTTAATTTAGTCTGTCATTGTTGCTATTTTTTTGTGTGCTATTTTTGGATAGTCCATCTGTGTCACGCCCTGACCATAGATTGCTTTGTATGTTTCTATGTTTAGTTTGGTCAGGGTGTGATGAGGGTAGGTATTCTATGTTTTTGTTCTATGTTTTGTATTTCTATGTGTTTGGCCTGGTATGGTTCCCAATCAGAGGCAGCTGTCAATCGTTGGCTCTGATTGAGAACCATAGTTAGGCAGCCTGGTTTCTCCCTTGAGTTGTGGGCAGTTATTTTCTGTTTTGTGTGTATCACCTGACAGAACTGTTTCGTTCTCGTTATTCCTCGTTGTTATTTTGTTTAGTGTTCAGTTTTGATTAAATTTACAAAATGAACACTTACCACGCTGCACCTTGGTCCTCTCCTTCTTCCACCTACGACGATGGTTACAATCTGGTCATACTACCAACAAACTATGTGTTGATATTCAACTGCTTGCTAAGGTTAGGGTTATGTTTAGAATAAGGGTTATGGTTTAAAGTTTAGCATAAGGGACTAAGGGTTAGGTTTACGTTCTTGGGTTAGCGTTAGTAGATAGTTAGTTGGGATGTTACAGAACTCTGTTGGCCCCATAATGACATCACAATAGCCCATAATGACATCACAATACCCCATAATGACATCACAATACCTCAAATACCCATGACCAGCCCAATTTTGATATTTAAAGAATGCGAGACCCACACCATGTAAAAAAAAATATTATGTAATCAATTTACTTTTTTTTTTGACAATGACAATTGCTATGACAATCGAAAACAAATACGTCTGACAGTATTTTTGACAGCATTTCAATCTGAAGACAGTATGGTTTTGATGTGACTGAAATGGTTCTGAAAGGTATTGGGATGTTCAGAAAATCATCAGGCAATAATGTTGTACGATCTTCTGTGCAGTGATGGGGTCAAATTGGCGTCATGATAAGGGCTACACCAAATGTTTGATGTTTTATAATAATTGATTATGCTTATGTTGTATTAATAGAAGTGGAAGGGTTATAAGACCCCTCCCCCACTACATTTATAGGGTCCTAGACTACAAATGAACTATATATATGCATTATAAGGTTTTAAATAGTTTCACAGTTATTTTCCAGTCTCTGCCGCCTATAAAGAAAAGGTCTGAGAGATGTTTGAGTTATTGCATGGGGTCTGTGAGAAAGCACTTCAAAGATAAACACAGAACCCTGTTGGGGAGTAAAAGAGTTGAGAGACTAGTCAGACCTCTATAAATCAACTTGGGGGAGTGGACATTTACTGCTGAGCCCTTAGAAAACACTGGAACTATTGTATCTCTCTTGCAAGTTTGTATAGCTGTGTATGCATGGGCTTGGTCTGTTGAGTAGAAGGTAATGACGTATGCAGTGACATTACTAGGGCTGGACTTCGGGCTGGACTTCGGGACTTTTCCTATTTTGCAGAACTCAGGAGAGACATCAGTTGTATGTGTGATGTTTGATCTTTGACTTCTGTCGACAGCTGTATTTTGATAAAAATTGTTATGATTTATAAGTACACATTTTTAGTGTTCCTTATTCGTTGAGTAACGGAGCACAAAAAAACTGAACCAACATTTGGCGAGCTTGCCAGGAGGGAGTGAGCGCAACGCTACTGGACGGAACCTGAACCCCCCTTCGCTGATCACCAAATTGTAAGGTAAGCAGACACCTGTTATATCGAAGTCTGTAATTTAAAAGAAGTGGGTGTTCAGTGTTTCGCTGGTATGTAAAAGCGCCTCCTCCCTTTTGTAATTGTAGAAACAAAGGAACCTAAAAAATGTGCATGTATAAGTCAATGAATGTGTTATAATTGCTGTATGTCAATGTGTGTTTATATGTTTTATATATATATATATATATATATATATATATATTAAGAACAGTAGCTTACCTTCTAGTGTATTCGGGGTGCTGGGGTTCTGGGAGGGTACTCAAGAGTAGTTAGGGAGCAGAAGCTGTATCTATCTAGCGTGAACATTCTGAAAACAGGCGATAAGGATAACATATAAATAATATCTTGGTGTGAGTGAAATGCACAGTGGGTGAGGAGATTAACCAATCGAGAATTGGTTATTTGGTCTGAGGACTGAGGGACCGTTATAAGTGGATTTTAGATAAAGAGGAGGACGAGGAACCATATATAGATAAAGGCGTTGCATTGGAATAGTATAAGAAAGTGATTTTTAGGACGTGAGGAACGGCAGGAACGAGTTCTGTCATTGTATAAGAAAAGGCGGGTTTAATAACGATAATACCTACAAGACGTATATTACCCTACACCCTGAGGAACTAGTAATACCCTCAACATTGGTTGAAATACGACCTAAAATTACTTGTAGAAGGATAGTTAAGGAGCCTTTTAAGTAGAATTGGTGGAGGTTTTGATTTATGGGAAGACAGGAAATAGAGATACAACTGATACAACATCCACTGATATTATTTCAAGTTAGATAATAGGTAGGAAAGGCAATGAATCATGGAGCTGAGTTACTATCATTCTTGATGTCATTAATCTTTGTTTCAAAGTGATAACAACCTTGGGCCCGATTCAGACTTAGGCACCTAGACCATTATCATTACACGACTGACTGTCAAATAAAACCAAACCGACGCTCACCATGTCTGCAAAGGCCTGTAAAAGTTTTTTAAAATTAAGTAATGGCCCAATGGTGGGATAAAAAGTTAGGAAGGACAGAAGTTATTTGAATAGAAGGTTGAACATATTTGTCAGTGACACTTTCCTACCGTAGGAGATGTACAACCCATAATATACCAGTAAAATTAATACAAGGAAGTTGAGATTTTCATAGAACATTATTTTGTGACGCAATCACCAGGGGGAACTGGTCAATAACATATTATTGTTACTCTACACCCATAAGATATAATATTAGGAATTGACGTCTAGCATGCGGTTGTCTCTGTGAGGCCCGTGTGTGAAATATATTTGAGTTTAGTAGAACCATTTACTCTAATCTGGTTGTTAAAACTTGTTAGGGATAGGGGGCAGCATTTTCACTTTGGATGAATTGCGTGCCCAAACTTAACTGCCTCCTACTCTGTCCCGGATGGGAATATATTCATATTAGTATTACTGGTGGATAGGAAACACTCAGAAGTTTCTAAAACTGTTTGAATTATGTCTGTGAGTATAACAGAACTCATTTGGCAGACAAAAACCTGAGAAGAAATCCAAACAGGAAGTGAGAACTTTTCAAAACAGTGCCATTTGCAGTCCATGTTAGTTATGGATGTGCATGCACTTCCTAGGGCTTCCACAAGATGTCACCGTCTTTAGATTCTGGTTGTATGATTCTACTATAAAGGAGGAGCTCTTTTACGGAGTGGTCTGGCAGAAACCCTCGGTCTCATTGCGCGCGGTCACGAGAGAGTACCCTCCCGTTGCTTTTCTTCAGACAATGAAATTCTCCGGTTGGAACCTTATTGCTGATTAATGTTTAAAACATCCTAAATATGGATTGCATACATCATTTGACTTGTTTCTACGACCTGTAATGGAACTTTTTGAGTTTTTGTCTGGAGGAATTGCTCGTACTTTATAAAGATTGAATGCTGGGCTGAACAAGCTAACAACAAGTGGCTAAATGATGGGCTTTATGGAACTTTATAGAACAAATCTATTTATTGTCGAACTGGGATTCCTGAGACTGCCTTCTGATGAAGATATTCAAAGGTAAGTGAATATTTAGTGTTTTTTGTAGCTTCTGTTGATGGCAAAATGGCGGCTATTTCTTTGGCTAATTAGGGTTCTGAGCGCCGTTCTCAGATTCGTCTTTTTCCGTAAAGTTTTTTTGAAATCTGACACAGCGGTTGCATAGAGGATACGTTTATCTTTAATTCTGTGAATAACACTTGCATTATTTCGGGCAAAATCACCGGATGTTTTGGAATCAAAACATTACTGCACGTAACGCGCCAATGTAAACTGAGATTTTTATATATATATATGCACATATTCGAACAAAACACACAATACATGTATAACATGATGTCCTATGAGTGTCATCTGATGGAGATAATCAAAGGTTAGTGATTCATTTAATCTATATTTCTGCTTTTGTGACTCTATCTTTGGCTGTGAAAAATGGCTGTGTGTTTTGGGATTTGGTGGTGATCTAACATAAATATATGTTGTGTTTTCACTGTAAAACCTTTTAAAAATCGGACACGATGGGTAGATTAACAAGATGTTTATCTTTCATTTTGCTGTATTGGACTTGTTAATGTGTGAAAGTGAAATATATCAGCTGAATGGGTGGGGGGGGGGTTCCTTTTGAGGGATTCCTAGCCATAACAAGTTTTAATACACACTGAAAGGAGATAGAGAATAATTTACATAGGCATGTACATACATATTACACCCACTTTAGGATAACCCTAAAGAAATTAGGTTGGATTGAGTCAAGGAGATAATTCAGACAAGAAAAATTGACCAAAAGAAGAGGAAGAAGAAAAGCGCCCTTGTATCAGAAACTGTGATGAGGAATGATGATGCTGGAAGGACAGATCTTCATGAACAAGGCTACCCGTGACCATAATTTAAAGCTGGAGAGAACAATAGCGAGAAAGGGACGAAAGAAAGAGAGAAGAAAGAAGACTGGAAAACGATAAGTTGTATACATTATGAAAAGAGATGAGGAAGTTGATAGAAGATCTGCAGGTGCTAATTGCTGATACGATTAAAAGAGACACAGATGATGTGGTCTAAAGAAAAAAGCTAAAAGAGGAGGTCGGGACAAGCCACGGACACGGTAAAGACAATACCAGAGGGAGATAGAAGAGTGTGACGAAGAGGACTAGACACTGCACTGAAGAAGGCCCAGCTTGCACAGATCGAGACAGGAAGTGGTTATTTTACTCACAATATGATGGCTGCTTAAAGTTGTTTCTACAGGCTCACCACAACTACAGCCTGCAGCTCCCCCACAGTCACACTCAGTGAACACGGTGCCTGCAAGGTATGTGCTTTTCACCACTGAGCATTATGGTGACCCACAAACATGGACTGGAAGAGGTGAGCCCGCCAGAGTCTTTCGTGACTAGAACAATGCTGGACCTGTGGGCAGTTGGGGCATGTGAGTTTGCAGAGCGGGGGAAATGAAAGAGGAAGAGGTGACTAGAACAATACTGGACCTGTGGGCAGTTGGGGCATGTGAGTTTGCAGTGCGGGGGAAATGAAAGAGGAAGAGGTTACAACAGGGGCAGAGGAAACTTTGGGTATGGCAGAGGTAGAGGAAACTCAGCCACAGTACCACTCGCCCGGAGCTGAATATGCTCCCCTGAGCCACCTATGGACAAGGAGGACAAGTTAATGATAAAGGAAAACCACGGCCAATGGGAAATCAGAATGCCAACAGTTCTTATTTCCCTCAGAATCAACAACGAAGACACCCGACTCCCCTGCTCAGTGTCCCCTGTACGAATCCAATGACGGAAGAGAAGAGCCAATGGTTACTCTTAATGTTAATGGACGTGATCTACCATTTCTAATAGACACTGGAGCTCACTGTTCCTGTTTAGGCAAACCTGGACAAGTTGTTGGAGAGCTTCCCTGAGCAAATCATCAGTAACAATAACAGGGACATCGGGACAGCCCAGGAATGTGCACCGGACAAAGACTTGTTTTGATGAACCTCTGCTTGACTCTGACATGGTGCTGTTCGTTGCTGGTTTACTAATACCACAGGCACACCTACTAAAAACAGACCTTATGTTGAACAGTTGATTGAAGCTATGTGAAAACCTAACGCATTGGCTATTGTTAAGGTTGTGGCACACACGGGTTGGTGTGATTATGCTAGAATTGGTAACAGCATAGCTGATGAGGCGGCCAAATTGGCTGTTTAAAGTTGTCACACACATGCATTTTATTTTTAGTAGTTTGTGTCCATCTGAAACTACTGAAACAGCTGCAGGCTGATATTCTCAGTCACCAGGTGTGGAGGGAGAGAGGCTCTCTGTCCTAGGTCTGGCTAATGGCTATATCTTTTATCTGACATGCCCTGTTTACCATCAATCAGGATCTCTACTATTTGCCAATTGGCTCATGGAGTGAGCCATTCGTCAAAGGGGGGATGTGGGAAAGGAGGAGGAGAAGATTTCGGCCCAATGGTTTTGCCAAAATTTGAATCAGCACGTGAAACAGTTCATTTATCGTTGCGCGATATGTTTGTTATATAACATAGACATGGGAACTCCACTACAACCAGGGAAGTTCCCCACTCCAAATGACCTTTTGTCCACCTAGCTATGGGTTTCATAGACACGATAGAGCGAAAACAAAGAGAGAGATACTGCTTGGTGATAATTGACAGGTTTACCAGGTGGGTGGAACCATCCCACCCACCAACTGTTATGCGCAAACAGTTGCAAAATTACTAGTGACGGAAATCATACCCATGTTCAGAGTGCCTGAGGTTTTGTCTGCAGACAATGGGACCCATCTCATAGGAGATGTGGTTTCCCAAGTGACCAAAATGATGGGTGTTGACCAGAAGTTTGTGTCCATCTATCACCCACAGAGTAACGGGATTACAGAGAGGGCTAATTAAAGGATCAAAAGCCTGCCATTCCACAAAATTGAGCTGGGTGGAATGCTTGCCCTTGTCCTCATGACAACGTGCAGCAGCCTTAACAAAGGTATTGGGCGTACACCTTATGAAATGTTAAAAAGACGACCAATGAACACCCCAGGGGTGAGACCTATGACTGACCGACAGATAGGCATAACTAAAACATAGTGTGACCATCTTGAGTACATGAAGGAACTAACTTCTGTTGTATGTTTTCTCCACTCTAACACTAGGAAAGCAGCAGAACCAATCCCAGGTGAGGATCCAGATGCTCTGACCATCTGCGTAGGAGACTGGGTGAAACTACGAGTCCATAAAAGAAAATGGAACCAGCCAAGATGGATGGGACCCTTCCAGGTGACCATGACAACTGATGAGGAAGGAACAGAGGAGAAACGGGGAAGAGGACAGCCAGAGGGCCCGAGAACAAAGGCAAAGAAGAACCAACAGAGGGTTCAGCCACAGGTCCTGAACAGTCATCAGATGTTACCATCATACACATCATAAACAAGAAAATCGCACCCATAGAAACACACATGCAGGGAATTTATTGTTCTCCAAATCCAACTCGTTCCCTTTGTGGACGGGGATGTGGAGACCAGTCAATGTGTGAAAGCAGTGACATGCATAGGATTACAGGGGAAGGGGAACACATCTGGCACACGGGTAATGACTTCCCAGAAATCCACCTCCACAGCCTTTCTGTGGGTAGTATCAGGTCATCTATAAGACTACGCTAGGTAAAGCTCCGCCTTACCTCAGCTCACTGGTCACGATAACAACACCCACCTGTAGCACGCACTCCAGCAGGTATATCTCACTGATCATCCCCAAAGACAGCACCTCCTTTGACCGCCTTTCCTTTCCAGTTCTCTGCTGCCAGTGACTGGAACGAATTGCAAAAATCACTGAAGCTGGAGTCTTACATTTCCCTCACTAACTTTAAACACCAGCTATCTGAGCAGCTAACCGATCGCTGCAGCTGTACATAGTCCATCTGTAAATAGCCCACCCAATCTACCTACCTCATCCCCATACTGTTTTTATTTTATTTTCTGCTCTTTTGCACACCAGTATCACTACTTGCACATCATCTGCTCATCTATCACTCCAGTATTCTGCTAAATTGTAATTACTTCGCTACTATGGACTATTTATTGCCTTACCTCCTCACGCCATTTGCACACACTGTATATATACTTTCTTTTTTTCTATTGTGTTATTGACTGTACACTTGTTCATTCCATGTGTAACTCTGTGTTGTTGTTTGTGTCGCACTGCTATGCTTTATCTTGGCCAGGTCGCAGTTGTAAATGAGAACTTGTTCTCAACTGGCCTACCTGGCTAAATAAAGGTGAAATAAAATAATAAAAAACATACCAATTGGCAAAGGAGCAATACCAAGGTTTTGACAAAGAAACAGCAGTTATACTATTCTGATGTTGGTCACTGGAGGGAAGGAAGAAGGGAAGGTGAATTATCCACTAGGACAACAGGTAATAGTTCAGATGCAGCTAAAGAATTTAAGGAGGGTGGGCCATTGAGACTAAATGGTACTCGATTACATATTGGTGCCTGCAGGGCCCTTGGAATAGATGATCAGGATTACTGTGTCATGTTGCTTCCTGACTCCTCTGACAACATCACAGCGTTTATTGATGACCTGGCTAAATTAGGAGTTACTCTGTCAAAAACTGTCAACACCATCTATGACCAAATTTGGACACTGGTTTAATGGTGTATTTGGATACGTGATGGGTAAGGTGATGATGTTCATCTCTGCCATGATCCTTCCACTTCTGGTAGGACTACTGTGCTTTGCTGTTGCTTTCTGTATAATAAATTGCTTGGCTAAAAAGACTGTTAAACATTTGGTGATAATGGGACACGTGTATGTCGGGGTGGTCACAAGAAGGGGGCAAATTTACCTAATGTGGTAGAAGGAAGATATGGGAGATACTAGAGCTTGTCGTGTATATATGGGTCAACTGAGAGCATATAGTATAGTGATAGGAGAAACTATGCTAAAATGTGACTTTAGTGTAGTAGATGTACAGCAAAAGGTGACAGGTATAAAAATGTCCAGGATAGAGGAAGGCATGGGAGCACCTTTTGGATGTGGGTATGTTGTGACAAGGGGTACCTCACTTTACCTCCTGGATGGGGGGTTGTTATTTGGGGAGAACAGAAATGTACATTTTAAGAATTCCAGTCACCTATCTTTTCAATAAAACAGGCAAAACCAACTCTGGGGAACTGAAGTGTACCAAACGACTCATTCCAGACAGTCAGGAAGCCTATGGTCATGTCCTACACCCGGGTGAGATTTTTTGGTATGTCAGTCCTGGGGTGTGGCTTTCCTGGGAAAGTGGGTAAATAATTTAACCTCAATCTTTACAGGCCCACATGAATTTAACGATCCGAGGATTTAGCCAACTCTCATTAGATGTCCAAAATCTGAAAGCAGTCGTCGGCCGCCATGAGTTGGCTTTAGATGATCTTTTGGCGAAGGAAGGAGGACACTGCAACGTACTAGGTACTATTGATCCTGAAAATTGTGTTATGCTCCTCCCTGACTCCTCTGAAAATATGACTGCGATAATTGATAGGATTGCTGATCTTGGTAAAACTCTCTCAAATCTGAAAAATCTGTTTTTGACTAAATTGGTGACTGGTTAAATGCACAATTTGGAATTGTAATGGGGAAAGTTTGTTGACTTTGTTTTCATTGTTTACTCCTATACTTGTAGGAAGTTTGGTGATTTTGGTTACTGTTTATATTTGTAAGAAAATGACTGTAAACTGTAACTGCTCTTGAACATGCTGGAGTGATGGTGTTGGTGGAAGTTGATACAAATCGTGCTGAAGGTGAGACTGGTGCATTTCTGGTTTCTCTTAATTCCATTGTTTATTCAACTCCATGGTTCTTCCCAGGACTCAGGAGGAATGGGAGTATAGACAGACTCACCCCACCTCCACCAGCATTCCAGGAAACTCATTTTATAACAGGCCATCCCAAATGGTTCCGTGGGCCAAATCTGATTTGATTTCAGAGGAGAATTTTATGATTGAAACTCTGGGTGAGTCTCAAAGGGGGGAATGATGGGGTCAAATTGGGGTCATGAAGGGGTTGAACCAAATGTTTGATATATTATAATAATTGATTATGCATATGTTGTATTAGGTGAAGGGGAAGGGTTATAAGACTCCTCCCCCACTACATGTATAGGGTCCTAGACTACAGATTAACAATATATATATATATATATATATATATATATATATATATATATAATAAGGTTTAAAATTGTTTCACAGTTCTTTTCCAGTCTCTGCCGCCTATAAAGAAAAGGTCTGAGAGATGTTTGAGTTATTGCATGGGGTCTGTGAGAAAGCACTTCAAAGATAAACACAGAACCCTGCAGGGGAGTAAAAGAGATATGGGACTAGTCAGACCTCTATAAATCAATTTAGGGGAGCGGACATTTACTGCTGAGCCCTTAGAAAACACTGGAACTATTGTATCTCTCTTGCAACTCTGTATAGCTGTGTATGCATGGGCTTGGTCTGATAAGTAGAAGGTAATGACGTATGCAGTGACATCACTAGGGCTGGACTTCGAGCTTAATAAAATAACTTGGGACTTTTCCTATTTTGCAGAACTCAGGAGAGACATACGTTTTTGGGACAACCCTAACGGTCGCTCGCTCAGTGGGAGGGTCTTATCATCTGGGAAGGCTCCAGGGTTGAAAGTGATCCAGCGACCTTATAGCTGTGATGTATGTGAGAATAGTTTTACTCAATCAGGAAACCTACACAGACACCAAACAGTACACTAACAGTACACTAAGTACATCAGACTGATTTAGTGCCTGGTCTTGTCCACTCGGTTCTAAAGGCTTATGGGCATAGTAGAGGGAAACAGTATATACAAACGTGTTCCTGAGTCTCTTATCTTTCAGTAATGGGTTCATAATATTTTGTAGCTTAAACCATTCAAAAGATAGACTCATTTGTAGGAAGAAAACAGAAACTGCTCTGTTTACCGGAGGCTACTGACATAACCCCGGTTTTATGAACAAAGCGCAAATGTTCTCTTATAATCCCAGTTTCAAAGTCTTTATGCCAGAACAGCAGCATACCACCCTGCATCCCACTAATGGATTACCTCTGAAGTTCAGCCGGATTGGTCCTGGTCATCCCTGGATGGGAGACCAGATGCTGCTGGAAGTGGTGTTGGAGGGCCAGTAGGGGGCACTGTTTCCTCTGGTCTAAAAAACATATCCCATGATTGGGGACATTGCCCTGTGTGGGGTGCTGTCTTTCGGATGGGACGTTAAACGGGTGTCCTGGCTCTCTGGTGTTATTTAAAGTTCCCATGGCACTTATCGTAAGAGAAGGGGTGTTAACCCTGGTGTCCTGGCTAAATTCCCAATCTGGCCCTCATACCATCATGGCCAACTAATCATCCCCAGTTTCCAATTGGCTCATTCAGCCCCCCTCCTCTCCCTTGTAACTATTCCCCAGGTTGTTGCTGTAAGTTAAAATGTGCTCTCAGTCTTCTTACCTGGTTAAATCAAATAATCAGGTGACCCCACAAGCCCTAGTTTGGGAAACCTTGTTGTACAGATGGATTATCCAAATAAAGTGTTAAAGGATGTGATGCAGAAACAAAATATTCAATCAATTTTATAATATAGCCAATTGTTCAATTACATTGGTCTGAAGTTGAAAAGCACATTATGCATTTTATAAATCTACTCCTATATAATTGTGACAGGCTCAAACCAGTCTCATGTAGCAAAATTTGAAATAGTTTTTAAATAAATAGTAAATTAATGTACAGATATCCCCCCCCCCAAAAAAAATACCTAAGTAGTACTTTACACCACTGCCCAAATGCCTTCACACCAGTACATTAGCATAATTTATGTACTTTTACACAGTATTCCATACATAAGTTAAGGCCATGCAACCTGAGTTGAAACCTGAGGTGCACAAGTACAGTACATGTACAGCAAA
Organism: Oncorhynchus nerka; assembly: GCF_034236695.1. Classification (NCBI taxonomy): domain Eukaryota; kingdom Metazoa; phylum Chordata; class Actinopteri; order Salmoniformes; family Salmonidae; genus Oncorhynchus; species Oncorhynchus nerka. Next base: position 81,778,048 of record NC_088398.1, read on the forward strand.
AAAAGAAACGTCCTCTCACTGTCAATTACATTTATTTTCAGCAAACTTAACATGTGTACATATTTGTATCAACATAACTAGATTAAACAACTGAGACATAAACTGAACAAGTTCCACAGACATGTGACTAACAGAAATTGAATAATGTGTCCCTGAACAAAGGAAGGGGGTCAAAATCAAAAGTAACAGTCTTGTACCAGGTGTGGCCACCAGCTACATTAAGTAGCGCAGTTCCTCCTCATGGACCGCACCCGATTTGCCCATTCTTGCTTTGAGATGTTACCCCCCTGCCGGTGATGTCTGGTGAGGACCTGCCTCACAACAAGCCTACAAGCCCTCAGTCCAGCCTCTCTCAGCCTATTGCAGACAGTCTAAGCACTGATGGAGGGATTGTGCAATCCTGGTGTAACTCAGGCAGATTGTTGTTGCCATCCTGTACCTGTCCCGCAGGTGTGAGGAACATCAGCTGTCCGTCCTGTCTTCCTGTAGCGCTGTCTTAGGCGTCTCAAAGTCTGGATGTATTGCCCTGACCACATCTGCAGTCCCCATGCCTCCTTGCAGCATGCCTAAGGCACATTCATGCAGATGAGAAGGGATCCTGGGCATCTTTATTTTTGTGTTTTTCAGAGTCAGTAGAAAGGTCTCTTTAGTGTCCTAAGCTTTCATAACTGTGACCTTAATTGCCTACAGTCTGTAAGCTGTTAGTGTCGTAACATTTCTTTGGGACTGGGGGGCAGTATTGAGTAGCTTGGATGAATAAGGTGCCCAGAGTAAACTGCCTGCAACTCAGGCTCAGTTGCTAATATATGCATATTATTATTAGTATTGGATAGAAAACACTCTGGAGTTTCTAACACTGTTTGAATGATGTCTGTGAGTATGACAGAACTCATATGGCAGGCAAAAACCTGAGAAAAAATCCCACCAGGAAGTGGGAAATCTGAGGTGTGTAGTTTTTCAAGTCATTGTCTATTGAATATACAGTGTCTTTGGGGTTATATTGCACTTCCTACGGCTTCCACTAGATGACAACAGTCTTTAGAACCTTGTTTGAGGCTTCTACTGTGAAGGAGGGTGTGCCATGAGCTGATCACGCACTCTCACGTGAGAGTGACCTGCGTTCCATTGCATTTCTACAGACAAAGGAATTCTCCGGTTGAAACATTATTGAAGATTTATGATAAAAACATCCTAAAGATTGATTCTATACTTCGTTTGACATGTTTCTACAAACTGTGATATGACTTTTTGTCTGAACTTTTGCCTGGACTTGCCCGCGCCTCGTGAGTTTGGATTGTGTACTAAACACGCAAACAAAAAGGAGGTATTTGTACATAAATGATGGACTTTATCAAACAAATTAAAAATGTATTGTCGAACTGGGATTCCTGGGAGTGCATTCTGATAAAGATCATCAAAGGTAAGTGACTATTTATAATGCTATTTCTGACTTCTGTTGACTCCACAACATGGCAGATATCTGTATAGCTTGTTTTGTTGTCTGAGCGCTGTACTCAGATTATTGCATGGTGTGCTTTTTCGGTAAAGATTTTTTGAAATCTGACACAGCGGTTGCATTAAGGAGAAGTTCATCTAAAGTTCCATGCATAACACTTGTATTTTCATCAACATTTATGATGAGTATTTTTGTAAATTGATATGGCTCTCTGCAAAATCACCGGATGTTTTGGAAGCAAAACATTACTGAATGTAACGCGCCAATGTAAACTGAGATTTTTGGATATAAATATGAACTTTATCGAACAAATGTAAATGTTATGTGGTGATATTGTTTAAAAAAACATGTTGCAATGTATACTCTTTAGTATGTTTACTTAAATGGAAAATGTAGGTTTGACTAGGTAATTGCTTAATTAATTAGGGTTAATTGTTCTGAGGGGAAGGGCTAGCCCTACAAAAGGAGCCTCTCTTTCAGTTCATGGAGAGGCCATTTTGGATTGAGCTGTGAATGGGGCAGCATTGTTTTTTTTGTGTGTTTTCTAATATTTTTTTTATATAGCTGTCTCATAAGGTATATGTTTTGATGGCAGTACTGTAGTTTTTGTTCCGGAATCACTTTGTAAATAAACACCCAGAAGCGCAGAAGAACATTTGCGGCTCCGCCATCTTCTTTTATTTTGATAGAGGTCAGGTTTTCCAGTATAGACTTCTGGCCTACTCTACGTGATAGAGGTCAGGTTTTCCAGTATAGACTTCTGGCCTACTCTACGTGATAGAGGTCAGGTTTTCCAGTATAGACTTCTGGCCTACTCTACGTGATAGAGGTTAGTTTTTCCAGTATAGCCTTCTGGCCTACTCTACGTGATAGAGGTCAGGTTGTCCAGTATAGACTTCTGGCCTACTCTACGTGATAGAGGTTAGTTTTCCAGTATAGCCTTCTGGCCTACTCTACGTGATAGAGGTCAGGTTCTCCAGCCTTCTGGCCTACTCTAAGTGATAGAGGTTAGGTTTTCCAGTATAGACTTCTGGCCTACTCTACGTGATAGAGGTCAGGTTTTCCAGTATAGACTTCTGGCCTACTCTACGTGATAGAGGTCAGGTCTTCCAGTATAGACTTCTGGCCTACTCTACGTGATAGAGGTCAGGTTTTCCAGTATAGACTTCTGGCCTACTCTACGTGATAGAGGTCAGGTTTTCCAGTATAGACTTCTGGCCTACTCTACGTGATAGAGGTCAGGTTTTCCAGTATAGCCTTCTGGCCTACTCTACGTGACAGAGGTTAGGTGTTCCAGTATAGCCTTCTGGCCTACTCTACGTGATAGAGGTCAGGTTTTCCAGTATAGACTTCTGGCCTACTCTACGTGATAGAGGTCAGGTTTTCCAGTATAGACTTCTGGCCTACTCTACGTGATAGAGGTTAGGTTTTCCAGTATAGCCTTCTGGCCTACTCTACGTGACAGAGGTTAGGTGTTCCAGTATAGCCTTCTGGCCTACTCTACGTGATAGAGGTCAGGTTTTCCAGTATAGACTTCTGGCCTACTCTACGTGATAGAGGTCAGGTTTTCCAGTATAGACTTCTGGCCTACTCTACGTGATAGAGGTCAGGTTTTCCAGTATAGACTTCTGGCCTACTCTACGTGATAGAGGTCAGGTTTTCCAGTATAGCCTTCTGGCCTACTCTACGTGATAGAGGTCAGGTTTTCCAGTATAGCCTTCTGGCCTACTCTACGTGACATACTTGTTACTTTTATTTCTTAGTCTACACCCGTATTCGGCGCATGTGACTTTAAAAATGTGATTTTATTTGACACCATAGACCCACTTCAATTTGCTTACCGCCCCAATAGATCCACAGACGATGCAATCGCCATCACACTGCCCTATCCCATCTGGACAAGAGGAATACCTATGTAAAAAAACTGTTCATTGACTATAGTTCAGCACTCAACACCATAGTACCCTCCAAGCTCATCATTAAGCTCGGGACCCTGGGTCTGAACCCCGCCCTGTGCAACTGGGTCTGGGACTTTCTGACGGGCTATGTGACTCTAAATTGAGCTCAGGTCCATCCTGTTTCCTTTGATCATCCGTGAGATGTTTTCACAACTTTATTGTAGTCCACCTGTGGTAATTTCAATTGATTGGACATGATTTGGTAAGGCACACACCTGTCTATATAAGGTCCTACCTTTGACTGTGCATGTCAGAGCAATAACCAAGCCATGAGGTTGAAGGAATTGTCCGTAGAGCTCCAACATAGGATTGTGTCTAGGCACAGATCTGGGGAAGGGTACCAAAAAATGTCTGCAGCATTGAAGGTCCCCAAGAACACAGTGGCCTTCATAATTCTTAAATGGAAGAAGTTTGGATCCACCAAGACTCTTCCTAGAGCTGGCCAAATTGAGTAATCGGGGGAGAAGGGCCTTGGTCAGGGAGGTAACCAAAAACCTGATGGTTACTCTGACAGAGCTCAAAAGTTGCTCTATTTAGATGGGAGAGCCTTCCAGAAGGACAACCATCTCTACAGCACCCCACAAATCAGGCCTTTATGGTAGGGTGGCCAGACGGAAGCCACACTTCAGTAACAGGCACATGACAGCCAGCTTGGAGTTTACCAAAAGGCACCTAAAGACTCTCAGATCATGAGAAACAAGATGTTCTAGTCTGATGAAACCAATATTGAATTCTTTGACCTGAAGGCCAAGCTTCACATCTGGAGGCAACTTGACACCATCCCTACGGTGAAGCATGGTGGTGGCAACATTATGCTGTGGGAAAGTTTTTCAGCCGCATTATGGGGTATTGTGATGTCATTATGGGGTATTGTGATGTCATTATGGGGTATTGTGATGTCATTATGGAAACTAGTCAAGATCGAGGGAAGGCTGAACGGAACAAAGTACAGAGATCCCTGATAAAAACCTTCCAACAGGACAAATGGGAGAACCTTCCAGAAGGACAACCATCTATGCAGCACTCCACCAATCAGGCCTTTATGGTAGAGTGGCCAGACAGAAGTCACTCTTCAGTAAAAAGTACATGACAGCCTGCTTAGAGTTAGCCAAAAGGCACCTAAAGGACTCAGATCATGAGAAACCAGATTCTCTGGTCTGAAACAAAAACAAGATTGAACTCTTTGGCCTGAAAGGCAAACATGACGTCTGGAAGAAACCTGGCACCATCCCTACTGTGAAGCATGGTGGCAGCATCAAGCTGTGGGGATATTTTTGGGAGACTAGTCAGGATCGAGAGAAATATGACCAGAGCAAAGTAAAGAGATCCTTGATGAAAACCTGCTTCAGAGCACTCAGAACCTCAGACTGGGGTGAAGGTCCACCTTCCAACAGTACAACAACCCTAAGCACACAGCCAAAACAACGCATGAGTGGCTTCGGGACAAGCCTCTGAATGTTCTTCAGTGGCCTCGCCAGAGCCCGGACTTGAACCCGATCGAACATCTCTAGAGAGACCTGAATATAGCTGTACAGCAACCCTCCCCATCCAACCCGACAGAGCTTGCGGATCTGCAGAGAAGAATGGAAGAAACTCCTCAAATACAGGTGTGCCAAGCTTGTAGCGTCATACCCAGAAGACTTGAGGCTGTAATCGCTGCCAATGGTGATTCAACAAGTACTGAGAAAACGGTCTGAAAGTTATGTAAATGTAATATTTCCGGGGGGGGTTTTACATTTGCAAAATTTTCTGAAAACCTGTTTTTGCTTTGTCATTATGGGGTATTGTGATGTGATTATGGGGTATTGTGATGTCATTATGGGGTATTGTGTGTAGATTGATGAGGAGGAGAAACAAAACAATTTAATCCATTTTAGAATAAGGTTGTAAACTAACAAAATGTGGAAAAATTCAAGGGGTCTGAATACTTTCCAAATGCACTGTACATTGACCTTTAACGTAATATCGATAATTCATGGTCATTTTGTTGTTTTTCAAATAGCATTTTTTTAATTGTGTAAAACTACAGTAAATGAGCTATAACTTCCAGACAATTCCCCCATAATCCACCCCACCTTGTTTTGCCGTACCCTAGGTTTAGCTGTGGTCACGTTCCCCTGCTCAGACGTTGCATGCATCAACCAATGTTTGCTTGACACATCATCAACTGCCAGGTCGCTATAACATAATGATTTGGTGAGACGCTGAGATGTGAAATACCTATCCAGGCGTTGTAAGATCTGAGTCAGCAATGCTTTAAAAGATGCCATGTATCTTCATTGAGACAATGTTGAATCGAACAAAGTTAGGCTGCTAACTCCTCAATCTGCTTTCATTCATATATATATATACAGAACCAGTCAAACGTTTGGACACACCTACTCATTCAAGGGGTTTTCTTTATTTTTACATTGTAGAATAATAGTGAAGACATCACAACACTGAAATAACACATATGGAATCATGTAGTAACCAAAAAAAAGTGTTAAACAAATCAAAATATATTTTATATTTGAGATTCTTCAAATAGCCTCCCTTTGCCTTGATGACAGCTTTGCACACTCTCTCTCTCTATATCTATATATATACCCCTCAAGGATCACCATGGGAGTAATCCTACAGAAGCGTATTAGTACCAACTGATTATTTTTTAGATTAGTTTCATTACTGAATAAAGTTTAAATATGTTTTTAAATTGTGGAAATAATATTTCAATAATGAAGCCAAAAGATTTAGAGAAGAAAGTCAGACGGGCTCAGTTTTTCTATGATTTTGGGATTTCTATGTTTCGGCCTAGGATGGTTCTCAATCAGAGGCAGGTGTCATTAGTTGTCTCTGATTGAGAATCATACTTAGGTAGCCTGGGTTGCACTGTTTGTTTGTGGGTGATTGTCTATGTTGATTGCTGGTGTCAGCACAGTTCTCATTAGCTTCACGGTCGTTATTTCGTTGAATTGTTTTTGTATAGTGTGTTTCAGTGGTTTCTTTATTAAAATTCATGATGAACACATACCACGCCACATTTTGGTCCTCCGATCCTTCTCACCTCTCCTCTTCAGATGAAGAGGAGGACGTCCGTGACAGAGCCAATGCGCGGCAGGGACATAAAGGCTCATCTTTAAATATTTAATCTGAACAATAATTGCCAGTTGGCTGTGTTTACACAGGCAGCCCAATTGTGATCTTTTGCCCAGTTATTGGCAAAAGAGCTGATCTGATTGATCAAAAGACCAATTTGTGGAAAAATAATCAGAATTGGGCTGGAGGTGTAAACGCAGGACCTGCACTTCCATAGAATCCTAATCCACATTCATCAATGTGCCTGGTTTGAAAACGTTGAGAAAGCATTGTGCTCCCAGAGACCATCAATTGGTGTGGTATTGGTGGCGTAGTGGTGGCGGGTGGTCAGGCTACCTCATAAACACGGTCCTACCTCATAAACACAGGCGACCTCATAAACACAGTCCTACCTCATAAACACAGTCCTACCTCATAAACACAGGCGACCTCATAAACACAGTCCTACCTCATAAACACAGGCGACCTCATAAACACAGTCCTACCTCAAACACAGTCCTACCTCATAAACACAGTCCTACCTCAAACACAGTCCTACCTCAAACACAGTCCTATCTCATAAACACAGTCCTACCTCAAACACAGTCCTACCTCATAAACACAGGCGACCTCATAAACACAGTCCTACCTCATAAACACAGTCCTACCTCATAAACACAGTCCTACCTCATAAACACAGGCGACCTCATAAACACGGTCCTACCTCATAAACACAGTCCTACCTCATAAACACAGTCCTACCTCATAAACACAGGCGACCTCATAAACACAGTCCTACCTCATAAACACAGGCGACCTCATAAACACAGTCCTACCTCAAACACAGTCCTACCTCATAAACACAGTCCTACCTCAAACACAGTCCTACCTCATAAACACAGGCGACCTCATAAACACAGTCCTACCTCAAACACAGTCCTACCTCATAAACACAGTCCTACCTCATAAACACAGGCGACCTCATAAACACAGGCGACCTCATAAACACAGTCCTACCTCATAAACACAGTCCTACCTCAAACACAGTCCTACCTCATAAACACAGGCTACCTCATAAACACAGGCTACCTCATAAACACAGGCTACCTCATAAACACAGTCCTACCTCATAAACACAGGCGGCCTCAAACACAGTCCTACCTCATAAACACAGTCCTACCTCATAAACACAGTCCTACCTCATAAACACAGGCGGCCTCATAAACACAGTCCTACCTCATAAACACAGTCCTACCTCAAACACAGTCCTACCTCAAACACAGTCCTACCTCATAAACATGTTTTTACCTCAAACACAGTCCTACCTCAAACACAGTCCTACCTCATAAACACAGTCCTACCTCATAAACACAGGCGACCTCATAAACACAGTCCTACCTCATAAACACAGGCGACCTCATAAACACAGTCCTACCTCAAACACAGTCCTACCTCATAAACAGTCCTACCTCATAAACAGTCCTACCTCATAAACACAGGCGACCTCATAAACACAGTCCTACCTCATAAACACAGTCCTACCTCAAACATAGTCCTACCTCAAACACAGTCCTACCTCAAACACAGTCCTACCTCATAAACACAGGCGACCTCAAACACAGTCCTACCTCATAAACACAGTCCTACCTCATAAACACAGTCCTACCTCATAAACACAGTCCTACCTCATAAACACAGGCGACCTCATAAACACGTTTCTACCTCATACACAGTCCTACCTCATACACAGTCCTACCTCATAAACACAGTCCTACCTCATAAACACAGGCGACCTCATAAACACGTTTCTACCTCATACACAGTCCTACCTCATAAACACAGTCCTACCTCAAACACAGTCCTACCTCATAAACACAGTCCTACCTCAAACACAGTCCTACCTCATAAACACAGTCCTACCTCATAAACACAGGCGACCTCATAAACACAGGCGACCTCATAAACACAGTCCTACCTCATAAACACAGTCCTACCTCAAACACAGTCCTACCTCATAAACACAGGCTACCTCATAAACACAGGCTACCTCATAAACACAGGCTACCTCATAAACACAGTCCTACCTCATAAACACAGGCGGCCTCAAACACAGTCCTACCTCATAAACACAGTCCTACCTCATAAACACAGTCCTACCTCATAAACACAGGCGGCCTCATAAACACAGTCCTACCTCATAAACACAGTCCTACCTCAAACACAGTCCTACCTCAAACACAGTCCTACCTCATAAACATGTTTTTACCTCAAACACAGTCCTACCTCAAACACAGTCCTACCTCATAAACACAGTCCTACCTCATAAACACAGGCGACCTCATAAACACAGTCCTACCTCATAAACACAGGCGACCTCATAAACACAGTCCTACCTCAAACACAGTCCTACCTCATAAACAGTCCTACCTCATAAACAGTCCTACCTCATAAACACAGGCGACCTCATAAACACAGTCCTACCTCATAAACACAGTCCTACCTCAAACATAGTCCTACCTCAAACACAGTCCTACCTCAAACACAGTCCTACCTCATAAACACAGGCGACCTCAAACACAGTCCTACCTCATAAACACAGTCCTACCTCATAAACACAGTCCTACCTCAAACACAGTCCTACCTCATAAACACAGGCGACCTCATAAACACGTTTCTACCTCATACACAGTCCTACCTCATAAACACAGTCCTACCTCATAAACACAGTCCTACCTCATAAACACAGGCGACCTCATAAACACGTTTCTACCTCATACACAGTCCTACCTCATACACAGTCCTACCTCATAAACACAGTCCTACCTCATAAACACAGGCGACCTCATAAACACGTTTCTACCTCATACACAGTCCTACCTCATAAACACAGTCCTACCTCAAACACAGTCCTACCTCATAAACACAGGCGACCTCATAAACACGGTCCTACCTCAAACACAGTCCTACCTCATAAACACAGTCCTACCTCAAACACAGTCCTACCTCATAAACACAGTCCTACCTCAAACACAGTCCTACCTCATAAACACAGGCGACCTCATAAACACGGTCCTACCTCAAACACAGTCCTACCTCATAAACACAGTCCTACCTCAAACACAGGCGACCTCATAAACACAGGCCGACTGACTGATGCTGAGAGACAAATATATCTGATTGGTTTGGACATCATCTGTGCCTATATAAACGTCCTCATGGGTTTTTCTTGAATTAAATTCTGCAAACGGTCTGTTTGAACAAAAAATATATAAATGTTTCCCATGTTTCATGAGCTGAAATAAAACATCAAACCAAGGAAGCCACGATACTAAAATATGCTCTGTTTATTCCATACTTGAAAGAATAACAGAAATTGCAAAGTGCAAAGAATAAACATATATTTTTTATCTTCTGTAGCTTCAGTGCTGTACAAACTCATTGAGGGTAGCTACAGTAATTATTTATATTTTTTCATACTTCCTCAATGTCACATTATCATTCAAATTCACAAAGTAAAGCTTCCCAAGTCATAAAGAAAGATACATCTGGCTTCATTAATCATAATGCAGACAACTCTTTAGAAAGATAGACTCTAGCAAACAGCTGATTTCTAACTGGATAAAGGATAATAAATGGTCACCATTATGGATTACCATCGACCTGCTGTGAGAACAGAACGAAGTTACTGAATATTATATACACCATGTCATGTATGGGAATTAGCTGTGTTTTGGCGATGGAAGAGAACAGAACGAAGTTACTGAATATTATATACACCGTGTCATGTATGGGAATTAGCTGTGTTTTTTTGTTGGCATAATTGGTGCCATCGTGGGCAGAGTAATTTCCCCCAAAATGTCAATGTTAAAAATATGTGGATGTCATCACATGATGGCCTGTGGTCTAGGGTGGTATAGGGTGGTATAGGGTGGTCTACGGTTGTCTTCTGTGACTTTTCTTTTCCATTTAGCTGTGTACTACAGTATGATAAGGTCTCTGTCTGTCTCTACTGTGCCAAAGACTGGATAAACCTGTTCAGAAAACGTGTCATTGAAGGTGTAGATATGGCTGCGTCTCACAACGTCATAAAAGGAGAGCTGCCCCTCCTCAATGTCAAGGTAGACCCCAATCTTCTTGAGATGTTCTGGAATCTTGATATCAACAGCCGGAACACTTAGAGCCTTCAGCCCACTGACCTGCATCCGTAGTGTCCAGTAACCTGTTGATGTGTTCAGTTCAATGAAGCCTTTTCTTGGTGCAGACTCCCTAGCTATCCCTATCCTCCAGTCTGTCTTCCCGTCCACCCCCACCTCCCAGTAATGTCTACCCTTTGTAAAGCCCTGTGTTCCCAGTGCACACCACCACCCGTCATACTTGGGAGATGCGAGGCAGTGACGGTATCCGTCTCTAGGATCATGTTCACTCTCTATTATTTTGCCCACTCTCACACGTTTCTGATTGTTGGACACTATGAAATCTGGATTGGCTGATTCAGGGTCCAAGAGGATGTCAACTGTAGGTAAAAAAAGGGACTTTTGATTTCCGTAATGTAATTTTTTTTTGGGTGCATGAAACAAAAATATTAACAATTCTGAATAAAAAACAATTCTGAATAAAAATGCCATTGTCATGTTGAAATAGCATAATGGTTTAGTAGTTTAATTTACCTGATGCTTTGCTTATCCAGTCCCATACTGAAATAAAACAATGTTTGAAAACTTGATGAGTTTACAACCCCAAAAGTAATTTGATAAAAGTGAATTCAACTGAATGTATTTTTAATCTTACTGCTTACCTGGTTCAGGAATCACTGTGGTGAAGGCTGAGGACAAAATGAAAGCATTTTGAAGAATGGTCAATTCATGCAGGCATTTGCTTAATCAAACAGACAGTGTTTGAGGAATGATCAAAAAAACAGGTTTCGTGCAGGTCAAATTATATACTGAACGTATTGTGTAGGCCTACAGTCAGGGTAATACTAATGTTAACATAGCTCATGTTGAAAATGAAAGAGATAACTTAGCTCATGTTGAAAATGAAAGAGATAACTTAGCTCATGTTGAAAATGAAAGAGATAACTTAGCTCATGTTGAAAATGAAAGAGATAACTTAGCTCATGTTGAAAATGAAAGAGATAACATAGCTCATGTTGAAAATGAAAGAGATAACTTAGCTCATGTTGAAAATGAAAGAGATATCTGAGCTCAAATGAGAGGTACCTGAGTGTTTGAACCTCTGCTTGGATTTGAGCCACAGCTCTGGGATGGAGCCCTGTATGACAAAGTGACCAATGATTAATGATGAATTATCCTACTAATCACTCAGAAATATATTCCATCATCATAAATTAAGAAAAAAAAACCTATCATAATAGGTTACTATCATGCCACACCTCTTGAGGTTGTTCCTGTAACACAGTCCAGATGATGAAGTCCATAACAGGGAGCATGTTGGGTAGTTTCCCTCTCTTCCACTGTCCCTCCAGATCCTGCAGGACTGAACACACATCCTCTCCTGGACACACTGAGTCCTACAGAGACACAGAAATCATATATGAGAATTTACTAACCTTAAAAAGTTTAAATTCTTTTATTTTGTGTCTTAATAAGCACAGGTTGTTTAAAATAGTTTGTTGTTAGTTGTGAGACCTGTTTTCGTGATTGCAGTCCTGCAGCCCATTCTGAGACGATGCGCTGAGCTTCTGCCAGTCTTCTCTCAGCCTCTTTTGGAGATGTTCTCTCCTCTACCTCATAGTCCTCCCAGCAGGAACGCAGGGGCTTTGGTGAGCTCCTGCTTTGCCCCACGGATATCTTTGAACACAGATGTTTGTCACTCATACACAATCATTACAGGAGCATTGCATGGATAAATTGATGTTTCTGTTGTTGTTTTTTTTGTGGTTGTTCTCAACAGTACCTTTGGTAAGATGCTCAACTCCTCTGCCCATTGTAGGATGAACTGTTGACACTCTGCCAGGCTGTAGCCATCCTCGTGGCTGGTGGTGAAATTAGCTTGATACTATGGAGATAGAAAACACATATACAACTGAAAGGTTGAAGGGAAAACACCTACATGTTCCCCTCGACCCTTCTCTCTCTCTCTCTGTCTGTTTTGAATGGCAGTGTTTGCAGCACATGCAATTTTCATGTGTCCTTTTACAATGCAAACTCTTTATTCTTTCCCTATTCGTCCCCTATTTTTTTTTATTTATTTATTCAAATGTTCCATCAGATGTTGCAATGCAAAATGTTTGTTATACCGTATCGGCCTGTTCTATCTCTACCTCTCTGCTATTTCTGAACATCCTGTTCAATCCTTTTCACGCCTGTTTAATCCGGTTCATCCTGTTAATCCGGTTATCCTGTTCAAATGTTAAGCAGGACTACCTTTGATATCCGATGTAGCTCGGTGGCCAGTTCTCTGATTATGGCTTTACACTCATCCAGAGATGGAGACTGGCTTGTTTCTACGGTGGAAATCCGAGAGGGTCCCTACACAGAAAACAACTATTAGGAATTCTATAGTGTCTCAATGACTTGACACAACATATAATAACAATACTCATGATTAATTCAACAAAACAAAGCATTCAATCAATAATTTTGTAAAAGTATTACATTTACCTTAAGAAAATTCTTAAATAAAATATTACATTTCTTCAGCGGTCTTGTGATTGTCTGCAAGCAAAAAATAAATATGGTAGAAGTTCATCAACACTGGACCTATTCTAGAATTCGATGCAGAGTTGAAGAGGAAGTTGAGTTGAAGAGGAAGTTGAGTTGCAGAGGAAGTTGAGTTGAAGTGGAAGTTGAGTTGCAGAGGAAGTTGAGTTGAAGTGGAAGTTGAGTTGAAGAGGGAGTTGAGTTGAAGAGGAAGTTGAGTTGAAGAGGAAGTTGAGTTGAAGAGGGAGTTGAGTTGAAGAGGAAGTTGAGTTGAAGAGGGAGTTGAGTTGAAGAGGAAGTTGAGTTGAAGAGGAAGTTGAGTTGAAGAGGGAGTTGAGTTGAAGAGGAAGTTGAGTTGAAGAGGAAGTTGAGTTGAAGAGGAAGTTGAGTTGAAGAGGAAGTTGAGTTGAAGAGGAAGTTGAAGAGGAAGTTGAGTTGAAGAGGGAGTTGAGATGAAGAGGAAGTTGAGTTGAAGAGGAAGTTGAGTTGAAGAGGAAGTTGAAGAGGGAGTTGAGTTGAAGAGGAAGTTGAAGAGGGAGTTGAGTTGAAGAGGGAGTTGAGTTGAAGAGGAAGTTGAGTTGAAGAGGAAGTTGAGTTGAAGAGGAAGTTGCAAAACTCTGAAGTTGTTTACATCCAAAAAAGAACAAGAAAAAAAACTGGCACCACGCCGACAGCGATTAAAAATAAAGGTCACGCACACACACTCACTCACTCACTCACTCACTCACTCACTCACTCACTCACTCACTCACTCACTCACTCACTCACTCACTCACTCACTCACTCACTCACTCACTCACTCACTCACTCACTCACTCAGTCACTCACTCACTCACTCACTCAGTCACTCACTCACTCAGTCACTCACTCACTCAGTCACTCAGTCACTCACTCACTGCGTGAATTGAGTTGTTTGTTGTTTTCCTTACCTGATAAAAGCTGAGATTAGGCTTCCCAAATGGTTGTGAACAACAATCATAAGGATGTGGTACTTTTTCCCAAGATTTGCCAAAACTTCCAAAGCTCTGGCTGTCGTTTAATGTTTCTGGAAATGATCATCACAACCAATGAGAATAGACTTTCAACAGCAACAATAACAACGTAAAAACATCTATTCATTTATCATACTGCTTGGATCAAATTGAATTAAAATATGCATTTTTGAATATTTGGAAAAAACACAGTGAAAGCTATATCGACGGTTACAAAATGCATGCCATATGTGCCTCTTTATAGTCTTACTGCAGCAATTGACTCACCTGCAGTCCAATTTTGCATTGTTTCTGAAACGTTTATACATAACTGAATTGTCTAGTATAGAGTTAGTAGCCAAGCCTGCTCCCCACAGAGACTGAAAGGGGAAATATTCAGTAAACAGATACCAACTGTAGCTAGACACTCCCCTCCCCTCCCCTACACTCGACACTCCCCGCCCCCTAGAGCGCAGCAAACATACTTTTTCATTAAATTCTTTCAGTCGTAGGCTACATACATGTTGGAAAGTTTGGGTTTTATGAGAGTTGGACATGGAAAGCACCAAAACCGGAGAATTTAAGAAATACTTTATTTACCCTGTTGGCTTAATTGATTGGAAAAGTAAGCCAGTATTGGGGAGAAAATGCACGCTGTTCCAAACGACTGAATTCATGGTCAATACCATAGCCTCTTGTATAATCCGATAGGGCGTATACTTCCATTTTAATGGTGTCACAAGTTTGATTTGCTGTTTTCTTAACCTCCCACCACCCACTCCTAGCCGTAACAAAACACACAAACACTTCCCTATATTTCTTTCACTCTCACCGTAAGTAAAGCTGTCAAAAAAACAAAACTATAACAGTTTCTCCATATCTAGGACAAGCCTGTAGATTGAGGTTCTAGGACCAGCCTGTAGATTGAGGTTCTAGGACCAGCCTGTAGATTGAGGACCTAGGACCAGCCTGTAGATTGAGGACCTAGGACCAGCCTGTAGATTGAGGACCTAGGACCAGCCTGTAGATTGAGGACCTAGGACCAGCCTGTAGATTGAGGACCTAGGACCAGCCTGTAGATTGAGGTTCTAGGACAAGCCTGTAGATTGAGGTTCTAGGACCAGCCTGTAGAGTGAGGACCTAGGACCAGCCTGTAGATTGAGGACCTAGGACAAGCCTGTAGATTGAGGTTATAGGACCAGCCTGTAGATTGAGGACCTAGGACCAGCCTGTAGATTGAGGACCTAGGACCAGCCTGTAGATTGAGGACCTAGGACCAGCCTGTAGATTGAGGACCTAGGACAAGCCTGTAGATTGAGGTTCTAGGACCAGCCTGTAGATTGAGGACCTAGGACCAGCCTGTAGATTGAGGACCTAGGACCAGCCTGTAGATTGAGGACCTAGGACCAGCCTGTAGATTGAGGTTCTAGGACCAGCCTGTAGATTGAGGACCTAGGACCAGCCTGTAGATTGAGGTTCTAGGACCAGCCTGTAGATTGAGGACCTAGGACCAGCCTGTAGATTGAGGACCTAGGACCAGCCTGTAGATTGACGACCTAGGACCAGCCTGTAGATTGAGGACCTAGGACCAGCCTGTAGATTGAGGTTCTAGGACAAGCCTGTAGATTGAGGTTCTAGGACCAGCCTGTAGATTGAGGACCTAGGACCAGCCTGTAGATTGAGGACCTAGGACCAGCCTGTAGATTGAGGACCTAGGACCAGCCTGTAGATTGAGGTTCTAGGACAAGCCTGTAGATTGAGGTTCTAGGACCAGCCTGTAGATTGAGGACCTAGGACCAGCCTGTAGATTGAGGACCTAGGACCAGCCTGTAGATTGAGGTTCTAGGACCAGCCTGTAGATTGAGGACCTAGGACCAGCCTGTAGATTGAGGACCTAGGACAAGCCTGTAGATTGAGGACCTAGGACCAGCCTGTAGATTGAGGTTCTAGGACCAGCCTGTAGATTGAGGATCGAGTGGAAAAGCAGCTATCCACATTTTTTAAGACACTCTTGAATGTCCACAGTCTAATGCAAGAAGTTGTTACATTAAAATACAATGTCAACTACCCTCTAAACCACGTATCCAAAAGGACATGTAAAATGTGTCAAATATGACAGAGTAGCGAATAGTTGTCTGAACTGAAAGGAATTACAAGTCCAAATTCATATTCACATTGACGGACAGAAAAAGCTTCTCAAAACAAGAACTGTACTTGCTGTTGGAATGACCCAAACAAACCAGAGGTTTTCACACCAGAGGAGGCTCCTCAGGGGAGGACCATCACACTCAATGAATTTCGTAAAAATTGAAATAGTGAAAAATGTGTCATTTTTACATACAAGTATACTAAAATAATTATTCACATGTCAACCTAATAACTGACTAGAACACACTGTTTTGCAATGAAGGTCTACAGTAGCCTCAACAGCACTCTGTTAGGTAGCACCATGGTGTAGCCGGAGGACAGCTAGCTTCTGTCCTCCTCTGGGTACATTGATTTCAATACAAAACCTAGGATGCGTTAGTTCTAGTTGCTATGTTGATAATGATGTTAGCTAATGTGGTGACAACTATACGATATGGGCTGTGTGTTGCAGTTATGGTATGAAGGTTTGGCGTTGAGCAAGTTTGGGATGCTCTGGATCGACATGTATGACAGCGTTTTCCAGTTCCCTTCAATATCCAGCAACTTGGCACAGCCATCGAAGAGGAGAGGGACAACATTCCACAGGCCACAATCAACACCCTGCTCAACTCTATGTGAAGGAGATGTGTTGCGCTGCATGAGGCTACTACTTCACAGGAGAGCAGTTTGAACGTAAACTTTTAATGCAGCTTTTTAAAAAAAATGCATTGTATGTATTAAAACAGCGTAAATGTTGCTCTCCACTTTCTGGAGGACTGAGTTTTGAAATCAGTGGAATTCGAGTATAATTGCATCTGGATTTCATCCTCACCCAACAGGAGATGCATCCATGAATGATGTAACGGTATACAGGTAAGAGTCTGGCTAGCTGCATTATCAGATATGAAATGTTTCTAATTTTGTCAGAAAGAGACATTTTCTTGGCTAGCTATAGCCTAATGTTAGCTAGCTGTAGCCTAATGTTAGCTAGCTGTAGCCTAATGTTAGCTATCTGTAGCCTAATGTTAGCTAGCTATAGCCTAATGTTAGCTAGCTGTAGCCTAATGTTAGCTAGCTGTAGCCTAATGTTAGCTAGCTGTAGCCTAATGTTAGCTAGCTGTAGCCTAATGTTAGCTAGCTGTAGCCTAATGTTAGCTAGCTAACATTGAGCCTGTGTCACGTGTGCTCCCTCTCCGGCCTCTAGGTCACCAGGCTGCTCGTTATGACACCAAACTGTCACCATCGTTACGGGCACCTGCGCGTCATCTGACTCACCTGGACTCCATCACATACTTGATTACCTTCCCTATATATATATATATATATATATTTTTTTTTTGTACCTTTATTTAACTAGGCAAGTCAGTTAAGAACAAATTCTTATTTTCAATGACGGCCTCCTTTTGGTTCCTTCCCCAGGCGTTATTGTTTCTGTGTCAGTTCTGTGCGTTGTTTGTGTTTCTTATTTTGTATTACGTTGTGTTTATTTATTAAAACACTCACTCCCAGCACACATCATTACAACCTCCTTGGTAAACTACCTGCAGATTCATTCAGGGTAGTAACGTCATGAGTTAGGATCATGGTTCATTGTATAGCTAGCTAGCTTTATGTCTTAACAAAAGACTCCACTATGCAAGTAACCATTTTGGGTGAGTTCGTAAATTCAGTCTGGCCCTCTACTCCGATTTCAGAGCATTCTCGTCTGAGTGTGCCAGAGAGAGCAGAATAATTGATGAATTTACAAACGCTCAATACCCGTTGAATATGGCTGTTGTCAGGAAACTTCAGTAAACTCATTGACCAGAGCATCCACTGTGCGAAGCACTCTGAATTTACCAACGGACAATTTGACAGCACAGTTGCAGTCACCAACGCTCTGAATAACATAACAGCCTAGCCAGCTCTGCTACGGCAAATAATGTTCAGTGAGCTGTTCTCTCTCTCTCTCACTTAGATGTCTGGAAGAAGCTGGAAAGTTAGCTTGGGTGCTTGACTGCTGTTGTTGGTACAGAACGTTTGGATCTTAAAGAGATGGGCGGGGCTAAAACTTTAGAGCGTGTGAACACTGAATGGGTGTAGACAAAGAAGAGCTCTCCAGTAGTAGTACCAAAACATTCAAAGGCCATTTTCTCAAAAATGAGTTTACAAGTTAACTTTCAAAGCAAAATTACTTTCAGATTGTTCCTCAACTGTAGTGTATGAAATAAACCATTTTGTAGCATTGAGTCTCTACTTTTATCCAATGTAATAAAAAAATTAAATTTCAAATGTTGCTACATACTGTAAGACCGATTTGAGCCTGTCGGTCACAAATGCTCAGATGTTGACACTGGCTTCTGCATTTTGACTGAAAAGTGAAACTGAAAGCAAACAGAAAAACATTGTTTAGTTCAACTGAGCAAAGGTGCAGACAGTTTAACCACTTCCCTCTGAATGAAAGCAGCAGTATAAAGCTATTTTCCTGTCGGGGGACAGTAGGAGATTTGGTTTGGCTGTTTTTTCAATCCAGTGTGATCTTAGCTGTAAGGAAATAAATCAAATGAAGTTAGAAATTATAAAGATAGTGGCAGGAGAAACCTTGCTGTTTGTGACAGGATTGTTATGATGGTAATAAATGTATTTTGCATTGATAATCATCCTAGTTAAATAGCCAACCAATGATGTCTTTGTTCATACTGGAACACTGAAACTAGTCTTTGCATGTTATCTCGTTTGAATAACATTTGCGTTGGCAATGAACCATACTGTCATACTGTCATACTGTCACGCCCTGACCGTAGATTGCTTTGTATGTTTCTATGTTTAGTTTGGTCAGGGTGTGATGTGGGTGGGTATTCTATGTTGTAGGTCTAGGTGTTGTGTTTCTATGTTGTTCCTGGTATGGTTCCCAATCAGTTCCTGGTATGTTCCTGGTATGGTTCCCAATCAGAGGCAGCTGGTTATCGTTGTCTCTGACTGAGAACCATACTTAGGCAGCCTGTTTTCCCACTCTTGTTTGTGGGTGGTTATTTTCCGTTTTCAGTGTTTTTCCTGTTCATGGTGTGTGGATTTATGTTTGCACATGATGTGTGCTGTGTACAGTTTGACTGTTGTATTTAAACCGGGTCTAGGTTCACCTCTAACATACAGTATCTGGGAGGTTTCCCCGGATACAGATTCATCTAAATCCTGGATCTACATGGAATATTATTTTTAGTCTAGGACTAACATTTATTCTGTGTCTGTTTTAACTGCCCCATGGTGTATATACCTGTCCAGTCTGTGGTGACTGGTTTATTTACCTGTCCAGTCTGTGGTGACTGCCCCATGGTGTATATACCTGTCCAGTCTGTGGTGACTGGTGTATTTACCTGTCCAGACTGTGGTGACTGGTGTATGTACCTGTCCAGTCTGTCGTGACTGGTTTATGTACCTGTCCAGTCTGTGGTGACTGGTTTATGTACCTGTCCAGTCTGTGGTGACTGGTTTATGTACCTGTCCAGTCTGTGGTGACTGGTTTATGTACCTGTCCAGTCTGTGGTGACTGGTTTATGTACCTGTCCAGTCTGTGGTGACTGGTTTATGTACCTGTCCAGTCTGTGGTGACTGGTGTATTTACCTGTCCAGACTGTGGTGACTGGTGTATGTACCTGTCCAGTCTGTGGTGACTGGTGTATGTACCTGTCCAGTGAAGGAAAGCCTGAGATTTTCCTTCACCTTTGCAAACTGTTGAATAGAACAAAGTACGGGCATTACAATGACTATTGCTGTTCAAAGGACATTTCGTACTGTAGATTACTGGCATGGAAAAGACTGGTTTGACCACAATCCTTTCCTGTCACTGCCTGTCACATATGTTATGGTTGCTAATCTGTATCTTGCACGTAGCCTGATTGACTTCTCAGATGGCTTCAGAAAATAGTGTCTGAACTGTGGAATGATGTCCAGATAGGTGAAGGAATAATCATTCGTCAATACAATAAAGTATTGACGAATAGAACGAAAAGAACGTTCTGCATAGTGGAGCTCCTTCACAATATATCAATGGTCATTTAATAAAGCCACGTTATTACGTTCTCAAGTTTCAGTTGACCTTTAGTGTGGTTCCTGTTTTGTCAGATGAGACCTTCATGACCGAAACGTTGGTTTAAGTGATCCGTGTCAAGAAAGGTGCAGCACATATCTTTCCGTTTAATCAAACGTGAAATTGAAACCCTCCATACCTGTTTCTGATAAGAGTTGTTTACCAGAACTACACAGCACACAATGACAGGGTGAGGGCATGTCTGAGCATCTAAAGCATCTAAAGCACAATCTTGTCTATGACACAGACTCATTGTATTCCCTCAGCTGAGATGGAATGCTCTTTCTACTGAGATGGAATGCTCGTTCTACTGAGATGTACAGTGCATGCATAGGCAGTTACAACTAAAATGCAACCCACTATCAGGGAATTTCTACCACAAAATGTGACTACTATATTCAGGTCCAAGATGGCGACCGGCAAGTTCAGCATGGTGGCAGCACTTTTCATTTATGTGTTTGTTTTAAATGTCACTGGAAATAATTGCATCTGCAACCTAGATGAAAGAATAGTAAATTCTCAGCAACTTCTCAGTCATACAAACACTTTTGATAGGCATTCAGCACTTCTTATTTGAAAGGACTGTTACATACACCAAACTTTCATAGCACCTTGGCACAAACCAAAACGATCATCGAAGGCCAGTCTGAAATCACAAATGAATGGTGGAGATCTTATAATAACTCTATGCCTTTTCTTATCGGGGGATGTCCATCAATGCCCTGGACCTCAGTTTATCACCTACCCCATCAGACGACCTATGCACCAAGGCTCCTCTTGCGAACGTTGGGATAAGAGTAACAGCAAAGCCTTGGTATGTTAGGAAATGGGCGCAGTGGATTCATTTAAAATGCAGCGATCCTAGATTTGGACATGGGGTCAATGAAGCTTACCGTTGCTGTCTGTGTGCTGTACCCGAAGGGTGCGTGAGCATTGAAGGTAGAGTTGGTCCAGAGGACTTACCGCGGGTGGAGAGTGCAACGGAGGAGGGGGGATCCACAGCCGAGGGTGGAGAGTGCACCGGAGGAGGGGGGGGTCCACAGCAGAGAGGCAAGTGACAAGTGGGTCGGGAATTAAATGAGGCCTTTGGGAAGAAAGGCTTACATTTTGTGCACTTCAACGTCCGAAACCTACTACCAAAGATCGATGAGATACGCCTGTTGGTTTGCAAATCAGAGGTGGGTGTCTTATGTTTTACTGAGACATGGTTGGATTCATCTGTTTTTGACTCAGAAATTGAGATGCGTAATTATTCTGTCGTCAGGAAGGATCGATACGGTGGAGGAATATGTGCGTTTGTAAGATCAGACATTACTTTTAACGTCAGATTGGATTTGTATATTAACAATATAAAAAACTGTGAGTTGTGGCGTTCCGCAGGGGAGCGTCCTTGGGCCTCTACTGTTTTTATTGTATATTAACGATATGAAAGATGCTTGTTCTTGCCGTCTTTTCCTTTTATGCGGATGACTCTACACTTCTGGTGTCTCACAAAAGTAAAAATATGTTGGAGAGCAGACTTAGCACAGAGCTGACTAACTTTAGCAAATGGCTTGGAGATAATAAACTATCTCTGCACTTAGGGAAAACTGAAGAAATAATTTTGGGATCCAGACCTAAATTGTGTTGGTCCTCTGAAATCAGAGTGGAGTTAGGGAGCGAGGTGCTGACTACTAAAACCTCTGTTAGCTACCTGGGATGTATCCTTGATGGAAGCTTGGGAGGTGTGAGCATGGCCAATAAGGTTCTAGGGAAGGTTAATGCCAGGACTACATTTTTGGCCAGAAAGTCCAAGCTGCTTGGACTCCATGAAAGTGTTAGCTACTGCCCTCATTCAATGCCATTTTGACTATGCTAGTACTTCCTGGTTTGGGGGGCTTATCTTAACTTATGAAGGAGAAGCTCCAGATAGCCCAGAATAAGCTGATCAGGGTAGTATTGAAGGTGAGTCCACGTACTCGCATAGGCAGGAGCTGCTTTCAGGAACTAAACTGGCTGCCTGTTGAGGGTTTTCCTGATTAGACCTGATGTGGTTTACAGGAGTATTTTTGGTCCTGTGCCCAGATATCTAAGTCATTACGTTCCTCGTGTTAGGATGCACACAATCACAGCACCAGATCAAGTGTTGCTGATGTGTGCTTATACAGGTTCATGAGTAATGCTGGGAAAGGTACTGTCTTGTATAGTGGAGCCTCAGAATGGAATGAGTTGCCTCTGCCAATAGAAACAACGTCCTCTCAGGGCAGCTTTAAAAATAAAGTAAAAATATGTTGATGTCCTCTGTGCCCGTATGAATAACCCCTATGATGTAACTGCAACGATGAGATAGATGTTCTTCTTCTCTGTTTTAGATGAGATAGATGTTCTTCTTCTCTGTTTTAGATGAGATAGATGTTCTTCTTCTCTGTTTTAGATGAGATAGATGTTCTTCTTCTCTGTTTTAGATGAGATAGATGTTCTTCTTCTCTGTTTTAGATGAGATAGATGTTCTTCTTCTCTGTTTTTGAGGAGATAGATGTTCTTCTTCTCTGTTTTTGAGGAGATAGATGTTCTTCTTCTCTGTTTTTGAGGAGATAGATGTTCTTCTTCTATGTTTTGGTGTGATTATTTCACTGCCATACTGTGTTTAACTGTGTTGGATCTTGTCCAGCCATATTGTCTCAAAAGGACCTCAATGGAAATATGTATAGAGAGAGAGAGAGAGAGACGTCAAACTATGACACCGTTTGCAAGGAATTCTAGTTCCTGTATGGACTTGTGTTCTAGTTCCTGCAAGGACTTGAGTTCCTGTATGTTGTTATGATCACACCACGACTCATTAAACATAAGGCATACACCCCCGCCCTTCTTCTTACCAGAGAGATGTTTGTTTCTGTCGGCGCAATGCGTGAAGAAACCGGGTGGCTGTACCGACTCTGATAACGTATCCCCAGTGAGCCACATTAATAATTAGAAATTGGATGTAATAAATGTATCACTAGTCACTTTTAAACAATGCCACTTTATATAGTGTTTATATACCTTACATTACTCATCTCATATGTATATACTGTACTCTATACCATCTACTGCATCCTGTCTATGCCGTTTGGCCATCGCTCATCCATATATTTATGTACATATTCTTATTCATTCCTTTACACTTGTGTGTATTAGGTTGTTGTTGTGAAATTGTTAGATTACTTGTTAGATATTACTGCACAGTCGGAACTAGAAGCACAAGCATTTTGTTACACTGGCATTAACATTTGCTAACCATGTGTATGTGACCAATAACATTTGATTTGATTTGATAACACATATGGAATCATGTAGTAAGCAAAAAAGTGTTAAACAAATCAAAATATATTTTATATTTGAGAATCTTCAAAGTAGTCACGGTTTGCCCTGATGACAGGTTTGCACACTCTTGGCATTCTCTCAGCCAGTTTCATCTGGAATTCTTGAAGGGGTTCCCACATATGCTGAGCACTGGCTGCTTTTCCTTCACTCTGCAGTCCAACTCATCCCAAACCATCTCAATTGGTTTGAGGTCGGGTCATTTGATGCAGCACTCGATCACTCTCCTTGCTGGTAAAATAGCCCTTACACAGCCTGGAGGTGTGTTGGGTCATTGTCCTGTTGAAAAACAAATGATAGTGGGACTAAGTGCAAACCAGATGGAATGGCATATCGCTGCAGAATGCTATGGTAGCCATGCTGGTTAAGCCTGAGGCGTTCCTTCACCTTTGCAAACTGTTGAATAGAACAAAGTACAGGCATTACAATGACTATTGTTGTTCAAAGAACATTTCGTACTGTAGATTACTGGCATGGAAAAGACTGGTTTGACCACAATCCTTTCCTGTCACTGCCTGTCACATATGTTATGGTTGCTAATCTGTATCTTGCATGTAGCCTGATTGACTTCTCAGATTGCCTCAGAAAATAGTGTCTGAACTGTGGAATGATATCCAGATAGGTGAAGGAATAAGTATTGACGAATAGAACGAAAAGAACGTTCTGCATAGTGGAGCTCCTTCACAATATATCAATGGTCATTTAATAAAGCCACGTTATTACGTTCTCAAGTTTCAGTTGACCTTTAGTGTGGTTCCTGTTTTGTCAGATGAGACCTTCATGACCGAAACGTTGGTTTAAGTGATCCGTGTCAAGAAAGGTGCAGCACATATCTTTCCGTTTACACACAGAATTATTTTATTCCCTCAGCTGAGATGGAATGCTCGTTTTAATTAATAAACTAAACTTAAATCTAAATGATGTAAACTCAGTATTGATTTGATGAAAGGTTGTGATGAACAGGTTCTGGTATTGTTCTCTTTTCGTTCTCATTTTGAAAACATGCCCTTTGCACTCTTTGTTGGTCTGCTTCCAGTAGCTATTTTATTAAGCAATAGCACTTCAGATAACAACTGTTATTGTTGCTGTAAATGTGAGAAGCTACATTTCAAACTACCAGCTGTCTGTGATGCCATCTTTGTCCTATAATGATGTCCTTAATGTGCAGTGAGAGTATAGAGAATCCTTCCTGTTGTTCATCACCATCCAGAGAATGAAGAACGTCTCTTATTTATATCGTCTCAGAGACTCCACCCTCTCTTCACTACCTCTAACCAGTCGTACATTTCACAATGTTGTTTGTTACAGTCTCAGACTCCACCTTCTCTGCTGCCCTTCAACCAGTCGTCCATATCACACATTGTTTTTTTTTAAATGAATGACACAGAAAGTGAAATTGAAAACAGTAATGCAGCTATATTCCAATTACTAAGCTTCACTACAATATACAACCATCTAAAAAAATATTACAATACTGTACAATATGAACATGGTTTTGTCTCAAAAATTGTAGTTCATGACATCACAAATATGTAAATGAGAAATCATGCCACCTAAACTCAGAATTGTCAGACTAGGGAACTGGATGTAGAAATAGCACTTCAGATAACAACTGTTAAATATAAATGAGAAGTCATGCCACCTAAACTCAGAATTGTTAGACTAGGGAACTGGAAAGATGAGCTCTGAGTTTCCCACTTGGAAAGTATCGGAATTAACCAACAGGAAGCTCTATGCAAAAAAACATAGGTACATTTTTACTGGGAGGTTCTGCGTTGTCTTGAAAGCACCAAGAATACGAACCGGAAACATTCAAATGAAGACGTGGTGTGATCATAACAGCATCTCTCTCTCTATATATATATAGTAAGAAGGGCGGGGGTGTGCCTTATGATTAACGAGACGTGGTGTGATCATAACAACATACAGGAACTCAAGTCCTTCTGTTCACCTGACCTAGAATTCCTTGCAAACTGTCTGTCTGTCTGTCTGTCTGTCTGTCTGTCTGTCTGTCTGTCTGTCTGTCTGTCTGTCTGTCTGTCTGTCTGTCTGTCTGTCTGTCTGTCTGTCTGTCTGTCTGTCTGTCTGTCTGTCTGTCTGTCTGTCTGTCTGTCTGTCATTCATGCATTCATTCATTATAGTTCCTGTATGGACTTGATGTTTCTGATCTGTGAGGACTGGTACAGGACAACTGATTTGGACTCACAAAGAGTCACATTCTTTTCCCTACATAGACAGTCAAACCTGAATTACCCTGCTCAGTTCAGCAGCAAGTTCCCTAATGACGTGAAAGTGAAACCTGTTTCTGATAAGAGTTGTTTACCAGAAATTACACAGCACACAATGACAGGGTGACAGCTGGTCTGAGCACATCAAATCTTGGGTATCATTGTCAGCCTCTATAGAGAGAAACCTGTCCTCGTGAAAACTATGCAAGTAGCGACACCTTGTGGTGAAACAAAACAATGTGTATTTGTATTTTTTTCCTTTGTGTTTTGTTGTTGTAATGCATAAATTTAACCACGAGATGGCATTGTGAGGTAATTATTGATAAAGTATCTCCTGCCAAATGGCATGGTTGGGTTCAATTCAGTTTTCAGATCAGCAATGAGTATGTGGATTGAAATTACATTTTTAATTAAAGAATCTTCATAGAAAAACAACAGTGTTTTCTATCCACTTCTTGACTTGACCCCAACCAGCTACCACCAGCCCCCAGTCTCTCCCTCAAACCTTCACACAGATCCTTACCGTAACTCAACTTAGTAAATGTCCTAAAGTTGTGTCATGTGACAAAACCACACAACATCATCCAATAGCATTGTAGCAATACCATTACACCCTCCCCCAGCTCCAGGAAGTACTGCATTATGATGTCATTACCAACAGTCTGCTTTTCATTCAAACATCAAAGATCCACCACCACCATTATGATGTCATTACCAACAGTCTGCTTTTCATTCAAACATCAAAGATCCACCACCACCATTATGATGTCATTACCAACAGTCTGCTTTTCATTCAAACATCAAAGATCCACCACCATATTTTACAGGAAGGATGAGGTATTTTACAGGAAGGATGAGGTATTTTACAGGAAGGATGAGGTATTTTACAGGAAGGATGAGGTATTTTACAGGAAGGATGAGGTATTTACAGGAAGGATGAGGTATTTTACAGGAAGGATGAGGTATTTACAGGAAGGATGAGGTATTTACAGGAAGGATGAGGTATTTACAGGAAGGATGAGGTATTTTATAGGAAGGATGAGGTATTTTACAGGAAGGATGAGGTATTTTACAGGAAGGATGAGGTATTTTACAGGAAGGATGAGGTATTTTACAGGAAGGATGAGGTATTTACAGGAAGGATGAGGTATTTTACAGGAAGGATGAGGTATTTACAGGAAGGATGAGGTATTTACAGGAAGGATAAGGTATTTTACAGGAAGGATGAGGTATTTTCTGCCTGTGCATTGTTTTTTTTCAGTGGACAAACACACCCCTGGTGGGCGTGGCCAAAGAGCTCTATTTTTCCTGTCATATGACCAAAGCAACAAGCAAAACAGGCAACCCCCCCCCCCCTCCCCCCAAAAAATGATTTTTCTTACCTAAAAGTGTGGTGCTCAAAACAGGTACCCTGAATGACGGGTCACCACTGATAATAAGTGATGTCCTTATCGCCGTAGACGACACCACTGATAATAAGTGATGTCCGTATCGCCGTAGAGACACCACTGATAATAAGTGATGTCCGTATCGCCGTAGAGACACCACTGATAATAAGTGATGTCCTTATCGCCGTAGACGACACCACTGATAATAAGTGATGTCCTTATCGCCGTAGACGACACCACTGATAATAAGTGATGTCCTTCGTCGTAGGCGACACCACTGATAATAAGTGATGACGACACCACTGATAATAAGTGATGTCCGTATCGCCGTGAACGACACCACTGATAATAAGTGATGATCGCCGTAGACGACACCACTGATAATAAGTGATGTCCTTATCGCCGTAGACGACACCACTGATAATAAGTGATGTCCGTATCGCCGTAGACGACACCACTGATAATAAGTGATGTCCGTATCGCCGTAGACGACACCACTGATAATAAGTGATGTCCGTATCGCCGTAGACGACACCACTGATAATAAGTGATGTCCTTATCGCCGTAGAGACACCACTGATAATAAGTGATGTCCTTATCGCCGTAGAGACACCACTGATAATAAGTGATGTCCGTATCGCCGTAGACGACACCACTGCTGTCGTCCTTTACCTCCAAGTGGTCTCTGATTGGTGGTCATCATTTGGTGTGTCATCATCGTGGTCTCTGATTGGTGGTCATCATTTGGTGTGTCATCATCGTGGTCTCTGATTGGTGGTCATCATTTGGTGTGTCATCATCGTGGTCTCTGATTGGTGGTCATCATTTGGTGTGTCATGTAATGGAATGGATGGAATGGCCAAAATTTTATTTCTCTCGCTAACATCCTTTCTGAATTTTAAAAGTAATCCTTGATGTAATCATCTAGTTTTTCAAAAGTATCTGTAATCTGATTACAATTTTAAAAAATGCTGGTAACGTAATGGATTACAGTTACCGTTTTTTGTAATCCCTTATATGTTACATTTCATCCGTTACCCTGCAGGGTTATGGGTCAGAAGGTTGAGAGTTCGTTGACCACCACAGATGACCGCACTCTCCCTGTTTTCATACACGGCAATCAGAGTTTTTTTTCAGTGGACAAACCCACCCCTGGTGGGCGTGGCCAAAGAGCTCTATTTTTCCTGTCATGTGACCATAGCACCGGTTCCAAGCCAAGTGCCAATGCCATTTAGCAAACTCCAGGAAGTAAGATGGTGAGATGACATGAAATTAGGTATTTGGCCACGCACACAAATCCTGTATTGTCTTTCATTCAAACATTGCCTGTGTCTCAGTCAAGCTTGTATCTCTTTTATGACAAGGATTAGAAAGGATTTGCCTGTAGATTGTCGACTTGATGGCAACTGATGATGACTGCTTGAAAGTAAGATGTCGACGTGGTCAGTCCAATCAAAGCTACTGTAGATACAACGTGATTTGATGTCATTCTATCTGTGGCCAATGACCTTGAGCCTTCTTGGATGGGCACTTCTAATATAAATCTATGGCAGAACCCAAGGGGCTAAAATGTAATCCGTTACTCCCCAACCCTGCACGCAGGGCTACAGATCAAAAGGTTGAGGACCACCACAGACGAGTTCTTTCTCCTCGTTTCAAACACTGCAACCAGAGATACAGTGGGGCAAAAAAGTATTTAGTCAGCCAGCAATTGTGCAAGTTCTCCCACTTAAAAACATGAGAGAGGTCTGTAATTTTCATCATAGGTACACTATGGTTCAAACAGGTGCCATTAATACAGGTAATGAGTGGAGGACAGAGGAGCCTCTTAAAGAAGAAGTTACAGGTCTGTGAGAGCCAGAAATCTTGCTTGTTTGTAGGTGAGCAAATACTTATTTTCCATTATAATTTGCAAATAAATTCATTAAAAATCCTACAGTGTGATTTTCTGGATTTTTTTCTCATTTTGTCTGTCATAGTTGAAGTGTACCTATGATGAAAATTACAGGCCTCTCATCTTTTTAAGTGGAAGAACTTGCACAATTGGTGGCTGACTAAATGCTTTTTTTGCCCCACTGTAGCTGCAGACAATGATTATCTAGGGGGAAATTGATGCCATTTTATAATTATAATTATATAAAATATATGCAACAAATTTTACACTGACAGGGTTCTGTGCCAATGCACCACACAATCAATAAACAAAGTATCCTGACTTCGGGCACTTCAATATCATGGTTTGCATTTTCAACACCATAATAAAAATACTATGTAAATCTGGACAAACATAAAATACATCCCTCCCATTCTTGTAGGACAATCTCTAAATGTCATTCAACTTTTTGGTGTTTAGTAACAGGTATGTCTTTCCATTCACCAATCGGCCGCTGCACCGTTTGGATTGATTGTCAATATTTATTTGAAAGTAAAAGAAAATACACATATACACAAAGATTTTTAAAGTGACGGGGATCAGGGACTTATTTACATTGTGGTGTCTAATATTTACATACAGTACATTGGGGAAAAGTGACTTTTTCCACATTTTGTTACGTTACGGCATTATTATAAAATAGATTAAATGTTTTTTTCCTCATTAATGTACAATACCTTGTCCCGGTGCTGACTTTGGCCCGTCGTCTGCAGCAAAAGCCTCTATCCCGCCCCCTGGCTGGGCAGAGTACTGTAGGATTTAACAAGGGCCTTGCCGTGCGGCCCCATCAACTCAGTGGACAAACCCACCCCTGGTGGGCGTGGCCAAAGACCTCTCCCCCTGGCTGGGCAGAGTACTGTAGGATTTAACAAGGGCCTTGCCGTGCGGCCCCATCAACTCAGTGGACAAACCCACCCCTGGTGGGCGTGGCCAAAGACCTCTCCTCCTGGCTAGGCAGAGGACGGGATAGAGGCCCCACCAACTCAGTGGACAAACCCACCCCTGGTGGGCGTGGCCAAAGACCTCTCCTCCTGGCTAGGCAGAGGACGGGATAGAGGCCCCACCAACTCTTCTATGTATTCGTAATGATCCTTCGCGTGAGTTGGGTTTGTTCCTTCGTTCACGTTGTCACTCCCTTATTTCCCGGTCTAGTATAGGGCCTTGGATAGATGAGTACTTTATTTATTTAAAAAAAAAAATTTACCCTTTTTTCTCCCCAATTTCGTGGTGTCCAATTGTTGTAGTAGCTACTATCTTGTCTCATCGCTACAACTGCCGTACGGGCTCGGGAGAGACGAAGGTTGAAAGTCATGCGTCCTCCGATACACAACCCAACCTAGCCGCACTGCTTCTTAACACAGCGCGCATCCAAACCGGAAGCCAGCCGCACCAATGTGTCGGAGGAAACACCGTGCACCTGGCCACCTTGGTTAGCGTGCACTGCGCCCGGCCTGCCACAGGAGTCGCTGGTGCGCGATGAGACAAGGGCATCCCTACCGACCAAGCCCTCCCTCACCCGGACGACGCCAGGCCAAACCTCCCGGTCACGGCCGGTTACGACAGAGCCTGGGCGTAAACCCAGAGTCTCTGATGGCACAGCTGGCGCTGCAGTACAGCGCCCTTAACCACTGCGCCACCCGGGAGGTCGATGAGTACTTTATTACTTTATGTTTATAGATTCTTCCTACACTCCCTAACCTTGTGTCTTCTTCTTTCATATATCAATATCTAATAACTTATTCTAACCTTGTTAGTTATTATGCTGGTCAGCTAGTAGTCACTTGGAAACTAGTATTGTTGTATGTATTTGACTTTTCCAAAGATATATTATTGTCCACACAATGAAATATTCTTTAGTGCAATCACTTTAACCTATAACCAGGGTCACTTTCTGTTCAGTGAGAGTGTCAAAAAGGCGTTTGCTCTCCAGATCGTTAATCTGGCCTAGTTGTCAAAGTTTCAAAGCTTTTATTAAGTCACTCTGTTGTTTTGTCTTATACACATTATTACAATTCAATAGTTATACAGTTTCTCAATACATCAATAATGCTCAATCAATCCTTAATGTGCTATACTATGCCAGATATGGTATAATTAGCTCAAAACACTTCTAAAACTCTTAAACAAAACAAACACACATATATTTACCTTGAAGCTCTATTCCCTTGGTCCTTCCACTGGTCTCTATAAGAGTAGTAATATGTACCTTGAAGCTCTATTCCCTCGGTCCTTCCACTGGTCTCTATAAGAGTAGTAATATTTACCTTGAAGCTCTATTCCCTTGGTCCTTCCACTGGTCTCTATAAGAGTAGTAATATTTACCTTGAAGCTCTATTCCCTCGGTCCTTCCACTGGTCTCTATAAGAGTAGTAATATTTACCTTGAAGCTCTATTCCCTCGGTCCTTCCACTGGTCTCTATAAGAGTAGTAATATTTACCTTGAAGCTCTATTCCTCGGTCCTTCCACTGGTCTCTATAAGAGTAGTAATATTTACCTTGGCTCTATTCCTCGGTCCTTCCACTGGTCTCTATAAGAGTAGTAATATTTACCTTGAAGCTCTATTCCTCGGTCCTTCCACTGGTCTCTATAAGAGTAGTAATATTTATAAGCTCTATTCCTCGGTCCTTACTGGTCTCTATAAGTAGTAATTTACCTTGAAGCTCTATTCCCTCGGTCCTTCCACTGGTCTCTATAAGAGTAGTAATATTTACCTTGAAGCTCTATTCCCTCGGTCCTTCCACTGGTCTCTATAAGAGTAGTAATATTTACCTTGAAGCTCTATTCCCTCGGTCCTTCCACTGGTCTCTATAAGAGTAGTAATATTTACCTTGAAGCTCTATTCCCTCGGTCCTTCCACTGGTCTCTATAAGAGTAGTAATATTTACCTTGAAGCTCTATTCCTCGGTCCTTCCACTGGTCTCTATAAGAGTAGTAATATTTTTAGCTCTATTCCTCGGTCCTTCCACTGGTCTCTATAAGAGTAGTAATATTTATTCTATTCCTCGGTCCTTCCACTGGTCTCTATAAGAGTAGTAATATTTACCTTGAAGCTCTATTCCCTTGGTCCTTCCACTGGTCTCTATAAGAGTAGTAATATTTACCTTGAAGCTCTATTCCCTCGGTCCTTCCCTGGTCCTATAAGAGTAGTAATATTTACTGGTCTCTATAAGAGTAGTAATATTTACCTTGAAGCTCTATTCCCTTGGTCCTTCCACTGGTCTCTATAAGAGTAGTAATATTTACCTTGAAGCTCTATTCCCTTGGTCCTTCCACTGGTCTCTATAAGAGTAGTAATATTTACCTTGAAGCTCTATTCCCTTGGTCCTTCCACTGGTCTCTATAAGAGTAGTAATATTTACCTTGAAGCTCTATTCCCTTGGTCCTTCCACTGGTCTCTATAAGAGTAGTAATATTTACCTTGAAGCTCTATTCCCTTGGTCCTTCCACTGGTCTCTATAAGAGTAGTAATATTTACCTTGAAGCTCTATTCCCTTGGTCCTTCCACTGGTCTCTATAAGTCCTTCCACTGGTCTCTATAGTAATATTTACCTTGAAGCTCTATTCCCTTGGTCCTTCCACTGGTCTCTATAAGAGTAGTAATATTTACCTTGAAGCTCTATTCCCTTGGTCCTTCCACTGGTCTCTATAAGAGTAGTAATATTTTGGTCCTTCCACTGGTCTCTATAAGAGTAGTAATATTTGAAGCTCTATTCCCTTGGTCCTTCCACTGGTCTCTATTAATATTTACCTTACTATAATCTGGTCCTTCCACTGGTCTCTATAAGAGTAGTAATATTTCTGAATTCCCTTGGTCCTTCCACTGGTCTCTATAAGAGGTAATATTTACCTTGAAGCTCTATTCCCTTGGTCCTTCCACTGGTCTCTATTTTATTCCCTGTCCTTACTGGTCTCTATAAGAGTAGTAATATTTACCTTGAGCTCTATTCCTTGGTCCTTCCACTGGTCTCTATAAGAGTAGTAATATTTACCTTGAAGCTCTATTCCCTTGGTCCTTCCACTGGTCTCTATAAGAGTAGTAATATTTACCTTGAAGCTCTATTCCTCGGTCCTTCCACTGGTCTCTATAAGGTAGTAATATTTCAATTTTCCCTTGGTCCTTCCACTGGTCTCTATAAGACTGTAATATTTACCTTGAAGCTCTATTCCCTTGGTCCTTCCACTGGTCTCTATAAGAGTAGTAATATTTAAAGATGGATCTATTCCCTTGGTCCTTCCACTGGTCCAAGAGTTCTTGGTCTTCCACTGGTCTCTATAAGAGTAGTAATATTTACCTTGAAGCTCTATTCCTCCTTCCACTGGTCTCTGTTGAGGTCCTTCCACTGGTAAGAGTAGTAATTTTCTTGAAGCTCTATTCCCTTGGTCCTTCTGTTGAGTAATATTTTGGCCTCCGCTGTTTATACTACTATAATCTTCTCTGAATTTCTATGGTTTTTACTGCTCTGTTGATTGGGTGACCCTTGGTTCTCTCTCTCGCTTTTCAATCTCTGTTGTCTCTGGCACACAAAGATGGAAGTTCTCTCTCTCGCTCTGTTGAGGGGTGAAGTTCTCTCTCTCGCTCTGTTGAGGGGTGAAGTTCTCTCTCTCGCTCTGTTGAGGGGTGAAGTTCTCTCTCTCGCTCTGTTGAGGGGTGAAGTTCTCTCTCTCGCTCTGTTGAGGGGTGAAGTTCTCTCTCGCTCTGTTGAGGGGTGAAGTTCTCTCTCGCTCTGTTGAGGGGTGAAGTTCTCTCTCGCCTGTTGAGGGGGGAAGTTCTCTCTTTCACAACTTTGTTGTCTTATTCTTTTAAAGAGGTGTGAGCTTCCAGTGTACAATACAATATCTTAAGATATACCAGTCGATAGTTTGCTCGTGCCTTGATGTCAAAGTAGTCAATACAAACAGAGTATAGTAAAAGTAATTTACCTTGTTCTGATGATTCTCTATGATGTCCAAATCATATGGGTAGAGGATCATGCCTAGGCACTTATCTCTCCTCCTTTTATACCTCTTTTAGACACTCAGTTTGGAGGAAGATGTTCGGGAGTGCAATCTATCTTAAACTTCTAGTGACTCCCCCACTCCTGACTCCGCATGCGGGAGCGTAATCATCGCATAACGCAACGGACATAAATATCCCTTGAAAATATTCCTATTCATGAAAATAACAAATGAAATATATTGAGACACAGCTTAGCCTTTTGTTAATCACCCTGTCATCTCAGATTTTCAAAATATGCTTTACAGCCAAAGCTAGACAAGCATTTGTGTAAGTTTATCCATAGCCTAGCATAGCATTTTGTCCAGCTAGCAGCAGGTAACTTGGTCACGGAAATCAGAAAAGCAATCAAATGAAATCGTTTACCTTTGATGAGCTTCAGATGTTTTCACTCACGAGACTCCCAGTTAGATAGCAAATGTTCCTTTTTTCCCAAAATATTATTTTTGTAGGCGAAATAGCTCCGTTTGTTCTTCAAGTTTGGCTGAGAAATCGCCCGGAAATTGCAGTCACGAAAACAGCGAAAAATATTCCAAATTAGCTCCATAATATCGACAGAAACATGGCAAACGTTGTTTATAATCAATCCTCAATGTGTTTTTCAAATATCTATTCGATAATATATCCACCGGGACAATTCGTTTTTCAGTAGGACCGATTGGAGTAACGGCTACCTCTGTATTTTACGCGAGAATCTCTCTGGGAGCATCAGGTGACCAGTTGCGCAATGTAGCCGCTTACGGGTATTCTTCAACATAAATGCGTAAAACTACATCACAATGCTGTAGACACCTTCAGGAATACGGAGAAAAAGTAATCTGGTTGATATCTCATTCACTGCTCAATAGGGACTCATTGGAACGCAGCGCTTTCCAAACATGAGGCACTTCCGGATTGGATTTTTCACCTGCAATATCAGTTCTGTTATACTCACAGACAATATTTTTACAGTTTTGGAAACTTTAGAGTGTTTTCTATCCCAAGCTGTCAATTATATGCATATTCTAGCATCTTGTCCTGACAAAATATCCTGTTTACTACGGGAACATTATTTTTCCAAAAATGAAAATACTGCCCCCTAGTCACAAAAGGTTGGTTAACACTAAGTGTTGCAGTCAAAAAAGCAGCATAACTTGATTGATAGCCTGAAAACTTACTTGTTATGAGGTAAGGAGACGTTGAACCTATCTAGCTGGCTAGCTAAAGCAAACTTCAAAAAAAATTGCTAGGAATCAATAAGTTGCAGATATTGATAAAAAATGAACACACACACACCGACTGAAAAATCATGCCAGCACATCAACCGCTGTGTCTTTGCTCCATGGCGCGTACACCTTGGAATACCCCCCGACAGGGGAGGGAAATCAGTCCTCCCCCTACACCTTGGAATACCCCCTTGAATACCCCCGACAGGGAGAGGGACCGACAGGAGGGAAATCAGTCCTCCCCTACACCTTGGAATACCCCCCCCGACCTTGGAATAGGGGAGGGAAATCAGTCCTCCCCTACACCTTGGAATACCCCCAGGGGAGGAAATGACACCTTGGGGAGGGAAATCAGTCCTCCCCTACACCTTGGAATACCCCGACAGGGAGGGAAATCAGTCCTCCCCTACACCTTGGAATACCCCCGACACACCTTGGGGAGGAAATCAGTCCTCCCCTACACCTTTGGAAAATACCTTGGAATACCCTGACAGGGGAGGGAAATCAGTCCTCCCCTACACCTTGGAATACCCCTGACAGGGGAGGAAATCAGTCCTGCCCCTACACCTTGGAATACCCCTGACAGGGGAGGGAAATCAGTCCTGCCCCTACACCTTGAATACCCCCGACAGGGGAGGGAATAGTCCTCCCCTACACCTTGAATACCCCTGACAGGAGGGAAATCAGTCCTCCCCTGACACCTTGGGGGAGGGGGAAATCAGTCCTGCCCCTACACCTTGGAATAACCCCGACAGGGGGAGGGAAATCAGTCCTCCCCCTACACCTTGGAATACCCCCTGACAGGGGAGGGAAATCAGTCCTCCCCCTACACCTTGGAATACCCCCTGACAGGGGAGGGAAATCAGTTCTCCCCCTACACCTTGGAATACCCCCTGACAGGGGAGGGAAATCAGTCCTGCCCCTACACCTTGGAATACCCCCCGACAGGGGAGGGAAATCAGTCCTCCCCCTACACCTTGGAATACCCCCTGACAGGGGAGGGAAATCAGTCAGTTTATGATAAAACGCGAGTTTTAAAATGAAAAACAAATATAATAAACGGCCAATCTAAAAGGGGCACGTGCTCTTGATCCCCCAATGGGCATAACACCGCTGGCCACTTTCATTGTGTGATCGATTCGCAAGCAAGACAGGTTTAATATAGCGTTCATCAATCCCTTATGGCACCTAGACAGGTTTATTACAGCGTTCATCAATCCCTTATGGCACCTAGACAGGTGTATTACAGCGTTCATCAATCCCTTATGGCACTTGGACAGGTTTATTACAGTGTTCATCAATCCCTTATGGCACCTAGACAGGTTTATTACAGCGTTCATCAATCCATTATGGCACCTAGACAGGTTTATTACAGTGTTCATCAATCCCTTATGGCACCTAGGCAGGTTTATTACAGCGTTCATCAATCCCTTATGGCACCTAGACAGGTTTATTACAGCGTTCATCAATCCCTTATGGCACCTAGACAGGTTTATTACAGCGTTCATCAATCCCTTATGGCACCTAGACAGGTTTATTACAGCGTTCATCAATCCCTTATGGCACCTAGACAGGTTTATTACAGCGTTCATCAATCCCATGGCACCTAGACAGGTTTATTACAGAGTTCATCAGACAGGTTTATTACAGCGCCTTGGCACCTAGACAGGTTATGGCACCTAGACAGGTTTATTACAGCGTTCATCAATCCCTTATGGCACCTAACGGTGAAGGAAAATCCAGACCCAGTTTTTAAAAAGTAAAACTTTATTGCAATGTGCATTGTCACATTCTTCTTTGCACAACAGAATAGAGGCACCCAAACCCATTTTTCAGGAAAAGACAAAAACAAGGACAAATCAAATAAAACATTACAACAGAAACAATTCAAATGAAATGTGTAGTTTAAAACATTTTTAAACAACTTTAAGATAAGTGTCCTTTCCTTTCCATACACAGAATGAGGGCTTTAGATTTCATATTACAGACGTT
Source organism: Oncorhynchus nerka (assembly GCF_034236695.1). Taxonomy (NCBI): domain Eukaryota; kingdom Metazoa; phylum Chordata; class Actinopteri; order Salmoniformes; family Salmonidae; genus Oncorhynchus; species Oncorhynchus nerka. The sequence goes on from NC_088398.1 coordinate 81,815,424, forward strand.
ACAGAAAATGTATGAGATCATTATACATAACAAGGTCCATACCATGCTTCTCTGTATCAATGTCTGAAAAGCAGCCATTTGGGATATGAAGCACATTGGACAGATTCATTTCCTCTTTACAACAATTTTACAAGTTGACATTTCTCAGTAAATTAAATAACCAAAACAGATCATCTTGTACAGTTTACATTTAGATTCCTCTGTCACTGTTATTTCAGGCCTTATTTCAGGCCTTCACATTGACATTGTGATCCCCCAATTCAGGCCTTCACATTGCCAATTCAGGCCTTCACATTGATCCCCCACAATTCAGGCCTTCACATTGATCCCCCCAATTCAGGCCTTCACATTGATCCCCCACAATTCAGGCCCCATCCCCCAATTCAGGCCTTCACATTGATCACCCCCCAATTCAGGATCCCCCCTTCAGGCCTTCACATTGATCCCCCAATTCAGGCCTTCACATTGATCCCCCCAATTCAGGCCTTCATTGATCCCCACAATTCAGGCCTTCACATTGCCAATTCACATTGATCCCCCAATTCAGGCCTTCACATCCCCCCAATTCAGGCCTTCACATTGATCCCCCCAATTCAGGCCTTCACATTTATCCCCCCATTCAGGCCTTCATTGTTCCCCCAATTCAGGCCTTCACATTGTTTTCCCCCATTTCAGGCCTTGACATTGACCCCCCCAATTAATTATCAATTGATAATAAATCTCTTGCAAAAAGCAAAAAACATTACCGTTGATTGACTTTATGTTTTAACATTTACATTAGCCCATTGTACCCGTGCAAATCACCCATTATAAAGTGCTGTAAGGACAAGACAATTCATGACCAAAAATTAATTAGGAAGTAATATACTTTTCTTCAACGACAGAAAAAAAAAATAGGTCTTATGAAGCATTTTGTAGTTAAAACTTCAACTTTACAACTGAAGTAAATGTGTTTCACAGACCTTTCATTATACACTGATGATCCCTTTAAAAAAGGCTTTATCGGTATTTCATTATTATTTTTTAAATACACAAATGTCCCTTTAAAAATCCAGAGCGTCGTACTCAGATCATGCACTCCACACGTAAATCAATCATTATAAAGTGCTGTACTCAGATCATGCAATCCACACGTAAATCAATCATCATAAAGTGCTGTACTCAGATCATGCACTCCACACGTAAATCAATCATTATAAAGTGCTGTTCTCAGATCATGCACTCCACACGTAAATCAATCATTATAAAGTGCTGTTCTCAGATCATGCACTCCACACGTAAAACAATCATTATAAAGTGCTGTTCTCAGATCATGCACTCCACACGTAAATCAATCATTATAAAGTGCTGTTCTCAGATCATGCACTCCACACGTAAATCAATCATTATAAAGTGCTGTACTCAGATCATGCACTCCACACGTAAATCAATCATAAAGTGCTGTACTCAGATCATGCACTCCACACGTAAATCAATCATTATAAAGTGCTGTACTCAGATCATGCACTCCACACGTAAATCAATCATAAAGTGCTGTTCTCAGATCATGCACTCCACACGTAAATCAATCATTATAAAGTGCTGTACTCAGATCATGCACTCACACGTAAATCAATCAAGTGCTGTTCTCAGATCATGCACTCCACATAAAACAATCATTATAAGTGCTGTACTCAGATCATGCACTCCACACGTAAATCAATCATAAAGTGCTGTACTCAGATCATGCACTCCACACGCAAAATCAATCATTATAAAGTGCTGTTCTCAGATCATGCACTCCACACGTAAATCAATCATTATAAAGTGCTGTTCTCAGATCATGCACTCCCACGTAAATCAATCATAAATCATGCAGACTCCACACGTAAATCAATCATTATAAAGTGCTGTTCTCAGATCATGCACTCCACACGTAAATCAATCATTATAAAGTGCTGTACTCCAGATCATGCACTCCACACGTAAATCAATCATCATAAAGTGCTGTTCTCAGATCATGCACTCCACACGTAAATCAATCATTATAAAGTGCTGTTCTCAGATCATGCACTCCACACGTAAAACAATCATTATAAAGTGCTGTTCTCAGATCATGCACTCCACACGTAAAACAATCATTATAAAGTGCTGTACTCAGATCATGCACTCCACACGTAAATCAATCATTATAAGTGCTGTTCTCAGATCATGCACTCCCACACGCAAATCAATCATTATAAAGTGCTGTACTCAGATCATGCACTCCACCACGTAAATCAATCATTATAAAGTGCTGTACTCAGATCATGCACTCCACACGTAAATCAATCATTATAAAGTGCTGTACTCAGATCATGCACTCCACACGTAAATCAATCATTATAAAGTGCTGTACTCAGATCATGCACTCCACACGTAAATCAATCATTATAAAGTGCTGTACTCAGATCATGCACTCCACACGTAAATCAATCATTATAAAGTGCTGTACTCAGATCATGCACTGTACTCAGATCATGCACACGTAAATCAATCATTATAAAGTGCTGTTCTCAGATCATGCACTCCACACGTAAATCAATCATTATAAAGTGCTGTACTCAGATCATGCACTCCACACGTAAATCAATCATAAAGTGCTGTACTCAGATCATGCACTCCACACGTAAATCAATCATAAAGTGCTGTACTCAGATCATGCACTCCACACGTAAATCAATCATAAAGTGCTGTACTCAGATCATGCACTCCACACGTAAATCAATCATTATAAAGTGCTGTACTCAGATCATGCACTCGACACGTAAATCAATCATTATAAAGTGCTGTACTCAGATCATGCACTCCACACGTAAATCAATCATTATAAAGTGCTGTACTCAGATCATGCACTCCACACGTAAATCAATCATAAAGTGCTGTTCTCAGATCATGCACTCCACACGTAAATCAATCATTATAAAGTGCTGTACTCAGATCATGCACTCCACACGTAAATCAATCATAAAGTGCTGTTCTCAGATCATGCACTCCCACACGTAAAACAATCATTATAAAGTGCTGTACTCAGATCATGCACTCCACACGTAAATCAATCATAAAGTGCTGTTCCTCAGATCATGCACTCACACGTAAAACAATCATTATAAAGTGCTGTTCTCCCAGATCATGCACTCCACACGTAAATCAATCATTATAAAGTGCTGTTCTCAGATCATGCACTCCACACGTAAATCAATCATTATAAAGTGCTGTTCTCAGATCATGCACTCCACACGTAAATCAATCATATAAGTGCTGTTCTCAGATCATGCACTCCACACGTAAATCAATCATTATAAAGTGCTGTACTCAGATCATGCACTCACACGCAAATCAATCATTATAAAGTGCACTCAGATCATGCACTCCGTAAATCAATCATTATAAGTGCTGTTCTCAGATCATGCACTCCACCGTAAATCAATCATTATAAAGTGCTGTTCTCAGATCATGCACTCCACACGTAAATCAATCATTATAAAGTGCTGTACTCAGATCATGCACTCCACACGTAAATCAATCATTATAAAGTGCTGTACTCAGATCATGCACTCCACACGTGAATCAATCATTATAAAGTGCTGTTCTCAGATCATGCACCCACACGTAAATCAATCATTATAAAGTGCTGTTCTCAGATCATGCACTCCACCGTAAATCAATCATTATCAGATAAACGTGCTGTGCTCAGATCATGCACTCCACACGTAAATCAATCATTATAAAGTGCTGTACTCAGATCATGCATTCCACACGTAAATCAATCATTATAAAGTGCTGTACTCCAGATCATGCACTCCACACGTAAATCAATCATTATAAAACGTGCTGTACTCAGATCATGCACTCCACACGTAAATCAATCATTATAAAGTGCTGTACTCAGATCATGCACTCCACACGTAAATCAATCATTATAAAGTGCTGTACTCAGATCATGCACTCCACACGTAAATCAATCATTATAAAAGTGCTGTTCTCAGATCATGCACTCCACACGTAAATCAATCATTATAAAGTGCTGTACTCAGATCATGCACTCCACACGTAAATCAATCATTATAAAGTGCTGTACTCAGATCATGCACTCCACACGTGAATCAATCATTATAAAGTGCTGTACTCAGATCATGCACTCCACACGTAAATCAATCATTATAAAGTGCTGTTCTCCAGATCATGCACTCCACACGTAAATCAATCATTATAAAGTGCTGTTCTCAGATCATGCACTCCACACGTAAATCAATCATTATAAAGTGCTGTACTCAGATCATGCACTCCACACGTAAATCAATCATTATAAAGTGCTGTACTCAGATCATGCACTCCACATCGTAAATCAATCATTATAAAGTGCTGTACTCAGATCATGCACTCCACACGTAAATCAATCATAAAGTGCTGTTCTCAGATCATGCACTCCACACGTAAATCAATCATTATAAAGTGCTGTTCTCAGATCATGCACTCCACACGTAAATCAATCATCATAAAGTGCTGTTCTCAGATCATGCACTCCACACGTAAATCAATCATAAAGTGCTGTTCTCAGATCATGCACTCCACACGTAAATCAATCATTATAAAGTGCTGTTCTCAGATCATGCACTCCACACGTAAATCAATCATTATAAAGTGCTGTACTCAGATCATGCACTCCACACGTAAATCAATCATCATAAAGTGCTGTTCTCAGATCATGCACTCCACACGTAAATCAATCATTATAAAGTGCTGTTCTCAGATCATGCACTCCACACGTAAAACAATCATTATAAAGTGCTGTTCTCAGATCATGCACTCCACACGTAAAACAATCATTATAAAGTGCTGTACTCAGATCATGCACTCCACACGTAAATCAATCATTATAAAGTGCTGTTCTCAGATCATGCACTCCACACGTAAATCAATCATTATAAAGTGCTGTACTCAGATCATGCACTCCACACGTAAATCAATCATTATAAAGTGCTGTACTCAGATCATGCACTCCACACGTAAATCAATCATTATAAAGTGCTGTACTCAGATCATGCACTCCACACGAAATCAATCATTATAAAGTGCTGTACTCAGATCATGCACTCCACACGTAAATCAATCATTATAAAGTGCTGTACTCAGATCATGCACTCCACACGTAAATCAATCATTATAAAGTGCTGTACTCAGATCATGCACTCCACACGTAAATCAATCATTATAAAGTGCTGTACTCAGATCATGCACTCCACACGTAAATCAATCATTATAAAGTGCTGTTCTCAGATCATGCACTCCACACGTAAATCAATCATTATAAAGTGCTGTACTCAGATCATGCACTCCACACGTAAATCAATCATTATAAAGTGCTGTTCTCAGATCATGCACTCCACACGTAAATCAATCATTATAAAGTGCTGTACTCAGATCATGCACTCCACACGTAAATCAATCATAAAGTGCTGTACTCAGATCATGCACTCCACACGTAAATCAATCATAAAGTGCTGTACTCAGATCATGCACTCCACACGTAAATCAATCATAAAGTGCTGTAGATCATGCACTCGTAAATCATTATAAAGTGCTGTACTCAGATCATGCACTCGACACGTAAATCAATCATTATAAAGTGCTGTACTCAGATCATGCACTCCACACGTAAATCAATCATTATAAAGTGCTGTACTCAGATCATGCACTCCACACGTAAATCAATCATAAAGTGCTGTTCTCAGATCATGCACTCCACACGTAAATCAATCATTATAAAGTGCTGTACTCAGATCATGCACTCCACACGTAAATCAATCATAAAGTGCTGTTCTCAGATCATGCACTCCACACGTAAAACAATCATTATAAAGTGCTGTACTCAGATCATGCACTCCACACGTAAATCAATCATAAAGTGCTGTACTCAGATCATGCACTCCACACGTAAATCAATCATTATAAAGTGCTGTTCTCAGATCATGCACTCCACACGTAAATCAATCATCATAAAGTGCTGTTCTCAGATCATGCACTCCACACGTAAATCAATCATAAAGTGCTGTTCTCAGATCATGCACTCCACACGTAAATCAATCATTATAAAGTGCTGTTCTCAGATCATGCACTCCACACGTAAATCAATCATTATAAAGTGCTGTACTCAGATCATGCACTCCACACGTAAATCAATCATCATAAAGTGCTGTTCTCAGATCATGCACTCCACACGTAAATCAATCATTATAAAGTGCTGTTCTCAGATCATGCACTCCACACGTAAAACAATCATTATAAAGTGCTGTTCTCAGATCATGCACTCCACACGTAAAACAATCATTATAAAGTGCTGTACTCAGATCATGCACTCCACACGTAAATCAATCATTATAAAGTGCTGTTCTCAGATCATGCACTCCACACGTAAATCAATCATTATAAAGTGCTGTACTCAGATCATGCACTCCACACGTAAATCAATCATTATAAAGTGCTGTTCTCAGATCATGCACTCCGTAAACACGCTGTACTCAGAAATCAATCAATCATTATAAAGTGCTGTACTCAGATCATGCACGTAAATCAATCATCATAAAGTGCTGTACTAAATCAATCATTATAAAGTGCTGTACTCAGATCATGCACTCCACACGTAAATCAATCATTATAAAGTGCTGTACTCAGATCATGCACTCCACACGTAAACAATCATTATAAAGTGCTGTTCTCAGATCATGCACTCCACACGTAAAATCATTATAAAGTGCTGTTCTCAGATCATGCACTCCACACGTAAATCAATCATTATAAAGTGCTGTTCTCAGATCATGCACTCCACACGTAAATCAATCATTATAAAGTGCTGTTCTCAGATCATGCACTCCACACGTAAATCAATCATTATAAAGTGCTGTACTCAGATCATGCACTCCACACGTAAATCAATCATTATAAAGTGCTGTACTCAGATCATGCACTCCACACGTAAATCAATCATTATAAAGTGCTGTACTCAGATCATGCACTCCACACGTAAATCAATCATAAAGTGCTGTACTCAGATCATGCACTCCACACGTAAATCAATCATTATAAAGTGCTGTACTCAGATCATGCACTCCACACGTAAATCAATCATTATAAAGTGCTGTACTCAGATCATGCACTCCACACGTAAATCAATCATTATAAAGTGCTGTACTCAGATCATGCACTCCACACGTAAATCAATCATTATAAAGTGCTGTTCTCAGATCATGCACTCCACACGTAAATCAATCATTATAAAGTGCTGTACTCAGATCATGCACTCCACACGTAAATCAATCATTATAAAGTGCTGTACTCAGATCATGCACTCCACACGTAAATCAATCATTATAAAGTGCTGTACTCAGATCATGCACTCCACACGTAAATCAATCATAAAGTGCTGTTCTCAGATCATGCACTCCACACGTAAATCAATCATTATAAAGTGCTGTACTCAGATCATGCACTCCACACGTAAATCAATCATTATAAAGTGCTGTAAGGGACCCTGCGATAATTTTCATACAGAGGTTCCTTCAAGTGGACCCACATATAACTAGGTACATCTACGATCATCAGAGTATCAAACCATCTCTCAGCAGGCCTTCCATTCCACATTATAGATATGTAGCCTACAACATTCTCACAACACTGGTTCAATGGTGGCGCTATTACTAACCAGTGTCATTAATTTGTCTTTTGTTTTTTTTAAATGTACAGTGTCACCATTTGTTAAAATGACAAGATGCACAACATATGACAAACAAACAAGATAAACATTCAAATATCATCTGCTTAATCAATTCATAGAAAACAAGACACGATTGGATGTTTTTTTTCCTTCCACAGGAGAATCAGTCTCTTCCATCACAGTTCAGACACACAGTAGAGTTCCATCAATTGATTCCATCTTTGGGCATTTCTTCCAAGATAAAGGTTCACACCTTGTCCATGGGACTAAGAGAACGGGGCTGAGTACATGTACAGGAGGCAACAGGATGTGCACTAGGAATGCTCTCAGGAGGAAAGGAAAGTCCACAGCATGCCCAAACAGCCATCAGATGTAGGTGCCATGTGGAACTATGGAGGGACGGGTGTTACATTCTGTATGTTCCCCCTCTCTTCAACTCCATATGTATCCTCAACGGTTCCTAGTGTTGGCTCAGATCCTACTAGTGGTGTCCTGTGTGATGACAGAGAGAGGAAGAGGGTGACAAGGTTTAGATGAGAGAAAAAGGAGACGGCTCATTAGTGGTACTTGGCTTCAGGTAGGTAGCATGCACTATGTTGGTAGCATGTAACTAATTGTCTTTCTACATTACATTATCCCTGTATCAGTCTCAGCCTCATCCTGCCTCTATAGAGAGGCCCCCAGGCTATCGCGGCCAGCCTCTATAGAGAGAGAGAGACCCAGGGTATCAAATGGGTGTGCTTATTGCTCAATGCTCACCATTCCCATTGCCCACCGGGCCGTTCCCATTGCCCACCGGGCCGTTCCCATTGCCCACCGGGCCGTTCCCATTGCCGACCGGGCCGTTCCCATTGCCGACCGGGCCGTTCCCATTGCCGACCGGGCCGTTCCCATTGCCGACCGGGCCGTTCCCATTGCTCACCGGGCCGTTCCCATTGCTCACCGGGCCGTTCCCATTGCCCACCGGGCCGTTCCCATTGCCCACCGGGCCGTTCCCATTGCCCACCGGGCCGTTCCCATTGCCGACCGGGCCGTTCCCATTGCTGATGATGGGCTCCGTGGTCTCCCAATTCATGGCCTTCTGGACGGCCTTCTTCCATCGTGCGTACCGGAACTCACTCTCTACAGGAGAAAAAAGGAGGGACAGACAATTCCATTGGAGGCTCCTATCCTCAAGGTAACTGCAGTACATACATATAACCGCTAGATGTCAGTGTTAAACTCACTACCAAAACTAAATAATTGTAGAGAGTCTGTCATGTAAACCCTGACTTTAGGCAAGACAGTGACTAGGGTCTGGTTTCAACGATGAACTCTTGGCCTGGAGGAACTATGTCACATCCTCAGTCGATACGGGAGAAAACATTTTCCGGGGACCCTGCCAACAAATCACAAGGCAGACATGCCAGAACGTCACGATTCAAAACTAAAAAGTTTCCATGCCAAACCTTGGCAGTGGTTTTTCCAGAGTGAAGGTGGTGGATGCAAATTAGCCACATGCGAAATGCACTCACTAAAAATAAACTCCGTGATGTCCATCTTGGCAGCTACTATTTAGTGTTTTATTCAAGGGGATAAGGCAGTGACCTAAAGCCTCTATTGCCCCCCCCCCAAAAAAAATAAAAAGTTCATTAGTGAAACCAAACCCTAGTCACTGTTTAAGGTTTGAGAATATTAACTGAACGGTTTTTAGTGTAAGATACATTTAACCACCAGATGACAGTAGGACACATATTGATACGGTTTCACAAATCATGGTGACAGGGTCAGGGGTCAATTCAGTTTTCCAAATAAGTCAATTCAAGAAGTGGATTTAAATGTTAAAATAATGAATTGTAAATTATATATATATATATATATATTTTTAAATGGAATTTTCAAATCACTTTGACCCCAACCCTGGCTACTGATCAAGGTCTGACGCTGTTCTCTCACCCTCAGGATTGATCAGGGGTTGGTATTTGTCAGTGGGGATGGTTGTGAGGTTACCAGGGGTCAGACTCCAGACACCCACCCCCTCCGCTGCCCCTGCTGCCATGGCGGCGCCCAGCGCCGTAGTCTCCGACATGGACGGCTTCACTGAGGGAACACAACACAGAAATCCAATACTGCGCCGTCCTCAGGGGGTATGTGTATTTGGGTAAAAAAAAAAGTTAATGTTAGAGAGTGTGCACTGTGCAGCAGCTGTGTCTGCCTTTACGGAGTTTACGGAGTGCATGATGTCAACATGTCTGTATGTTCTTGGAAGTAGACGTAAAATGTGTGTGTGGTTGAGTCAAAGTTTCAAATGAGAGATTACCGAGTGCGTGTTCTTTACCTCAATGCAGTGTGTACGTGTTGGTGCGTGTTGGTGCGTCCGTACTTACCCACGGGGATGCAGAGTACATCAGCTTGAAGCTGCATCAGTAGTCTGTTGGAGGTCATGCCTCCGTCCACCTGGAGCTGGGTCAAAGGAACCCCGTAATCCTGATTCATAGCCTCCAGGATCTGGACAATAATAATAAATACAATTATATTAGGTTCATAGCAGAGTCTGCTGTTTGACTTCTGTGATTTGAGTCTGAATGGAACTCAGAGCCATATTCTCTGAAAACAGACAGCCAGCGTAGCGAAGGCCTAGGTGAGATCTGTTAGTGAACCGGGTCTGGCTTAGCAGCGAAGGCCTAGGTGAGATCTGTTAGTGAACCGGGTTTGGCTTAGCAGTGAAGGCCTAGGTGAGATCTGTTAGTGAACCGAGTCTGGCTTACCTCTCTAGTCTGAAAACAGACAGCCTCCAGTGCAGCGAAGGCCAGGTGAGATCTGTTAGTGAACCGGGTCTGGCTTAGCAGCGAAGGCCTAGGTGAGATCTGTTAGTGAACCGGGTCTGGCTTAGCAGCGAAGGCCCAGGTGAGATCTGTTAGTGAACCGGGTCTGGCTTAGCAGCGAAGGCCCAGGTGAGATCTGTTAGTGAACCGAGTCTGGCTTACCTCTCTAGTCTGAAAACAGACAGCCTCCAGCGCAGCGAAGGCCAGGTGAGATCTGTTAGTGAACCGGGTCTGGCTTAGCAGCGAAGGCCTAGGTGAGATCTGTTAGTGAACCGGGTCTGGCTTAGCAGCGAAGGCCCAGGTGAGATCTGTTAGTGAACCGGGTCTGGCTTAGCAGCGAAGGCCCAGGTGAGATCTGTTAGTGAACCGAGTCTGGCTTACCTCTCTAGTCTGAAAACAGAACCGCAGCGAAGGCCAGGTGAGATCTGTTAGTGAACTGAGTCAGCCACAGATGATACTGTCGAAACGAGAGAGAGAGAGAGAGAGAGATGATACTGTCGAAACGAGAGAGAGAGAGAGAGAGAGAGATGAAATCAGGATGGAAACAAAACTGGCAGCTCTGTTGAAATGGAGGGCAGAATACACACATGTTAACTTTTAAAAAATAAAAACACCTCAAATCTAGTGAAATTTTGTCACATAAAAAACCCAAGTGAAATTAATGACGTCTGAAGCGCAAGGATTGTGTCACAATTAGGTGCAAGAGGCCTACCCTCGTGCCCTGGGCTCCCAGTAGGGGGCGTACAGCCCGGAGAAGGCAGGAACAAAGTAACATCCATAGGACGAGCCCACATCACCTGCCAGCTTCTCTGTGAGAGGAAGAGGATGATGACGACGGCCTTAAGTAAATATGACCATCAACCTAAAAACGTACAGTGTGTTGCAGAGCTCACCGATCTCTGCGGAGGATTGGATGATTCCCAGGTTATCTTTCAGCCAGCGTACCACCGCGCCAGCTATGGCCACCGACCCCTGGAATAGACCAATCACAGGTCAGCACCAGCATAGAGGAGCCAATCAGAACCTGACAAACATACTGCAGGGCTGTATTTCAGACAGGGCACAACAAGACTAGCACACAACAAGACTAGCACAACAAGACTAGCACACACCAAGACTAGCACACACCAAGACTAGCACACACCAAGACTAGCACAACAAGACTAGCACACAACAAGACTAGCACACAACAAGACTAGCACACACCAAGACTAGCACACACCAAGACTAGCACAACAAGACTAGCACACACCAAGACTAGCACACAACAAGACTAGCACAACAAGACTAGCACACAACAAGACTAGCACACACCAAGACTAGCACAACAAGACTAGCACACACCAAGACTAGCACACACCAAGACTAGCACAACAAGACTAGCACACACCAAGACTAGCACACACCAAGACTAGCACAACAAGACTAGCACACAACAAGACTAGCACACAACAAGACTAGCACACACCAAGACTAGCACACACCAAGACTAGCACTCACCAAGACTAGCACACACCAAGACTAGCACACACCAAGACTAACTTGCTTCCGGGTTGGAGCGAGCCGGTCGCATCCGCGCTTCGGTCTCCTTCGGTCTGCAGGTTGTATAACTTTTTCATTACATTTCATTACATTTCATTATAGTACAACGGTCTGATTTGTCTAATCTTAGCAATTTCTTCTTAGCTAGCTACATAGTCGTCGTTGTATCAAAGATAATTGCGTAATTATCGTATTTCTTCGTCCTCCTATCTGCCCAACACGTTCACCGTCTACCGTAGCACTGTAGTAACTATCACACTCAACTGAACGACTTGATTAGTGTAGTGTTAGCTAGCTACATAATTGTCTTTGCTGTCTTCGTATCCAAGATAATTGTGTAGTTTAGAGTGTGGAGTCTTAGAGTGATAATTGCGTTATTATCGTATTTCGTCGTCCTCCTATCTGCCTAGCAGCTAGCCAGCTAGCATACGTTCACCGGCTACCGTAGCACTGTAGTAACTATCACACTCAACTGAACGACTTGATTAGTGTAGTATTAGCTAGCTACATAGTTGTCTTTGCTGTCTTCGTATCCAAGATAATTGTGTAGTTTAGAGTGTGTAGTCTTAGAGTGATTATCTTAATTTACCGAGGTTAGCTAGCCAGCTATTTTTGTCGTCCTTAACGTAGGAGACACTCCTAGCTGGCCAACAGCCAGCCAACGTCTACTGAATAGAACTTTCGCATTCCGGTCGCATTCCGCTTCGCTCCACAGGTAGTATCACATTTTCATTTCAGTTCATTACAGTCCCAACGGTGTGATTTGTTTGATCGTAGCTAGCTACATAGCTAGCTACATAGCCGTCTTTGTTTCAAAGATAATTGTGTAGTCCAGAGCGATTTTCTAGGTTAGCTAGCCAGCTATTGTCGTTCTCCTAACGCAACGTAACGTAACCAACACTGCTAGCTAGCCAGCTAGCCCCCGAATAGCAGCATTGTAGAAACTTCACACTCAACGGAATGACTTGATTAGGGTAGTGTCAACAACGCAGCTAGCCTACCTCAGCAGTACTGTATCATTTTAATCATTTTAGTCAATTAGATTCTTGCTACGTAAGCTTAACTTTCTGAACATTCGAGACGTGTAGTCCACTTGTCAGTCCAATCTCCTCTGCATTAGCGTAGCCTCTTCTCTAGCCTGTCAACTATGTGTCTGTCTATCCCTGTTCTCTCCTCTCTACACAGACCATACAAACGCTCCACACCGCATGGCCGCGGCCACCCTAATCTGGTGGTCCCAGCGCGCACGACCCACGTGGAGTTCCAGGTCTCCGGTAGCCTCTGGAACTGCCGATCTGCGGCCAACAAGGCAGAATTCATCTCAGCCTATGCCTCCCTCCAGTCCCTCGACTTCTTGGCACTGACGGAAACATGGATCACCACAGACAACACCGCTACTCCTACTGCTCTCTCTTCGTCCGCCCACGTGCTCTCGCACACCCGAGCTTCTGGTCAGCGGGGTGGTGGCACCGGGATCCTCATCTCTCCCAAGTGGTCATTCTCTCTTTCTCCCCTTACCCATCTGTCTATCGCCTCCTTTGAATTCCATGCTGTCACAGTTACCAGCCCTTTCAAGCTTAACATCCTTATCATTTATCGCCCTCCAGGTTCCCTCGGAGAGTTCATCAATGAGCTTGATGCCTTGATAAGCTCCTTTCCTGAGGACGGCTCACCTCTCACAGTTCTGGGCGACTTTAACCTCCCCACATCTACCTTTGACTCATTCCTCTCTGCCTCCTTCTTTCCACTCCTCTCCTATTTTGACCTCACCCTCTCACCTTCCCCCTACTCACAAGGCAGGCAATACGCTCGACCTCATCTTTACTAGATGCTGTTCTTCCACTAACCTCATTGCAACTCCCCTCCAAGTCTCCGACCACTACCTTGTATCCTTTTCCCTCTCGCTCTCATCCAACACTTCCCACACTGCCCCTACTCGGATGGTATCGCGCCGTCCCAACCTTCGCTCTCTCTCCCCCGCTACTCTCTCCTCTTCCATCCTATCATCTCTTCCTCTGCTCAAACCTTCTCCAACCTATCTCCTGATTCTGCCTCCTCAACCCTCCTCTCCTCCCTTTCTGCATCCTTTGACTCTCTATGTCCCCTATCCTCCAGGCCGGCTCGGTCCTCCCCCTCCCGCTCCGTGGCTCGATGACTCATTGCGAGCTCACAGAACAGGGCTCCGGGCAGCCGAGGCGGAAATGGAGGAAAACTCGCCTCCCTGCGGACCTGGCATCCTTTCACTCCCTCCTCTCTACATTTTCCTCCTCTGTCTCTGCTCCTAAAGCCACTTTCTACCACTCTAAATTCCAAGCATCTGCCTCTAACCCTAGGAGGCTCTTTGCCACCTTCTCCTCCCTCTTGAATCCTCCTCCCCCCCTCCCTCCCTCTCTGCAGATGACTTCGTCAACCATTTTGAAAAGAAGGTCGCGACATCCGATCCTCGTTTGCTAAGTCAAACGACACCGCTTGGTTCTGCTCACACTGCCCTACCCTGTGCTCTGACCTCTTTCTCCCCTCTCTCTCCAGATGACATCTCGCGTCTTGTGACGGCCGGCCTAACTCTCTCTCCTCTCTGCTCCCAACAACCTGCCCGCTTGACCCTATGCCCCCTGGTGTCCCCCAGGGCTCTGTTCAGCCCTCTCTCCTCCTCTCTTCTCCAGACCATCTCCGGTGACCTTCTCCCTTACCTCACCTCGCTCATCAACTCATCCCTGACCGCTGGCTACGTCCCTCCCGTCTTCAAGAGAGCGAGAGTTGCACCCCTTCTGAAAAAACCTACACTCGATCCCTCCGATGTCAACAACTACAGACCAGCACTTGTATCCCTTCTTTCTTTTCTCTCCAAAACTCTTGAACGTCCACCCGCTCCTCCGTCCTTGGCCAGCTCTCCCGCTATCTCTCTCAGAATGACCTTCTTGATCCAAATCAGTCAGGTTTCAAGACTAGTCATTCAACTGAGACTGCTCTTCTCTGTATCACGGAGGCACTCCGCACTGCTAAAGCTAACTCTCTCTCCTCTGCTCTCATCCTTCTAGACCTATCGGCTGCCTTCAATACTGTGAACCATCAGATCCTCCTCTCCACCCTCTCCGAGTTGGGCATCTCCGGCGCGGCCCATGCTTAGTTGCGTCCTACCTGACAGGTCGCTCCTACCAGGTGGCGTGGCGAGAATCTGTCTCCTCACCACGCGCTCTCACCACTGGTGTCCCCCAGGGCTCTGTTCTAGGCCCTCTCCTATTCTCGCTATACACCAAGTCACTTGGCTCTGTCATAACCTCACATGGTCTCTCCTATCATTGCTATGCAGACGACACACAATTAATCTTCTCCTTTCCCCCTCTGATGACCAGGTGGCGAATCGCATCTCTGCATGTCTGGCAGACATATCAGTGTGGATGACGGATCACCACCTCAAGCTGAACCTCGGCAAGACGGAGCTGCTCTTCCTCCCGGGAAGGACTGCCCGTTCCATGATCTCGCCATCACGGTTGACAACTCCATTGTGTCCTCCTCCCAGAGCGCTAAGAACCTTGGCGTGATCCTGGACAACACCCTGTCGTTCTCAACTAACATCAAGGCGGTGGCCCGTTCCTGTAGGTTCATGCTCTACAACATCCGCAGAGTACGACCCTGCCTCACACAGGAAGCGGCGCAGGTCCTAATCCAGGCACTTGTCATCTCCCGTCTGGATTACTGCAACTCGCTGTTGGCTGGGCTCCCTGCCTGTGCCATTAAACCCCTACAACTCATCCAGAACGCCGCAGCCCGTCTGGTGTTCAACCTTCCCAAGTTCTCTCACGTCACCCCGCTCCTCCGCTCTCTCCACTGGCTTCCAGTTGAAGCTCGCATCCGCTACAAGACCATGGTGCTTGCCTACGGAGCTGTGAGGGGAACGGCACCTCAGTACCTCCAGGCTCTGATCAGGCTCTACACCCAAACAAGGGCACTGCGTTCATCCACCTCTGGCCTGCTCGCCTCCCTACCACTGAGGAAGTACAGTTCCCGCTCAGCCCAGTCAAAACTGTTCGCTGCTCTGGCCCCTCAATGGTGGAACAAACTCCCTCACGACGCCAGGACAGCGGAGTCAATCACCACCTTCCGGAGACACCTGAAACCCCACCTCTTTAAGGAATACCTAGGATAGGATAAAGTAATCCTTCTCACCCCCTCCTCCTCCCCCCTGCCCCTGTTCCACTGGATGTCATAAGGTGAAAGCACCAATTTGTAAGTCGCTCTGGATAAGAGCGTCTGCTAAATGACTTAAATGTAAATGTAAATGTAGCACACACCAAGACTAGCACACAACAAGACTAGCACACACCAAGACTAGCACACAACAAGACTAGCACACACCAAGACTAGCACACACCAAGACTAGCACACACCAAGACTAGCACACACCAAGACTAGCACAACAAGACTAGCACACAACAAGACTAGCACACACCAAGACTAGCACAACAAGACTAGCACACACCAAGACTAGCACACACCAAGACTAGCACACACCAAGACTAGCACAACAAGACTAGCACAACAAGACTAGCACAACAAGACTAGCACACAACAAGTCTAGCACACACCAAGACTAGCACACACCAAGACTAGCACACACCAAGACTAGCACAACAAGACTAGCACACAACAAGACTAGCACACACCAAGACTAGCACACACCAAGACTAGCACAACAAGACTAGCACAACAAGACTAGCACACACCAAGACTAGCACACACCAAGACTAGCACACAACAAGACTAGCACACACCAAGACTAGCACACAACAAGACTAGCACAACAAAACTAGCACACACCAAGACTAGCACACACCAAGACTAGCACACACCAAGACTAGCACACAACAAGACTAGCACACACCAAGACTAGCACACACCAAGACTAGCACAACAAGACTAGCACACACCAAGACTAGCACAACAAGACTAGCACACAACAAGACTAGCACACACCAAGACTAGCACACACCAAGACTAGCACAACAAAACTAGCACACAACAAGACTAGCACAACAAGACTAGCACACACCAAGACTAGCACAACAAGACTAGCACACAACAAGACTAGCACACACCAAGACTAGCACACAACAAGACTAGCACACACCAAGACTAGCACTCACCAAGACTAGCACGACAAGACTAGCACACACCAAGACTAGCACACAACAAGACTAGCACACACCAAGACTAGCACACACCAAGACTAGCACACACCAAGACTAGCACACACCAAGACTAGCACAGTGGCTTGTGAAAGTATTCCCCTTGGCATTTTTCCTATTTTGTTGCCTTAAAAGCTGGAATTAAATTAGATTTTTGGGGGGTTTGTATCATTTGATTTACACAACATGCCTACCACTTTGAAGATGCAAAAATATTTATTATGAAACAAACAAGAAATAAGACAATCCCTTATGGCACCAAGACAGGTTTATTACAGAGTTCATCAATCCCTTATGGCACCTAGACAGGTTTATTATAGCGTTCATCAATCCCTTATGGCACCAAGACAGGTTTATTACAGCGTTCATCAATCCCTTATGGCACCTAGACAGGTTTATTACAGTGTTCATCAATCCCTTATGGCACCAAGACAGGTTTATTATAGCGTTCATCAATACCTTATGGCACCTAGACAGGTTTATTACAGCGTTCATCAATCCCTTATGGCACCTAGACAGGTTTATTACAGAGTTCATCAATCCCTTATGGCACCAAGACAGGTTTATTACAGAGTTCATCAATCCCTTATGGCACCTAGACAGGTTTATTACAGCGTTCATCAATCCCTTATGGCACCTAGACAGGTTTATGACAGCGTTCATCAATCCCTTATGGCACCTAGACAGGTTTATTATAGCGTTCATCAATCCCTTATGGCACCTAGATTTAAAAACAGGTTTATTACAGGTTTATTATAGCGTTCATCAATCCAACTTATGGCACCTAGACAGGTTTATTACAAGACTGGCACCAGACAGGTTCATCATCAATCCCTTATGGCACCCAGACAGGTTTATTACAGGTTCATCAATCCCTTATGGCACCTAGACAGGCACATTACAGCGTTCATCAATCCCTTATGGCACCTAGACAGGTTTATTACAGCGTTCATCAATCCCTTATGGCACCTAGACAGGTTTATTACAGTGTTCATCAATCCCTTATGGCACCTAGACAGGTTTATTACAGCGTTCATCAATCCCTTATGGCACCTAGACAGGTTTATTACAGCGTTCATCAATCCCTTATGGCACCTAGACAGGTTTATTACAGTGTTCATCAATCCCTTATGCACTCACCCTTATGGCACCTAGACAGGTTTATTACAGCGTTCATCAATCCCTTATGGCACCTAGACAGGTTTATTACAGCGTTCATCAATCCCTTATGGCACCTAGACAGGTTTATTATTCAGTGTTCATTTCAATCCCTTATGGCACCTAGACAGGTTTATTACAGTGTTCATCAATCCCTTATGGCACCTAGACAGGTTTATTACAGCGTTCATCAATCCCTTATGGCACCTAGACAGGTTTATTACAGTGTTCATCAATCCCTTATGGCACCTAGACAGGTTTATTACAGTGTTCATCAATCCCTTATGGCACCTAGACAGGTTTATTACAGCGTTCATCAATCCCTTATGGCACCAAGGCAGGTGTATTACAGCGTTCAATAGACAGGTTTATTACAGGCGTTCATCAATTTATGGCACCTAGACAGGTTTATTACAGTGTTCATCAATCCCTTATGGCACCTAGACAGGTTTATTAGAGCGTTCATCAATCCCTTATGGCACCTAGACAGGTTTATTACAGCGTTCATCAATCCCTTATGGCACCTAGACAGGTTTATTACAGTGTTCATCAATCCCTTATGGCACCTAACGGTGAAGGAAAATCCAGACCCAGTTTTTAAAAAGTAAAACTTTATTGCAATGTGCATTGTCACATTCTTCTTTGCACAACAGAATAGAGGCACCCAAACCCATTTTTCAGGAAAAGACAAAACAAGGACAAATCAAATAAAACATTACAACAGAAACAATTCAAATGAAATGTGTAGTTTAAAACATTTTTAAACAACTTTAAGACAAGTGTCCTTTCCTTTCCATACACAGAATGAGGGCTTTAGATTTCATATTACAGACGTTACAGAAAATGTATGAGATCATTATACATAACAAGGTCCATACCATGCTTCTCTGTATCAATGTCTGAAAAGCAGCCATTTGGGATATGAAGCACATTGGACAGATTCATTTCCTCTTTACAACAATTTTACAAGTTGACATTTCTCAGTAAATTAAATAACCAAAACAGATCATCTTGTACAGTTTACATTTAGATTCCTCTGTCACTGTTATTTCAGGCCTTCACATTGATCCCCCCCAATTCAGGCCTTCACATTGATCCCCCACAATTCAGGCCTTCACATTGATCCCCCCAATTCAGGCCTTCACATTGATCCCCCCCAATTCAGGCCTTCACATTGATCCCCCACAATTCAGGCCTTCACATTGATCCCCCCCAATTCAGGCCTTCACATTGATCCCCAATTCCCCCCCAATTCAGGCCTTCATTGATCCCCATTCAGGCCTTCACATTGATCCCCCCAATTCAGGCCTTCACATTGATCCCCCCCAATTCAGGCCTTCACATTGATCCCCCAATTCAGGCCTTCACATTGATCCCCCAATTCAGGCCTTCATTGATCCCCCAATTCAGGTCTTCACATTGATCCCCCAATTCAGGCCTTCACATTGATCCCCCAATTCAGGCCTTCACATCCCCCAATTCCCCCATTGTTCCCCCCCCTTGACAATTAATTATCAATTGATAATAAATCTCTTGCAAAAAGCAAAAAACATTACCGTTGATTGACTTTATGTTTTAACATTTACATTAGCCCATTGTACCCGTGCAAATCACCCATTATAAAGTGCTGTAAGGACAAGACAATTCATGACCAAAAATTAATTAGGAAGTAATATACTTTTCTTCAACGACTGAAAAAAAAAATAGGTCTTATGAAGCATTTTGTAGTTAAAACTTCAACTTTACAACTGAAGTAAATGTGTTTCACAGACCTTTCATTATACACTGATGATCCCTTTAAAAAAGGCTTTATCGGTATTTCATTATTATTTTTTAAATACACAAATGTCCCTTTAAAAATCCAGAGCGTCGTACTCAGATCATGCACTCCACACGTAAATCAATCATTATAAAGTGCTGTTCTCAGATCATGCACTCCACACGTAAATCAATCATTATAAAGTGCTGTTCTCAGATCATGCACTCCACACGTAAATCAATCATTATAAAGTGCTGTACTCAGATCATGCACTCCACACGTAAATCAATCATCATAAAGTGCTGTACTCAGATCATGCACTCCACACGTAAATCAATCATAAAGTGCTGTACTCAGATCATGCACTCCACACGTAAATCAATCATTATAAAGTGCTGTAAGGAACCCTGCGATGCTTTTCATACAGAGGTTCCTTCAAGTGGACCCACATATAACTAGGTACATCTACGATCATCAGAGTATCAAACCATCTCTCAGCAGGCCTTCCATTCCACATTATAGATATGTAGCCTACAACATTCTCACAACACTGGTTCAATGGTGGCGCTATTACTAACCAGTGTCATTAATTTGTCTTTTGTTTTTTTTAAATGTACAGTGTCACCATTTGTTAAAATGACAAGATGCACAACATATGACAAACAAACAAGATAAACATTCAAATGTCATCTGCTTAATCAATTCATAGAAAACAAGACACGATTGGATGTTTTTTTTCCTTCCACAGGAGAATCAGTCTCTTCCATCACAGTTCAGACACACAGTCGAGTTCCATCCATTGATTCCATCTTTGGGCCTTTCTTCCAAGATAAAGGTTCACAGGTAGGGTCCTTGTCCATGGGACTAAGAGAACGGGGCTGAGTACATGTACAGGAGGCAACAGGATGTGCACTAGGAATGCTCTCAGGAGGAAAGGAAAGTCCACAGCATGCCCAAACAGCCATCAGATGTCGGTGCCATGTGGACCAATGGAGGGACGGGTGTTACATTCTGTATGTTCCCCCTCTCTTCAACTCCATATGTATCCTCAACGGTTCCTAGTGTTGGCTCAGATCCTACTAGTGGTGTCCTGTGTGATGACAGAGAGAGGAAGAGGGTGACAAGGTTTAGATGAGAGAAAAAGGAGACGGCTCATTAGTGGTACTTGGCTTCAGGTAGGTAGCATGCACTATGTTGGTAGCATGTAACTAATTGTCTTTCTACATTACATTATCCCTGTCTCAGCCTCATCCTGCCTCTATAGAGAGGCCCCCAGGCTATCGCGGCCAGCCTCTATAGAGAGAGAGACCCAGGGTATCAAATGGGTGTGCTTATTGCTCCATGCTCACCGTTCCCATTGCTGACCGGGCCGTTCCCATTGCTGACCGGGCCGTTCCCATTGCTGACCGGGCCGTTCCCATTGCCCACCGGGCCGTTCCCATTGCTGACCGGGCCGTTCCCATTGCCCACCGGGCCGTTCCCATTGCCGACCGGGCCGTTCCCATTGCCGACCGGGCCGTTCCCATTGCTGATGATGGGCTCCGTGGTCTCCCAATTCATGGCCTGCTGGACAGCCTTCTTCCATCGTGCGTACCGGAACTCACTCTCTACAGGAGAAAAAGGAGGAACAGAAAATTCCATTGGAGGCTCCTATCCTCAAGGTAACTGCAGTACATACATATAACCACTAGATGTCAGTGTTAAACTCACTACCAAACAAAAAAATAATTGTAGAGAGTCTGTCATGTAAACCCTGACTTTAGGCAAGACAGTGACTAGGGTCTGGTTTCAACGATGAACTCTTGGCCTGGAGGAACTATGTCACATCCTCAGTCGATACGGGAGAAAACATTTTCCGGGGACCCTGCCAACAAATCACAAGGCAGACATGCCAGAACGTCACGATTCAAAACTAAAAAGTTTCCATGCCAAACCTTGGCAGTGGTTTTTCCAGAGTGAAGGTGGTGGATGCAAATTAGCCACATGCGAAATGCACTCACTAAAAATAAACTCCGTGATGTCCATCTTGGCAGCTACTATTTAGTGTTTTATTCAAGGGGATAAGGCAGTGACCTAAAGCCTCTATTGCCCCCCCCCCCCCAAAAAAGAGTTCATTAGTGAAACCAAACCCTAGTCACTGTTTAAGGTTTGAGAATATTAACTGAACGGTATTTAATGTAAGATACATTTAACCACCAGATGACAGTAGGACACATATTGATACGGTTTCACAAATCATGGTGACAGGGTCAGGGGTCAATTCAGTTTTCCAAATAAGTCAATTCAAGAAGTGGATTTAAATGTTAAAATAATGAATTGTAAATTATATATATATATATATATATTTTTTAAATGGAATTTTTAATTATCACTTTGACCCCGACCCTGGCTACTGATCAAGGTCTGACGCTGTTCTCTCACCCTCAGGATTGATCAGGGGTCTGTATTTGTCAGTGGGGATGGTTGTGAGGTTACCAGGGGTCAGACTCCAGACACCCACCCCCTCCGCTGCTCCTGCTGCCATGGCGGCGCCCAGCGCCGTGGTCTCCGACATGGACGGCTTCACTGAGGGAACACAACACAGAAATCCAATACTGCGCCGTCCTCAGGGGGTATGTGTATTTGGGTAAAAAAAAAAGTTAATGTTAGAGAGTGTGCACTGTGCAGCAGCTGTGTCTGCCTTTACGGAGTTTACGGAGTGCATGATGTCAACGTGTCTGTATGTTCTTGGAAGTAGACGTAAAATGTGTGTGTGTGGTTGAGTCAAAGTTTCAAATGAGAGATTACTGAATGCATGTCCTTTACCTCAATGCAGTGCGTACTGGGTCAAAGGAACCCCATAATCCTGATTCATAGCCTCCAGGATCTGGACAATAATAATAAATACAATTATATTAGGTTCATAGCAGAGTCTGCTGTTTGACTTCTGTGATTTGAGTCTGAATGGAACTCAGAGCCATATTCTCTGAAAACAGACAGCCAGCGTAGCGAAGGCCTAGGTGAGATCTGTTAGTGAACCGGGTCTGGCTTAGCAGCGAAGGCCTAGGTGAGATCTGTTAGTGAACCGGGTCTGGCTTAGCAGCGAAGGCCTAGGTGAGATCTGTTGCGCAGGTCCTAATCCAGGCACTTGTCATCTCCCGTCTGGATTACTGCAACTCGCTGTTGGCTGGGCTCCCTGCCTGTGCCATTAAACCCCTACAACTCATCCAGAACGCCGCAGCCCGTCTGGTGTTCAACCTTCCCAAGTTCTCTCACGTCACCCCGCTCCTCCGCTCTCTCCACTGGCTTCCAGTTGAAGCTCGCATCCGCTACAAGACCATGGTGCTTGCCTACGGAGCTGTGAGGGGAACGGCACCTCAGTACCTCCAGGCTCTGATCAGGCTCTACACCCAAACAAGGGCACTGCGTTCATCCACCTCTGGCCTGCTCGCCTCCCTACCACTGAGGAAGTACAGTTCCCGCTCAGCCCAGTCAAAACTGTTCGCTGCTCTGGCCCCCCAATGGTGGAACAAACTCCCTCACGACGCCAGGACAGCGGAGTCAATCACCACCTTCCGGAGACACCTGAAACCCCACCTCTTTAAGGAATACCTAGGATAGGATAAAGTAATCCTTCTCACCCCCCCCCCCCTCCCCCTCCCCTTAAAAGACCTAGATGCACTATTGTAAAGTGGCTGTTCCACTGGATGTCATAAGGTGAAAGCACCAATTTGTAAGTCGCTCTGGATAAGAGCGTCTGCTAAATGACTTCAATGTAAATGTAAATGTAGCACACACCAAGACTAGCACACAACAAGACTAGCACACACCAAGACTAGCACACACCAAGACTAGCACACACCAAGACTAGCACAACAAGACTAGCACACAACAAGACTAGCACACACCAAGACTAGCACACACCAAGACTAGCACACACCAAGACTAGCACAACAAGACTAGCACACAACAAGACTAGCACACACCAAGACTAGCACAACAAGACTAGCACACACCAAGACTAGCACACACCAAGACTAGCACACACCAAGACTAGCACAACAAGACTAGCACAACAAGACTAGCACACAACAAGACTAGCACACACCAAGACTAGCACACACCAAGACTAGCACAACAAGACTAGCACACAACAAGACTAGCACACACCAAGACTAGCACACACCAAGACTAGCACAACAAGACTAGCACAACAAGACTAGCACAACAAGACTAGCACACACCAAGACTAGCACACACCAAGACTAGCACAACAAGACTAGCACACACCAAGACTAGCACACACCAAGACTAGCACAACAAGACTAGCACACAACAAGACTAGCACACACCAAGACTAGCACACACCAAGACTAGCACACACCAAGACTAGCACAACAAGACTAGCACAACAAGACTAGCACAACAAGACTAGCACACACCAAGACTAGCACACACCAAGACTAGCACACACCAAGACTAGCACAACAAGACTAGCACAACAAGACTAGCACAACAAGACTAGCACACACCAAGACTAGCACACACCAAGACTAGCACAACAAGACTAGCACTCACCAAGACTAGCACACACCAAGACTAGCACAACAAGACTAGCACACAACAAGACTAGCACAACAAGACTAGCACACACCAAGACTAGCACACAACAAGACTAGCACACACCAAGACTAGCACAACAAGACTAGCACACAACAAGACTAGCACAACAAGACTAGCACACACCAAGACTAGCACACAACAAGACTAGCACACACCAAGACTAGCACAACAAGACTAGCACAACAAGACTAGCACAACAAGACTAGCACACACCAAGACTAGCACACACCAAGACTAGCACACACCAAGACTAGCACAACAAGACTAGCACACAACAAGACTAGCACAACAAGACTAGCACACACCAAGACTAGCACTCACCAAGACTAGCACACCAAGACTAGCACTCACCAAGACTAGCACACCAAGACTAGCACACACCAAGACTAGCACTCACCAAGACTAGCACACACCAAGACTAGCACTCACCAAGACTAGCACTCACCAAGACTAGCACACACCAAGACTAGCACTCACCAAGACTAGCACACCAAGACTAGCACTCACCAAGACTAGCACACCAAGACTAGCACACACCAAGACTAGCACTCACCAAGACTAGCACACACCAAGACTAGCACTCACCAAGACTAGCACACCAAGACTAGCACTCACCAAGACTAGCACACCAAGACTAGCACACACCAAGACTAGCACACACCAAGACTAGCACAACAAGACTAGCACACACCAAGACTAGCACACACCAAGACTAGCACAACAAGACTAGCACACAACAAGACTAGCACACACCAAGACTAGCACACACCAAGACTAGCACACACCAAGACTAGCACAACAAGACTAGCACAACAAGACTAGCACAACAAGACTAGCACACACCAAGACTAGCACACACCAAGACTAGCACAACAAGACTAGCACTCACCAAGACTAGCACACACCAAGACTAGCACAACAAGACTAGCACACAACAAGACTAGCACAACAAGACTAGCACACACCAAGACTAGCACACAACAAGACTAGCACACACCAAGACTAGCACAACAAGACTAGCACACAACAAGACTAGCACAACAAGACTAGCACACACCAAGACTAGCACACAACAAGACTAGCACACACCAAGACTAGCAAAACAAGACTAGCACAACAAGACTAGCACAACAAGACTAGCACACACCAAGACTAGCACACACCAAGACTAGCACACACCAAGACTAGCACAACAAGACTAGCACACAACAAGACTAGCACAACAAGACTAGCACACACCAAGACTAGCACTCACCAAGACTAGCACAACAAGACTAGCACTCACCAAGACTAGCACACCAAGACTAGCACACACCAAGACTAGCACTCACCAAGACTAGCACACACCAAGACTAGCACTCACCAAGACTAGCACTCACCAAGACTAGCACACACCAAGACTAGCACTCACCAAGACTAGCACACCAAGACTAGCACTCACCAAGACTAGCACACCAAGACTAGCACACACCAAGACTAGCACTCACCAAGACTAGCACACACCAAGACTAGCACTCACCAAGACTAGCACTCACCAAGACTAGCACACACCAAGACTAGCACACACCAAGACTAGCACACAACAAGACTAGCACAACAAGACTAGCACACAACAAGACTAGCACACACCAAGACTAGCACACACCAAGACTAGCACACACCAAGACTAGCACAGTGGCTTGTGAATGTATTCACCCCCCTTGGCATTTTTCCTATTTTGTTGCCTAAAAACCTGGAATTAAATTAGATTTTTGGGGGGTTTGTATCATTTGATTTACACAACATGCCGACCACTTTGAAGATGCAAAAATATTTATTATGAAACAAACAAGAAATAAGACAATCCCTTATGGCACCTAGACAGGTGTATTACAGCGTTCATCAATCCCTTATGGCACCTAGACAGGTGTATTACAGCGTTCATCAATCCCTTATGGCACCAAGACAGGTTTATTACAGCGTTCATCAATCCTTTATGGCACCTAGATAGGTTTATTACAGTGTTCATCAATCCCTTATGGCACCTAGGCAGGTGTATTACAGCGTTCATCAATCCCTTATGGCACCTAGACAGGTTTATTACAGCGTTCATCAATCCCTTATGGCACCTAGACAGGTTTATTACAGCGTTCATCAATCCCTTATGGCACCTAACGGTGAAGGAAAATCCAGACCCAGTTTTTAAAAAGTAAAACTTTATTGCAATGTGCATTGTCACATTCTTCTTTGCACAACAGAATAGAGGCACCCAAACCCATTTTTCAGGAAAAGACAAAAACAAGGACAAATCAAATAAAACATTACAACAGAAACAATTCAAATGAAATGTGTAGTTTAAAACATTTTTAAACAACTTTAAGGCAAGTGTCCTTTCCTTTCCATACACAGAATGAGGGCTTTAGATTTCATATTACAGACGTTACAGAAAATGTATGAGATCATTATACATAACAAGGTCCATACCATGCTTCTCTGTATCAATGTCTGAAAAGCAGCCATTTGGGATATGAAGCACATTGGACAGATTCATTTCCTCTTTACAACAATTTTACAAGTTGACATTTCTCAGTAAATTAAATAACCAAAACAGATCATCTTGTACAGTTTACATTTAGATTCCTCTGTCACTGTTATTTCAGGCCTTCACATTGATCCCCCCCAATTCAGGCCTTCACATTGATCCCCCCAATTCAGGCCTTCACATTGATCCCCCACAATTCAGGCCTTCACATTGATCCCCCACAATTCAGGCCTTCACATTGATCCCCCCCAATTCAGGTCTTCACATTGATCCCCCCAATTCAGGCCTTCACATTGATCCCCCCAATTAATTATCAATTGATAATAAATCTCTTGCAAAAAGCAAAAAACATTACCGTTGATTGACTTTATGTTTTAACATTTACATTAGCCCATTGTACCCGTGCAAATCACCCATTATAAAGTGCTGTAAGGACAAGACAATTCATGACCAAAAATTAATTAGGAAGTAATATACTTTTCTTCAACGACAGAAAAAAAAAATAGGTCTTATGAAGCATTTTGTAGTTAAAACTTCAACTTTACAACTGAAGTAAATGTGTTTCACAGACCTTTCATTATACACTGATGATCCCTTTAAAAAAGGCTTTATCGGTATTTCATTATTATTTTTTAAATACACAAATGTCCCTTTAAAAATCCAGAGCGTCGTACTCAGATCATGCACTCCACACGTAAATCAATCATTATAAAGTGCTGTTCTCAGATCATGCACTCCACACGTAAATCAATCATTATAAAGTGCTGTTCTCAGATCATGCACTCCACACATAAATCAATCATAAAGTGCTGTAAGGACCCTGCGATACTTTTCATACAGAGGTTCCTTCAAGTGGACCCACATATAACTAGGTACATCTACGATCATCAGAGTATCAAACCATCTCTCAGCAGGCCTTCCATTCCACATTATAGATATGTAGCCTACAACATTCTCACAACACTGGTTCAATGGTGGCGCTATTACTAACCAGTGTCATTAATTTGTCTTTTGTTTTTTTTAAATGTACAGTGTCACCATTTGTTAAAATGACAAGATGCACAAAATATGACAAACAAACAAGATAAACATTCAAATATCATCTGCTTAATCAATTCATAGAAAACAAGACACGATTGGATGTTTTTTTTTCCTTCCACAGGAGAATCAGTCTCTTCCATCACAGTTCAGACACACAGTCGACTTCCATCAATTGATTCCATCTTTGGGCATTTCTTCCAAGATAAAGGTTCACACCTTGTCCATGGGACTAAGAGAACGGGGCTGAGTACATGTACAGGAGGCAACAGGATGTGCACTAGGAATGCTCTCAGGAGGAAAGGAAAGTCCACAGCATGCCCAAACAGCCATCAGATGTAGGTGCCATGTGGACCTATGGAGGGACGGGTGTTACATTCTGTATGTTCCCCCTCTCTTCAACTCCATATGTATCCTCAACGGTTCCTAGTGTTGGCTCAGATCCTACTAGTGGTGTCCTGTGTGATGACAGAGAGAGGAAGAGGGTGACAAGGTTTAGATGAGAGAAAAAGGAGACAGCTCATGTAATTTATAGTAGTAGCTTAAAAATGTATGCATTACCATGGCATTAGTGGTACTTGGCTTCAGGTAGGTAGCATGCACTGTTGGTAGCATGTAACTAATTGTCTTTCTACATTACATTATCCCTGTATCAGTCTCAGGGTCATCCTGTATCCCTGTATCAGTCTCAGGGTCATCCTGTAATCTGTATCAGTCACAGGGTCATCCTATATCCCTGTATCAGTCTCAGGGTCATCCTAGATCCCTGTATCAGTCTCAGGGTCATCCTGTATCAGTCTCAGAGTCATCCTATATCCCTGTATAAGTCTCAGGGTCATCCTATATCCCTGTATCAGTCTCAGGGTCATCCTGTATCAGTCTCAGGGTCATCCTATATCCCTGTATCAGTCTCAGGGTCATCCTGTATCAGTCTCAGGGTCATCCTGTATCCCTGTATCAGTCTCAGGGTCATCCTATATCCCTGTATCAGTCTCAGGGTCATCCTATATCCCTGTATCAGTCTCAGGGTCATCCTATATCCCTGTATCAGTCTCAGGGTCATCCTAGATCCCTGTATCAGTCTCAGGGTCATCCTGTATCAGTCTCAGAGTCATCCTGTATCCCTGTATCAGTCTCGGGGTCATCCTGTATCCCTGTATCAGTCTCGGGGTCATCCTATATCCCTGTATCAGTCTCAGGGTCATCCTGTATCCCTGTATCAGTCTCAGGGTCATCCTGTATCAGTCTCAGGGTCATCCTGTATCAGTCTCAGGGTCATCCTATATCCCTGTATCAGTCTCAGGGTCATCCTATATCCCTGTATCAGTCTCGGGGTCATCCTATATCCCTGTATCAGTCTTAGGGTCATCCTGTATCAGTCTCAGGGTCATCCTGTATCAGTCTCAGGGTCATCCTATATCCCTGTATCAGTCTCAGGGTCATCCTATATCCCTGTATCAGTCTCAGGGTCATCCTATATCCCTGTATCAGTCTCAGGGTCATCCTATATCCCTGTATCAGTCTCAGGGTCATCCTAGATCCCTGTATCAGTCTCAGGGTCATCCTGTATCAGTCTCAGAGTCATCCTATATCCCTGTATCAGTCTCAGGGTCATCCTATATCCCTGTATCAGTCTCAGGGTCATCCTGTATCAGTCTCAGGGTCATCCTATATCCCTGTATCAGTCTCAGGGTCATCCTGTATCAGTCTCAGGGTCATCCTGTATCCCTGTATCAGTCTCAGGGTCATCCTATATCCCTGTATCAGTCTCAGGGTCATCCTATATCCCTGTATCAGTCTCAGGGTCATCCTATATCCCTGTATCAGTCTCAGGGTCATCCTAGATCCCTGTATCAGTCTCAGGGTCATCCTGTATCAGTCTCAGAGTCATCCTGTATCCCTGTATCAGTCTCGGGGTCATCCTGTATCCCTGTATCAGTCTCGGGGTCATCCTATATCCCTGTATCAGTCTCAGGGTCATCCTGTATCCCTGTATCAGTCTCAGGGTCATCCTGTATCAGTCTCAGGGTCATCCTGTATCAGTCTCAGGGTCATCCTATATCCCTGTATCAGTCTCAGGGTCATCCTATATCCCTGTATCAGTCTCGGGGTCATCCTATATCCCTGTATCAGTCTCAGGGTCATCCTGTATCAGTCTCAGGGTCATCCTGTATCAGTCTCAGGGTCATCCTGTATCAGTCTCAGGGTCATCCTATATCCCTGTATCAGTCTCAGGGTCATCCTATATCCCTGTATCAGTCTCAGGGTCATCCTATATCCCTGTATCAGTCTCAGGGTCATCCTATATCCCTGTATCAGTCTCAGGGTCATCCTATATCCCTGTATCAGTCTCAGGGTCATCCTATATCCCTGTATCAGTCTCAGGGTCATCCTATATCCCTGTATCAGTCTCAGGGTCATCCTATATCCCTGTATCAGTCTCAGGGTCATCCTGTAATCTGTATCAGTCCCAGGGTCATCCTGTATCCCTGTATCAGTCTCAGGGTCATCCTGTATCCCTGTATCAGTCTCAGGGTCATCCTGTATTCCTGTATCAGTCTCAGGGTCATCCTGTATCAGTCTCAGGGTCATCCTGTATCCCTGTATCAGTCTCAGGGTCATCCTAGATCCCAGTATCAGTCTCAGGGTCATCCTGTATCAGTCTCAGGGTCATCCTGTATCAGTCTCAGGGTCATCCTGTATCAGTCTCAGGGTCATCCTGTATCAGTCTCAGGGTCATCCTGTATCAGTCTCAGGGTCATCCTGTATCAGTCTCAGGGTCATCCTGTATCAGTCTCAGGGTCATCCTGTATCAGTCTCAGGGTCATCCTGTATCAGTCTCAGGGTCATCCTGTATCAGTCTCAGGGTCATCCTGTATCAGTCTCAGGGTCATCCTGTATCAGTCTCAGGGTCATCCTGTATCAGTCTCAGGGTCATCCTGTATCAGTCTCAGGGTCATCCTGTATCCCTGTATCAGTCTCAGGGTCATCCTGTATCCCTGTATCAGTCTCAGGGTCATCCTGTATCAGTCTCAGGGTCATCCTGTATCCCTGTATCAGTCTCAGGGTCATCCTGTATCCCTGTATCAGTCTCAGGGTCATCCTGTATCCCTGTATCAGTCTCAGGGTCATCCTGTATCCCTGTATCAGTCTCAGGGTCATCCTGTATCCCTGTATCAGTCTCAGGGTCATCCTGTATCCCTGTATCAGTCTCAGGGTCATCCTGTAATCTGTATCAGTCTCAGGGTCATCCTCTATCAGTCTCATCCTAGATCCCTGTATCAGTCTCAGCCTCATCCTGTATGTTACAGTTGTTGCACATGTAAGAAGAGACTCCTCGTATAAAACAGGGACTTTCTAGTTCAATTCAGGGTTTCAATCAAAACGTATTTTGGCTATGATAGTTTTAGAATGGAGAAGCATCTCACTCAAGACACAACAACATAAACCAACAACTCCCAGACCCTAGGAGGTCCGCCGAGACATGGCCCAGACCCTATGAGGTC
Source organism: Oncorhynchus nerka (assembly GCF_034236695.1). Lineage (NCBI taxonomy): Eukaryota > Metazoa > Chordata > Actinopteri > Salmoniformes > Salmonidae > Oncorhynchus > Oncorhynchus nerka. Next base: position 81,847,272 of record NC_088398.1, read on the forward strand.
CGCCGAGACATGGCCCAGACCCTAGGAGGTCCGCAGAGACATGGCCCAGAACCTAGAGGTTCGTTGAGACATGGCCCAGAACCTAGGGTTCCGTTGAGACATGGCCCAGACCCTAGGGGTTCCGTTGAGACATGGCCCAGACCCTAGAGGTCCGCTGAGACATGGCCCAGACCCTACGAGGTCCGCTGAGACATGGCCCAGACCCTACGAGGTCCGCTGAGACATGGCCCAGACCCTAGGGGTTCCGTTGAGAGATGGCCCAGACCCTAGGGGTTCCGCTGAGACATGGCCCAGACCCTAGGGGTTCACTGAGACATGGCCCAGACCCTTCGAGGTCCACTGAGACATGGCCCAGACCCTTCGAGGTCCACTGAGACATGGCCCAGACCCTAGGAGGTCCGCAGAGACATGGCCCAGACCCTAGGGGTTCCGCAGAGACATGGCCCAGACCCTAGGGGTTCCGCAGAGACATGGCCCAGACCCTAGGGGGTCCGCAGAGACATGGCCCAGACCCTAGGGGGTCCGCAGAGACATGGCCCAGACCCTAGGGGTTCCGTTGAGACATGGCCCAGACCCTAGAGGTTCGTTGAGACATGGCCCAGACCCTAGACGTTCGTTGAGACATGGCCCAGACCCTAGAGGTTTGTTGAGAAGGGGAGAGGGAGACCCGAGGGAAGACTTAACCTTCTGTCCCAACACTGCAGTTATACAGGATACAGAAAGGCCCCCAGGCTATCGCGGCCAGCCTCTATAGAGAGGCCCCCAGGCTATCGCGGCCAGCCTCTATAGAGAGACCACAGGCTATCGCGGCCAGCCTCTATAGAGAGGCCCCCAGGCTATCAAATGGTTGTGCTTATTGCTCAATGCTCACCGTTCCCATTGCTGACCGGGCCGTTCCCATTGCTGACCGGGCCGTTCCCATTGCTCACCGGGCCGTTCCCATTGCCCACCGGGCCGTTCCCATTGCCCACCGGGCCGTTCCCATTGCCCACCGGGCCGTTCCCATTGCCCACCGGGCCGTTCCCATTGCCCACCGGGCCGTTCCCATTGCTGATGGGCTCCGTGGTCTCCCAATTCATGGCCTTCTGGACGGCCTTCTTCCATCGTGCGTACCGGAACTCACTCTCTAAAGGAGAAAAAAGGAGGGACAGACAATTCCATTGGAGGCTCCTATCCTCAAGGTAACTGCAGTACATACATATAACCACTAGATGTCAGTGTTAAACTCACTACCAAACAAAAATAAAAAAATTGTAGAGAGTCTGTCATGTAAACCCTGACTTTAGGCAAGACAGTGACTAGGGTCTGGTTTCAACGATGAACTCTTGGCCTGGAGGAACTATGTCACATCCTCAGTCGATACGGGAGAAAACATTTTCCGGGGACCCTGCCAACAAATCACAAGGCAGACATGCCAGAACGTCACGATTCAAAACTAAAAAGTTTCCATGCCAAACCTTGGCAGTGGTTTTTCCAGAGTGAAGGTGGTGGATGCAAATTAGCCACATACTCACTAAAAATAACCTCCGTGATGTCCATCTTGGCAGCTACTATTTAGTGTTTTATTCAAGGGGATAAGGCAGTGACCTAAAGCCTCTATTGCCCCCCAAAAAAAAAAGAGTTCATTAGTGAAACCAAACCCTAGTCACTGTTTAAGGTTTGAGAATATTAACTGAACGGTATTTAATGTAAGATACATTTAACCACCAGATGACAGTAGGACACATATTGATACGGTTTCACAAATCATGGCGACAGGGTCAGGGGTCAATTCAGTTTTCCAAATAAGTCAATTCAAGAAGTGGATTTAAATTTTAAAATAATGAATTGTAAATTATATATATATATATATATATTTTTTTAATGGCATTTTAAATCACTTTGACCCCGACCCTGGCTACTGATCAAGGTCTGACGCTGTTCTCTCACCCTCAGGATTGATCAGGGGTTGGTATTTGTCAGTGGGGATGGTTGTGAGGTTACCAGGGGTCAGACTCCAGACACCCACCCCCTCCGCTGCTCCTGCTGCCATGGCGGCGCCCAGCGCCGTGGTCTCCGACATGGACGGCTTCACTGAGGGAACACAACACAGAAATCCAATACTGCGCCGTCCTCAGGGGGTATGTGTATTTGGGTAAAAAAAAAAGTTAATGTTAGAGAGTGTGCACTGTGCAGCAGCTGTGTCTGCCTTTACGGAGTTTACGGAGTGCATGATGTCAACGTGTCTGTATGTTCTTGGAAGTAGACGTAAAATGTGTGTGTGGTTGAGTCAAAGTTTCAAATGAGAGATTACCGAGTGCGTGTTCTTTACCTCAATGCAGTGTGTACGTGTTGGTGCGTCCGTACTTACCCACGGGGATGCAGAGTACATCAGCTTGAAGCTGCATCAGTAGTCTGTTGGAGGTCATGCCTCCGTCCACCTGGAGCTGGGTCAAAGGAACCCCGTAATCCTGATTCATAGCCTCCAGGATCTGGACAATAATAATAAATACAATTATATTAGGTTCATAGCAGAGTCTGCTGTTTGACTTCTGTGATTTGAGTCTGAATGGAACTCAGAGCCATATTCTCTGAAAACAGACAGCCAGAGCAGCGAAGGCCTAGGTGAGATCTGTTAGTGAACCGGGTCTGGCTTAGCAGCGAAGGCCTAGGTGAGATCTGTTAGTGAACCGGGTCTGGCTTACCTCTCTAGTCTGAAAACAGACAGCCTCCAGCGCAGCGAAGGCCAGGTGAGATCTGTTAGTGAACTGAGTCAGGCCACAGATGATACTGTCAAAACGAGAGAGTGAGAGAGAGATAGATGAAACCAGGATGGAAACAAAACTGGCAGCTCTGTTGAAATGGAGGACAGAATACACACATGTTAACTTTTAAAAAATAAAAACACCTCAAATCTAGTGAAATTTTGTCACATAAAAAACCCAAGTGAAATTAATGACGTCTGAAGCGCAAGGATTGTGTCACAATTAGGTGCAAGAGGCCTACCCTCGTGCACTGGGCTCCCAGTAGGGGGCGTACAGCCCGGAGAAGGCAGGAACAAAGTAACATCCATAGGACGAGCCCACATCACCTGCCAGCTTCTCTGTGAGAGGAAGAGGATGATGACGACGGTCTTAAGTAAATATGACCATCAACCTAAAAACGTACAGTGTGTTGCAGAGCTCACCGATCTCTGCGGAGGATTGGATGATTCCCAGGTTATCTTTCAGCCAGCGTACCACCGCGCCAGCTATGGCCACCGACCCCTGGAATAGACCAATCACAGGTCAGCACCAGCATAGAGGAGCTAATCAGAACCTGACAAACATACTGCAGGGCTATATTTCAGACTAGCACTCACCAAGACTAGCACTCACCAAGACTAGCACTCACCAAGACTAGCACTCACCAAGACTAGCACTCACCAAGACTAGCACTCACCAAGACTAGCACTCACCAAGACTAGCACAGTGGCTTGTGAAAGTATTCACCCCCTTGGCATTTTCCCTATTTTGTTGCCTTAAAAGCTGGAATTAAATTAGATTTTTTTGGGGGGGGGGTGTGTATCATTTGATTTACACAACATGCCGACCACTTTGAAGATGCAAAACATTGATTATGAAACAAACAAGAAATAAGACAAAGAAAAAAAAACTTGAGCGTACATAACTATTCCCCCCCCAGTCAAAACTTGTAGAGACACCTTTTGCAGCAATTACAGCTACAAGCTTCTTGGGGTATGTCTCTATAAAACTTGGCACATCTAGCCACTGGGATTTTTGCCCATTCTTCAAGACAAAACTGCTCCAGCTCCTTCAAGTTGGATGGGTTCCGCTGGTGTAAAGCAATATTTAAGTCATACCACAGATTCTCAATTGGATTTAGGTCTGGGCTTTGACTAGGCCATTCAAGACATCTAAATGTTTCCCCTTAAACCACTCAAGTGCTGCTTTAGCAGTATGCTTAGGGTCATCGTCCTGCTGGAAGGTGAACCCCCGTCCCAATCTCAAATCTCTGGAAGACAAACAGGTTTCCCTCAAGAATTTCCCTGTATTTAGGGCCATCCATCATTCCTTAAATTCTGACCAGTTTCTCAGTCCCTGCCGATAAAAAACATCCCCACAGCTGCCACCACCATGCTTCACTGTGGGGATGGCGTTCTCGGGGTGATGAGGTGTTGGGTTTGCAACAGAAATAGCATTTTTCCTTGATGGCCAAAAAGCTCAATTTTAGTCTCATCTGACCAAAGTAGCTTCTTCCATATGTTTGAGAGTATCCCACATGCCTTTTGGCAAACACCAAACGTGTTTGCTTATTTTTTTTCATTAAGAAATTGCTTTTTTCTGGCCACTCTTCCGTAAAGCCCAGCTCTGTGAACTGTACAGCGTGGTCCTACGGCCCTCCAATCTCAGGGAATGAAGAATGAAAGGGAAAAGTACAGTAATCTCCGCTGTGAAGCTCTTTCAGGGTTATCTTTGGTCTCTTTGTTGCCTCTCTGATTAATGCCCTCCTTGCCTGGTCTGTAAGTTTTGTTGTGCGGCCCTCTCTTGGCAGGTTTGTTGTGGTGCCATATTCTTTCAATTTTTTAATAATGGATTTAAAAATGGTGCTCTGTGGGATGTTCAAAGTTTCAGATTTTTTTTTTTAGAACCTAACCCTGATCTGTACTTCTCCACAACTTTGTCCCTGACCTGTTTGGAGAGCTCATTGGTGTCCATGGTGCCCCTTGCTTAGTGGTGTTGCAGACTCTGGGGCCTATCAGAACAGGTTTATATATACACACTGAGATCATGTGACACTTCTATAAAGTCTACCTGTGTGCAATCTAACTAATTATGTGACTTCTGAAGGTAATTGGTTGCTCCAGAACTTATTTAGGGGTTTCATAGCAAAGGGGGTGAAAACATATTCATGCATATGTGCACACCACTTTTCTGTTTTAAATATTTTTTACATTTTTAGAATTGTCTTTTTTTTCTTCACTTCACCAATTTGGACTATTTTGTGTATGTTCATTACATGGAATCCAAATAAAAATCTATTTAAATTACAGGTTGTAATGCAACAAAATAGGAAAAACACCAAGGGGAATGAATACTTTTGCAAGGCACTGTATAGCAGCGCTACAGGACCTAGCGCTACAGGACCTAGCGCTACAGGACCCAGCGCTACAGGACCCAGCGCTACAGGACCCAGCGCTACAGGACCCAGCGCTACAGGACCCAGCGCTACAGGACCCAGCGCTACAGGACCCAGCGCTACAGGACCCAGCGCTACAGGACCCAGCGCTACAGGACCCAGCGCTACAGGACAATAGACGTGTACCTCAAGAGCGTAGTGGGCTGGTGAGTCCTTCCCCAGTTTGTAGGCCAGTGTGGTCAGGAGGCCGTGATCCGACATCACTGGCTGAGACGAAAAGAGAGAGGGTGTCATTTAAGAGCAGACAGACACCATTTTGGAGAAAAAATAAAATAAGGACATTCAAGTCCATTTTACCTTGATCCCTGTGTTTCTCAGCAGGAAGCAGCCAGTTCCGTACCTTTTAAATAGAAACAAGGGTTTTAAAAGGAGATGGAGTCGGACCATAAAAATACAATCCATCTATGAGAAGAACAGAGGAAGACTTGGGGACATCTCTGAAAATCAAATCAAACTTTGTCACATGCGCCGAATACAACAAGAGTAGACTTTACCATGAAATGCTTTACTTAACAAGCCCTTAACCAACAATGCAATTCAAGAAAGTGTATTTTTTAAATAAAAATAAAAGTAAAAAAATTAACAATGAGGCTATATACAGGGGGTACAGGTACAGAGTCAGTGTGGAGGCTATATACAGGGGGTACCGGTACAGAGTCAGTGTGGAGGCTATATACAGGGGGTACCGGTACAGAGTCAGTGTGGAGGCTATATACAGGGGTACAGGTACAGAGTCAGTGTGGAGGCTATATACAGGGGGTACAGGTACAGAGTCAGTGTGGAGGCTATATACAGGGGTACAGGTACAGAGTCAGTGTGGAGGCTATATACAGGGGTACCGGTACAGAGTCAGTGTGGAGGCTATATACAGGGGGTACAGGTACAGAGTCAGTGTGGAGGCTATATACAGGGGGTACAGGTACAGAGTCAGTGTGGAGGCTATATACAGGGGGTACAGGTACAGAGTCAGTGTGGAGGCTATATACAGGGGGTACAGGTACAGAGTCAGTGTGGAGGCTATATACAGGGGGTACAGGTACAGAGTCAGTGTGGAGGCTATATACAGGGGGTACCGGTACAGAGTCAGTGTGGAGGCTATATACAGGGGTACAGGTACAGAGTCAGTGTGGAGGCTATATACAGGGGTACCGGTACAGAGTCAGTGTGGAGGCTATATACAGGGGGTACCGGTACAGAGTCAGTGTGGAGGCTATATACAGGGGTACCGGTACAGAGTCAGTGTGGAGGCTATATACAGGGGGTACAGGTACAGAGTCAGTGTGGAGGCTATATACAGGGGTACCGGTACAGAGTCAGTGTGGAGGCTATATACAGGGGTACCGGTACAGAGTCAGTGTGGAGGCTATATACAGGGGTACCGGTACAGAGTCAGTGTGGAGGCTATATACAGGGGTACCGGTACAGAGTCAGTGTGGAGGCTATATACAGGGGGTACCGGTACAGAGTCAGTGTGGAGGCTATATACAGGGGGTACCGGTACAGAGTCAGTGTGGAGGCTATATACAGGGGGTACCGGTACAGAGTCAGTGTGGAGGCTATATACAGGGGGTACCGGTACAGAGTCAGTGTGGAGGCTATATACAGGGGGTACCGGTACAGAGTCAGTGTGGAGGCTATATACAGGGGGTACCGGTACAGAGTCAGTGTGCGGGGTTACAGGTTAATCCAGGTAATATGTACATGTAGGTAGGGGTGAAGTGACTATACATAGATAATACAGTGAGTTGCAGCAGACAAATGGAGGGGGGTAGTAATCAATGTAATAGGGGAGGGGTAGTAATCAATGTAATAGGGGGTGTAAGTAATCAATGTAATAGGAGGGGGGTAATCAATGTAATAGGAGGGGGTAATCAATGTAATAGGAGGGGGTAGTAATCAATGTAATAGGGGGGTAGTAATCAATGTAATGGGGGGGTAGTAATCAATGTAATAGGGGGGTAGTAATCAATGTAATAGGGGGGTAGTAATCAATGTAATAGGGGGGTAGTAATCAATGTAATAGGGGGTAGTAATCAATGTAATAGGGGAGGGGTAGTAATCAATGTAATAGGGGAGGGGTAGTAATCAATGTAATAGGGGGGTAGTAATCAATGTAATAGGGGGGTTAGTAATCAATGTAATAGGGGGGTTAGTAATCAATGTAATAGGGGGGTAGTAATCAATGTAATAGGGGGGGAGGGGTAGTAATCAATGTAATAGGGGAGGGGTAGTAATCAATGTAATAGGGGGGATAGTAATCAATGTAATAGGGGGGGATAGTAATCAATGTAATAGGGGGGTAGTAATCAATGTAATAGGGGGGGTAGTAATCAATGTAATAGGAGGGGGGTAGTAATCAATGTAATAGGAGGGGGGTAGTAATCAATGTAATAGGGGGGTAGTGGGTAGTAATCAATGTAATAGGGGGGTAGTAATCAATGTAATAGGGGGGGGTAGTAATCAATGTAATAGGGGGGTAGTAATCAATGTAATAGGGGGGTAGTAATCAATGTAATAGGGGGGTAGTAATCAATGTAATAGGGGGGTAGTAATCAATGTAATAGGGGGTAGTAATCAATGTAATAGGGGGGTAGTAATCAATGTAATAGGGGGGTAGTAATCAATGTAATAGGGGGGTAGTAATCAATGTAATAGGGGTAGTAATCAATGTAATAGGGGGGTAGTAATCAATGTAATAGGGGGGTAGTAATCAATGTAATAGGGGGGTAGTAATCAATGTAATAGGGGGGGTAGTAATCAATGTAATAGGGGGGGGTAGTAATCAATGTAATAGGGGGTAGTAATCAATGTAATAGGGGGGTAGTAATCAATGTAATAGGAGGGGGTAGTAATCAATGTAATAGGGGGGGTAGTAATCAATGTAATAGGGGGGATAGTAATCAATGTAATGGGGGGGGTAGTAATCAATGTAATAGGAGGGGGGTAGTAATCAATGTAATAGGAGGGGGTAGTAATCAATGTAATAGGAGGGGGTAGTAATCAATGTAATAGGAGGGGTAGTAATCAATGTAATAGGAGGGGTAGCAATCAATGTAATAGGAGGGGGGTAGCAATCAATGTAATAGGAGGGGGGTAGTAATCAATGTAATAGGAGGGGGGGGGTAGTAATCAATGTAATAGGGGGGTAGTATTCAATGTAGTAGTCCAGTGGCCATTTGATTAATAATGCAGAAGTCTTATGGCTGGGGGGGGTAGTATTCAATGTAGTAGTCCAGTGGCCATTTGATTAATAATGCAGAAGTCTTATGGCTGGGGGGGGGTAGTATTCAATGTAGTAGTCCAGTGGCCATTTGATTAATAATGCAGAAGTCTTATGGCTGGGGGGGGGGGGGTAGTATTCAATGTAGTAGTCCAGTGGCCATTTGATTAATAATGCAGAAGTCTTATGGCTGGGGGGGTGGGGTAGAAGCTGGTAAGGAGCTTGTACCCTCCCATATCACTTGGTGATGCGTTTACCGTGTTCATATAAAATCAAATCTCAAAAAGTATTTTAGAAATCCCTTTTTTTACATCAGCAGTTGTCACAAAGTGTTTTACAGATATTTTACAGCTTCAAAACCACCGAAGTAGGAGGCAGAAGAATCACAGTGGCTAGGAGGACACACTCACTAGAAGGTCAGGAACCTAGGAAGAAACCAAGAGGGGAGCCAGGCTCGTACATAACATTCTACGGACTAATATATTCTGAAACTGGCTGTGTTTCCGAGTGATGACGACCTAAACCAGCACGTCCAGTTCCACAGAGAACGACCGTGTCTGCTAGGTCATAAACCCATCCAAAACAGCTACACCATAGCTGTGAACACAACAAGCAGGCCACAGCCAGAATGCAGAGCTACAGAGCCATGTGGTAGGCTCCCAAACAAATGGCAGAGTCAAAGGCCACCCTCTCCTTTCATTACAACTGAGGGAATACATGGACAGTCTAAGGATAAAATGTTCACAAGCACCTTTAAGTGATACGGACCTCTGAATAAAATGATATGAATATCACGGTCAGTTTTTTTTTTTCTTCCAAGTAAGGAGAGAAGACACGTCTTGAAGAGAACTTACGTGTTTTTAGCCTGTCCATCCTGGAAGCACATCTGACCAACCAGAGCAGCGGACTGGTCCCCGAGACACTGCGACAGCAAGAACCACAACAGCGTTTAGTCATCACACACACACACTAACCTCTGTCAGTCATTACTGTCATTGATTCACTCCAACTAGGGCAAATCACACACACACACACACACACACACAGTATATTGTTCTGATGCAATAACAACGAGGTAGAACTCCTTACCCCGGAGATGGGAACTCCTGCCAGAGAACCAGAGTTCTAGAAGAGGATGAAAAGAACAGACATGATGTGAGTGAAGTTACTGATCCAGGACCTGTGTCAAATCTCAACAAAGTCCATAAAAAAAGTCCACCCCCCCAACAAAAAAACAAAATCTGCCACCTTTATCAAATCAGAGCTAATAGTAGCAGCAACAGAATCGGGGTCAACCAGGTCGTATTAAAACACAAACCACCTGTCCAAATCATCTCTACAGCCAAACCAAAAATCAGCTGTTAAGGCAACGAGACGCTCCTGTCCAAATAACTGGCATAGCTATAGCCACACACTCTCTACGGACACCACAGGAGTCACGAGCGTCTCAATGGTGTAATGGAAAAGAGGGGGGGGGGGCAAAGGCCTGGCATTCTCTCCACGGACCTTACCAAACCTCCATTTGGTGGATGTGAGAGACAGTGAGTGAGAACATTTTGGGGACGACGGGCAGCCATTTTAGGTGACAGTTGCAGATAAGAACACATCAGAAGTAGGAGGAGCAACCAGCTCAATGAATGACCTCTGGACACCAAGGTTGTTGACAGCAGTGCAGCAAACATGACACAGTGACATGAGATAAAAACACAAAAACAGACAAGACACATACTTCACGTTCTATTCATGAGAGAGTATGTATTTCTAAATTTGACCCGTTTAAAATCTGCCCTCGTTACAAAGACAACTGTCACAAGATGAGCGTCATTTCTCTGTATCAAAGTTGTATACAGTGTATCCAGAAAATATTCAGACCCCTCGACTTTTTCCACTTGGTTACGTTACAGCCTTATTCTAAAATTGATTAAATACACACCCCCCTCATTTCAGATCTTTTACTATGAGACTCGAAATTGAGCTCAGGTGCATCCGGTTTCCATTGATCACCCTTGAGATGTTTCTACAACTTGATTGGAGTCCACCTGTGGTAAATTTGGAAAAAGACACCAGTCTATATAAGGTCCCACAGTTGACAGTGCATGTCAGAGCAAAAACAAAGCCAGGATTGTGTCGAGGCACAGATCTGAGGAAGGGTACCAAAAAAATGTCTGCATCATTGAAGTTCCCCAAAAACACCGTGGCCTCCATCTTTCTTAAATGGAAGAAGTTTGGAACCACCGAGAGTCTTCCTAGAGCTGGCCGCCCGGCCAAACTGAGCAATCAGGGGAGAAGAGCCTTGGTCAGGGAGGTGACCAAGAACCCAATGGTCACTGACAGAGCTCCTCTGTGGAAATGGGAGAACCTTCCAGAAGGACAACCATCTATGCAGCACTCCACCAATCAGGCCTTTATGGTAGAGTGGCCAGACAGAAGTCACTCTTCAGTAAAAAGTACATGACAGCCTGCTTAGAGTTAGCCAAAAGGCACCTAAAGGACTCAGATCATGAGAAACCAGATTCTCTGGTCTGAAAAAAAAAACAAGATTGAACTCTTTGGCCTGAAAGGCAAACATGACGTCTGGAAGAAACCTGGCACCATCCCTACTGTGAAGCATGGTGGCAGCATCAAGCTGTGGGGATATTTTGGGGAGACTAGTCAGGATCGAGAGAAATATGACCAGAGCAAAGTAAAGAGATCCTTGATGAAAACCTGCTTCAGAGCACTCAGAACCTCAGACTGGGGCGAAGGTTCACCTTCCAACAGTACAACAACCCTAAGCACACAGCCAAGACAATGCAGGAGTGGCTTCGGGACAAGTCTCTGAATGTCCTCGAGTGCCCCAGCCAGAACATCTCTAGAGAGACCTGAAAATAAGAGTGCAGCAATGTTCCCTAGCCAACCTGACCGAGCTTGAGAGGATCTGCAGAGAAGAATGGGAGAAACTCCCCAAATACAGGTGTGCCAAGCTTGTTGCGTCATCCCCAAGAAGACTCAGTGTAATCGCTGCCAAGGGTGCTTCAACAAAGTACTGAGTAAACGGTCTGAATACTTATGTAAATGGTGGGGGAGGTTACATTGGCAAAATTTTCTGAAAACCTGTTTTTGCTTTGTCATTATGGGGTATTGTGATGTCATTATGGGGTATTGTGATGTCATTATGGGGTATTGTGATGTCATTATGGGGTATTGTGTGTAGATTGATGAGGGGGAGAAACAAAACAATTTAATCCATTTTAGAATAAGGTTGTAAACTAACAAAATGTGGAAAAATTCAAGGGGTCTGAATACTTTGCTGTACATTGACCTTTAAAGTAATATCGATAATTCATGGCTGGGGTCATTTTGTCGTTTTCCAAATAGCATTTTACAGTTTTTGAATTGTGTAGAACTACAGTAAATGAGCTTTAACTTCAAGAAAATTCCTGCCAAAAGGTGCTTCAGCAAAGTACCGCATCAAAAAGAAAGGAGGACCAAGACACTCTTCATACAATTGATTAAAATGCCTTTATTCGTATGGCATGTTCAATAGAAATAAAGTTTAAAACCGACGCGTTTCGGGTGCATGGCCTTCGTCAGGGAGTACAAAAAAATAAAAAAGGAATACAAGGTCCTCTTTTGAACAGCTTATCAATTAGTCCTAATTGGAAGAGGGAGTGGTTACACAATTGATGGGACACACCTAGTAAGCAATACTATACACATTGAAATATTGTAACTACGTTATCATAAAAACGCAACTCCAAACTAGAAGTATCAGAACATTTAGAAAGGTAGTTCTAACCTTAAATATGACTGGGAAAAGTGTCAAGAATAAGAAAGCTAAAGTACAGAATACTTATGTAAATGTCATATTAATTTTGCAAAAAATATCCAAAAACCTGTTTTTGTTTTGTCATTGTGTGAAGATTAAAATAAATCATAGATATTAAAAATAAAAGTTTCAGAATAAGGCAGTGACGTAACAACGTGGAAAAAGTCAAGGGGTCTGAATACTTTCCAAAAAGAAAAACACTGTATGTCATGTCTGATCAAGTGTCTGGGGAACGAACCAAGAAAACAATATTTAGCCCTGTAACCTTGACCATAGTCTAATGACTTGTCAACTGGAATCTTATCAGGTCAGCTTTGACTCAGTTGGAACTAAACACTAGTCATAAAAAATAAAAAAATAACCCGTTGTGATTGGTCACTTAAATCACACATTTGATCATAAATATCTACCTTCTACTGAAGAATGATAAGGACTTAACCTGGATAGGTGGGTTAGTGTTTAAAACATGGGTCGGAAAGGGTTTCAAAAACATTTACGCAAACATCCACTCACCATTGAACCGTATATTTCTGAGGAGCTCTTCACTTGGGGTAGAATTTCCATTGGGACATCAAAATATCTACAACCAACAAATAAATATATTCAAAATAATGCTGGAAATATAAAATTTTGTACAAAAAAATAAAATAATTCAATCATGCAGATATGTCTATGCAAACATGTTCAACTGTGTGTGTGTGTGTGTGTGTTCCTACTTGCAGAGCTCGGGGTCCCAGTCCAGGGTGTGTATATTGAAGAGCATGGTGCGACTTGCATTGGTCACATCTGTGACATGCACCCCTCCACTCTTCCCCCCTGTCAGACACTGGGGTAGAGAGGACCACACCGCCACAGAAGATAATGAACATGTCGATTCAGAACCACAATGGAAATAAGTCTGGATTTTAAGTCACCCCTGACAAGTTTAGATCAGATCCTCTGTCATTTTTAAATCTGTCAAATCAATCATCATTTATCACAGATAAACAATCTGAACAGGAACTGATCACCAACTCCGATCCGGAGTAACTGTGCAGGTATTTATACCAGCCCAGTACTGTAGGGTTCGGGTTGGGCCCAGTCTTACCCAGATAAGCCAGGAGTCCACGGTGCCGAACATGGCTCGGTGTGTCAGGACAGCCTTGGCGACCTCCTCCACGTTGTCCATGAGCCAACGCAGCTTCACAGCACTGAAGTATGTACTGATGGGCAGACCGGTCTTGTGCTGGGGAGAGAGAGATGGAGAGATAGAGGCTGTATCGCTTCCGGCCGTGATTGAGTGTCCCATAGGGTGGCGCACAATTGGCCCAGCGTCATCCGGGTTTGGCGTCATTGTAAATAAGGATTTGTTCTTAACTGACTTGGTTAAATAAAAAGGTTACATTTAAAAAAATAGAGATGAGAGGGAGATGAGATTGAGAAAGAATCAAATGTAAGGGTGAGGAGTCAAGGGGGTTGACGTCACCCATCAGAGAGTATGGTAAAGATGTGTCAGATTGTTCACACCTAATATCTAATCTTCTCATCCCCACAGGTGCCTATAGACTAGGATCCATGGTGGGGTAGGGGCTATGAAGTAAGGTCTAGGGCAGGGGTGAGTAATTCCAGTCCTCAGGGGCCTGATAGGTGTCACAGTTTTGCCCCAGCTGACTCCAATAATCACCTAATCATGATCTTCAGTTTAGAATGTAATTTTATTAATCAGCTGTGTTTGCTAGGGATGGAGGAAAAGTGTGACTCCAATGAGGGCCTGGAGGAGCCCACCACTGGTTTAGGGGTTGGTTTGGGACAGGGCTCTCCTCTTACCTTCAGATGGTTCTTGTTCTTTCCCGGGGTGCTGTTGATCAGCCTCTCCACTGTGGACTGTGTACGAAGGTCCAGCCAAACTACAGAGATAACCAGCACACAAGGAGTATTTTTTTTATTTTTTTTTAAGTAAAGAATTTTTTTTTTTTTAATTAAAAAAATTCACTGCTAAAAAACTAAAACGTCAATTGAATAAAATCACCCAGAGATTATAATATATATATATATATATAGTATCTTACAATGTTCAACAATAGACAGTGGTGGAACTGGCAGAATGAGAAGCACGACTGTTGGTAATGACATAATGCAGTACTTCCTGGAGCTGGGGGAGGGTGTAATGGTATTGCAACAATGCTATTGGATGATGTTATGCAATCTGGCCATGTGCTGTGTGGTTTGTCACATGACACAACTAAGTTTACTAAGTTGAGTTACGGTAAGGATCTGTGTGGAGGTTTGAGGGAGAGACTGGGGGGAGGGGGCTGAGTGTAGCTGTCTGAATCAGACTGGGGGAAAAAAAGTGTGTGTCAAAGCCAATGAATTGGACTCGTTCCTATAACCACTACTGAATTATAACTCTGATCCCCCCTCAGAAAAAGTGAACAGGCTGTTCCTTCTACTGGGGACGGTGACCCCGTACTTTCTGGCACATACGTTTGTGACTACCAATGAGCTTGGTAATACCCACCAATGGCATTGTAGAGCGGTTCCCCAGTCTCTTTGTCCCAAACCAGCGTAGTCTCTCTCTGATTGGTCACGCCGACAGCTGGGTAAACACAAAAACAAAACAAAAAAGGTAAAACGAACACCACACCCCCTGCTGCATTCAATGGAATCCTGAGTGCTACTGTAGGTACAGAGTATTCACACCCCTTGACTTGTTACACATTTTGTTGTGTTACAGCCTGAATTCAAAATGGATTAAATAGATTACTTAACACACACACACACACACACACACACACACACACACACACACACACACACACACACACATCCCATAATGACAAAGTGAAAACATGTTTTTTTAGAAATGTTTAAATTTTCCAAAAAAATGAAATACATAAAATGGCTCATTCAGATAAGTAGTCACACCCGTGACTGTGATTACAGCTGTGGTTTCAGCCGTGAGGCTTTCTGGGTAAATCTAAGAGGTTTCCACACCTGGATTGTTCAACATTTGCCCATTATTATTTTCAAAATTCTTCAAACTCTGTCAAACTGGTAGATGATCATTGCTGGACAACCATTTAAGTCTTGCCATTGATTTTCAAGCTTATTTAAGTTCAAACTGTAACTCAGACATTCAGGAAGATTCACTGTCTTCTTGGTAAACAACTCCAGTGAATATTTGACCTTGTGTTTTATGTCGTTGTCCTGCTGAAAAGTGAATGCATCTCCCAGTGGCTGGTGGAAAGCAGACAACCAGGTTTTCCTCTAGGATTTAGCCTGTGTTGAGCTCCATTCGGTTTCTTTTAATCCTACAAAACAGTCCTTATCGATTACAAGCATACCCATAACATGATGCAGCCACCACTATGCTTGGACATATGCGAGAGGGTACTCAGTAATGTGTTGTATTTCCCCCCCAAACATAACACATTGCATTCAGGACAAATAGCCAATTGCTTTACCACATTTTTTTTTTCAGTATTACTTTAGTGCCTTGTTGGAAACAGGAAACATGTTTTGTAATACTATCTATTCTGTACTTCCTTCTTTTCACTCTGTCATTTAGGTTAGTATTGCGGAGTAACTACAATGTTGTTGATCCATCCTCAGTGTTCTCCTATCACAGCCATTCAACTCTGTCATTTAGGTTAGTATTGAGGAGTAACTACCATGTTGTTGATCCATCCTCAGTGTTCTCCTATCACAGCCATTCAACTCTGTCATTTAGGTTAGTATTGCGGAGTAACTACCATGTTGTTGATCCATCCTCAGTGTTCTCCTATCACAGCCATTCAACTCTGTCATTTAGGTTAGTATTGCGGAGTAACTACCATGTTGTTGATCCATCCTCAGTGTTCTCCTATCACAGCCATTCAACTCTGTCATTTAGGTTAGTATTGAGGAGTAACTACCATGTTGTTGATCCATCCTCAGTGTTCTCCTATCACAGCCATTCAACTCTGTCATTTAGGTTAGTATTGAGGAGTAACTACCATGTTGTTGATCCATCCTCAGTGTTCTCCTATCACAGCCATTCAACTCTGTCATTTAGGTTAGTATTGAGGAGTAACTACCATGTTGTTGATCCATCCTCAGTGTTCTCCTATCACAGCCATTCAACTCTGTCATTTAGGTTAGTATTGAGGAGTAACTACCATGTTGTTGATCCATCCTCAGTGTTCTCCTATCACAGCCATTCAACTCTGTCATTTAGGTTAGTATTGAGGAGTAACTACCATGTTGTTGATCCATCCTCAGTGTTCTCCTATCACAGCCATTCAACTCTGTCATTTAGGTTAGTATTGAGGAGTAACTACCATGTTGTTGATCCATCCTCAGTGTTCTCCTATCACAGCCATTAAACTCTGTCATTTAGGTTAGTATTGAGGAGTAACTACCATGTTGTTGATCCATCCTCAGTGTTCTCCTATCACAGCCATTCAACTCTGTCATTGTTTTTTTGTATTTTTTTAAGTCACAAAATTGGCCTGAGTGGTTTCCTTCCTTTCCGGCAACAGAGTTAGAAGGGACACCTGGGTCTTTTGGATGGTGTATCAATATACCCAGTCACTACAATGTGTAATTAATAACTTTAACATGCTCAAAAAGGTATATTCAATGTCTGCTTTATTTTTTTTTAACCCAATCTACCAATAGATGCCCTTCTTTGCAAGGCATTGGGAAAACCTCCCTGGTCTTTGTGGTTGAATCTGTGTTTGAAATGCACTGCTCGACTGAGGGACCTTAAAGATCATTTATATGTGTGGGGTACAGAGATGAGGGACCTTACAGATCATTTATATGTGTGGGGTACAGAGATGAGGGACCTTACAGATCATTTATATGTGTGGGGTACAGAGATGAGGGACCTTACAGATCATTTATATGTGTGGGGTACAGAGATGAGGGACCTTACAGATCATTTATATGTGTGGGGTACAGAGATGAGGGACCTTACAGATCATTTATATGTGTGGGGTACAGAGATGACGTAGTCATTCAAACATCGTGCTATAAACTATTATTGCACACAGAGTGAATCCATGCAACTTATTACGTGACTTGTTTAAGCACATTTTTACTCCTGAACTTATTTAGGCTCCTTGCCATAACGAAAGGGGTTGAATACTTGACTCAATATATTTCAGCTTTTCATTTTTAATTAATTATGTAAAGATTTTGAAAAAATATAATTCCACTGACATTATAGGGTATTGTGTGTGGGCCAGTGACAAAAAGAATACACTTAAAATGTCATCCATTTTAAATTCAGGCTATAACACAACAAAATGTGGACAAAGTCAAGGGGTGTGAATACTTTCTGAAGGCACTAATATATATATACACACACACACAGTACCTTTAATGTTGGAGATGTCTATGTTGAGCTGGCCGAGCTTCTCACAGGTCCTCTCCATACACTCATAAACTGACTGAAGAATCTCCTTAGGGTCCTCTTCTACCCAGCTGAGACACACACACACACACACAGAGTTCAACTAAGTGTTGGAAACGGTTTTACCAGTATTAGAAAGTAGCAGTTCAGAGAACGAACATGGTGAAAATGTGGAATGACAAGAGTCACACTTCAGCTTGGTGTTGTGCAGTGATCATCAGGGATAGAACGCACAACAGGTACTGACACTTAAGTCTTTCAGTCATATGTGGTCCAATTCTCTTTTCTACTGGTCCTCATCAGGGTCAAAGACAATTTGTTTAAAGTTCTGACTCGGTCAAAGAGTCTTTCCAAAAGAACCCAGGCCCATAGTGAATAGCAGCTTCTCTGTATACACTTCAGAAACTGTTCAGACCCCTTCTCTACATGGTTACATTCCAACCTTATTCTAAAATTGATTCAATACTATTTAAAAAAAAAATCTCAATCTACACACAATACCCGATAATGACATCACAATACCCCATAATGACATCACAATACCCCATAATGACATCACAATACCCCATAATGACATCACAATATCCCATAATGACAAAGCAAAAGCAGGTTTAAGAATTTTGGGCAAATGTATTGAAAAAAATAATAATAATAATTCAGAAATACCTTATTTACATAAGTATTCAGACCCTTTGCTATCAGACTCTAAATTGAGCTCAGGTACATCCTGTTTCCATTGATCATCCTTGAGATGTTTCTACAACTTGGAGTCCAGCTGTGGTAAACTCAATTGATTGGACATGATTTGGAAAAGACACACCTGTCTATCTATATAAAAAGGTCCCACAGTTGACAGTGGATGTCAGAGCAAAAACCAAGCCATGAGGTCAAAGGAATTGTCCATAGAGCTCCGAGACAGGGTTGTGTCAAGGAACAGATCTGGGGAAGGGTACCAAAAAAAATGTCTACAGCGTTAAGTCTCCAAGAACACAGTGGCCTCCATCATTCTTAAATGGAAGAAGTTGGTAACCACCAAGACTCTTCCTAGAGCTGGCCGCCCGGCCAAAACTGAGCAAATGGGGAAGAAGGGAGGTGACCAAAGAGTTCCTCTGTGGAGAATGGAGAACCTTCCAGAAGGAAAACCCATCTCTGCAGCACTCCACCAATCAGGCCTTCATGGTAGAGTGGCCAGAGAGAAGCCACACCTCAGTAAAAAAGGCTCATGACAGCCCGCTTGGAGTTTGCCAAAAGTCACCTAAGGTATGTGCGTTTGTACATTTGCGTGTTCAAAAGCTTTTCGTTATTTGTTCACGTAAAAAAAACTGTTAAAGAAGTTAAACAAGATTCTCTGGTCTGATGAAACCAAGATTGAACTCTTTGTCCTGAATGCCAAGCGTCACATCTGGAGGAAACCTGGCCCCATCCCTACGGTGAAGCATGGTGGTGGTAGCATCATGTCTGGAGGACACCTGGCACCATCCCTACGGTGAAGCACGGTGGTGGCAGCATCATGCTGCGGGGATGTTTTTCAGCGGCAGGGACTGGGAGACTAGTCAGGATCGAGGGAAAGATGAACAGATCAAAGTAGAGAGAGATCCTTGATGAAAACCTGCTCCAGAGTGCTCTGGACCTCAGACTGGGGCGAAGGTCCACCTTCCAACAGGACAACGAACATAAGCACACAGCCAAGACAATGCAGGAGTGGCTTTGGGACAAGTCTCAATGTCCTTGAGTGGCTCAGCCAGAGCTTGGATTTGAACCTGATCAAACATCTCTGGAGACCTGAAAAGCTGTGCAGAAACGCTCCCCATCCAACTTGATAGAGCTTGAGAGGATCTGCAGAGAAGAATGGGAGAAACTCCCCCCAAAAAAGGTGTGCCAAGCTTGTAGAGTCACACCAAACAAAAAGACGTGAGGCTGTAATCGCTGCCGAAGGGGCTTCAACAAAGTACTGAGTAAAGGGTCTGAATACTTATGTAAACGTGATATCATTGGTTTTGTTTTTTGCAAAAATGTCAAAACCTGTTTTTGCTTTGTCATTATGGAGGTATTGTGTGTAGATTGATGGGGAGGGGGGGAGGGACAATTTAATCCATTTTAGATTAAGGCTGCAACGTAACTTTCCGAATGCACTGTAAGTTCTCCAAATAAGGCTTTAGTAGCCCACAGAATGACTAGCCCACAGAACCCCACAGTCTGCCTAGCCCACAGAACCCCACAGTCTGCCTGGCCCACAGAACCCCACAGTCTGCCTGGCCCACAGAACCCCACAGTCTGCCTGGCCCACAGAACCCCACAGTCTGCCTGGCCCACAGAACCCCAATAGTCTGTCTAATGTAAATAAGTCCTGGACATTGGACTCTGACAGCTCATGCATTCAGCTAAAGGGGGGATAAAATCCTAGGGATCTTCATTAAAGTGTAACCTCAGTTCTTAGTACTCAGTGTTGACTCAACCCAGGGAGGGGATTTGGTAAATGTTGACATACTCATAAAGATCCTCCTTCCAAATTTCCCTCTTTCCATTCTTCCTGTCATCACTGACCAATCCTGGATCAGAATTCACCCCAGAAGGGTGGAGCCAGGTAGCCTAGTGGTTAGAGCGTTGGACTAGTAACTGAAAGGTTGCAAGATCGAATCCCCTGAGCCGACCAGGTAAAAATCTGTCGTTCTGCCCCTGAACAAGGCAGTTAACCCACTGTTCCTAGGCCATCATTTAAAATAATAATTTGTTCTTAACTGACTTAACCTCGTTAAATAAAAGGTTAAAAGAAAAAGAGGGGAGGAGAATAGAAGGTATGCTCATAAAAGTATTGTTACTGGGCCTTGCAAGCGGACTGTATTGCAGTGTAAGGTGTGGGCACTCACCCCTCTTTAGGGAAACTCTGCTTTATCCCAACCTGGTGGTGACTAAGCAGCTCTGCCGTTTTAGAATTGAACACCTGAGGAGAGGAGCGACAAGAGTTAGTTGTTCCTACTGTGGAAGTGATCTTAAAAATCAGATTAAACTGAACAAAAATATATTTTTTAAAGTGACCTGCAACAATTTCAAATTATTTTACCGATTTACAGTTCATAAGGAAAATCAGTCAATTAAAATACATTCTTTAGACCCTAATCTATGGATTTCACGACTGGGAATACAGATATGAATCGGTTGGTCACTTTTCTTTTTTTTAAAAAAAAAAAAGTTTGGGGCGTGGATCAGAAAACCATTTGCCTCATGCAGCATGACATCTCCTTCACTTAGAGTTGATGAGGGCTCTTTGTGGCCTGTGGCATGTTGTCCCCACTCCTCTTCAATGGCTGCACAACATTGCTAGATATTGGAGGGAACTGGAACACGCGGTCCTACACGTCGATCCAGAGCATCCCAAACATGCTCAATGGGTGACATGTCTGGTGTGTATACAGGCCATGGCAGAACAGGGACATTTTCAGCTTCTAGGAATTGTGTAGAGATCTTTGCGACATGGGGCCGTGCATTATCATGAAGTGATGGAGGCGGATGAATGGCACGACAATGGGCCTCAGGATTTCATCACGGTCTCTCTGTGCATTCAAATTGCTATCGATAAAATGCAATTGTGTCCAATGTCCGTAGCTTATGCCTTCCCATACCATAAGCCCACTGCCACCACGGGGCACTCTGTTCACAACGTTGGCGTCAGCAAACCGCTCACCCACAGAACGCCATAAAGGTGGTCTGCAGTTGAGGCCAGTTGGACATACTGCCAAATTTTCAATGACATTGGAGGGGGCTTAGGGTCGAGAAATAAACATTGAATTGTATGGCAACAGCTCTGGTGGACATTCCAGCAGTCAGCATGCCTGTGGCATTGTGTTGTGTGTCAAAACTGCACGTTTTAATGTGGCCTTTTATTGTCCCCAGCACAAGGTGCACCTGTGTAATCATGCTGTTAAATCAGTTTCTTGATATGCCACACCTGTAAGGTGGATGGATTCTCTTGGCAAAAGAGAAATGCTACCTAACAAGGATTATTAAAAATACAATTCTGCACAAAATTTGAGATGAATACATTTCTTGTGCAAATCGAAAATTGTGATTTCTTTATTGTTGCGTTTATGTTTTTCTTCAGTATAGGATTAATCTAGGCCCAATATGCTATATCTCAATCAATTAAAAATAGATATAAATTCAGTCTGAAGAAATAACACTGTGGGACAGCTGTGAATGACGAAACAAGCTCTGTGAGCTCTTTCAAAAATCCATGAATATGATGATGTCATAAGTGTACAAACATTAAGTTGACTGTGCCTTTAAACAGCTTAGAAAATTCCAGATAATTATGCCATGGCTTTACAACCTTCTGATTAGGCAAATTGACATCATTTGAGTCAATTGGAGGTGTACCTGCGGATGTATTTCAAGGCCTACCTTCAAACTCAGTGCCTCTTTGCTTGACATCACGGGAAAATCAAAAGAAAATCAGCCAAGACCCCAGAAAAACATTTTTGTAGACCTCCACAAGTCTGGTTCATCCTTGGGATGAACTTCCAAATTCCTGAAGATACTGCGTTCATCTGTACAAACAATAGTACGCAAGTATAAACACCATGGGACCACGCAGTCGTCATAACGCTTTGGAAGGAAACGCGTTCTGTCTCCTAGAGATGACCATACTTTGCTGCAAAAAGTGCAAATCAATCCCAAAACAACAAAGGATCTTGTGAAGATGCTGGAGGAAACAGGTACAAAAGTATCTATAGCCACAGTAAAATGAGTCTTATTTCGACATAACCTGAAAGGCCGCTCAGCAAGGAAGAAGCCATTGCTCCAAAACAGCCATAAAAACCCAGACCGGTTTGCAACTGCCCATGGGGAGAAAGATCGTACTTTTGTCCTTGTGTCTGATGAAACAAAAATAGAACTGTTTGGCCATAATGACCATCGTTATGGTTTGGAGGAAAAAGGGGGAGGCTTGCAAGCCGAAGAACACCATCCCAACCGTGAAGCACGGGGGTGGCAGCATCATGTTGTGGGGGTGCTTTGCTGCAGGAGGGACTGATGCACTTCACAAAATAGATGGCATCATGAGGGAGGACAATTAGGTGGATATATTGAAGCAACATCAAGTTAAAGCTTGGTCGCAAATGGGTCTTCTAGATGGACAATGATCACAAACATACTTAGAAAGTTGTGTCAAAATGGCTTTAAGGACTACAAAGTCAAGGTATTGGAGTGGCCATCACAAAGCCCTGACCTCAATCTTATAGAAAATTTGTCGGCAGAACTGAAAAAGCATGTGCGAGCAAGGAGGCCTACAAACCTGATTTAGTTACACCAGCTCTGTCAGGAGGAACGGGCCAAAATTCACCCAACTTATTGTGGGAAGCTTGTGGAAGGCTACCTGAAATTTTTGACCCAAGTTAAACAAATTAATGGCAAAATGCTACCAAATAGAAATTGAGTATGTAAACTTCTGACCCACTGGGAATGTGATGAAATAAATAAAAGCTGAAAGAAATAATTCTCACTACTATTAATCTGACATTTCACATACTTTTTTTTATTTTTATATATACTCTGATCATGCCAAGCAACAATGTTGACAGATAAACAATGTCTGCTTTGTTTTGGCACGACTGTCAGGTGTTACATAACTACCTGAGAGATGGACGACTGTCAGGTGTTACATATCTACCTGAGAGATGGACAAGTGTCAGGTGTTACATAACTACCTGAGAGATGGATGACGGTCCTCAGCAGTAGATACCATGGAATTTACAGAAGTAATAAAATAATGTGAAAAGTGATGCTCATTTGAAATAATCACTAAAGCAAATCAAACATTTATTGGTCCCACAGACGTGATTAGAAGATGTTATTGCGGGTGTCAATGAAACGCTTGTGTTTCTAGCTCCAACAGTGCAGTAATAACCTAACTAGTAGTAGTATCTAACAAATTTACACAACATATGTAATTTGCATTGTTTTACAGTCCGGGAAAGACAAATTGCATAGTGGTTTAGATCGTCAGGTTTTCCCCAGATACTGACGGTGTGTTTTGTTCATCAGTTATTCATTAACGTGGTTCCTTCATTGTTTTTACATGTTAAATTGCCAGCTGGACTCCTGTCCTCTTATGGCCATTTGAAAAAAGGAGTGCTTCACCTCTCACCCATAGGATAGTAGTTAATGTGTAGACTACATGTCACACACACTTTGGTGAGAGTTAGAAACATTGTCCAAGACTGGATGTCCAGAACGTCACGTCGCTTGGAACATATTTACATCACAACAGGACGAGTCAAAAGAAAAAAAAACGCAACGCCTTCTACAAAAATGGACAGCTTCCTGTTTAACCAAGAGAAGTGAAACAGTAGCTCTTCACAGTTTATTCAGGTAGAGGTATAAAGAAGCAGGGATGGAGATGGGGGTTATCCCAGTGCTGCCACCAAGGTAGTGATCAATGGTGAGAGATCAGAGACCCTCTTAAAAAAAGAATGACTATCTACATCAACCCTGCTTACAGTGGCACTAGGGTCAGACAAAGTCAGACGTGTTCCATTATACTACACACGTGTTCCATTATACTTGTTCCATTATACTACACACTTGTTCCATTATACTACACACTTGTTCCATTATACTACACACTTGTTCCATTATACTACACACTTGTTCCATTACACTACACACTTGTTCCATTACCTTACCTTACACACTTGTTCCATTACCTTACACACTTGTTCCATTACCTTACACACTTGTTCCATTACCTTACACACAAGTCACCGGATGAGGGAGTCTTCTGTAGGGGGGGCGGGGTGGGTTTGTTAAGATCTGCGACACTGTCTGAACATTAAGGAAGAGGGGAATACCTAGTCAGTTGTACAACTGAATGCCTTCAACTGAAATGTCTCTTCCGCATTTAACTCAACCCCTTTAGAAATAATTTTCAAAAATGAAGAGGTTAAATCTACACCTTCATATGGGTTCCCACACGGCCACACACCCACTGAGTGGACAAAACATTAGGAACAATTGCTATTTCCATGACAGACTGGCCAGGTGAAAGCTATGATCCCATATGGAGACCACCTTCAAAATCAGTGTAGATGAAGGAGAGGAGACGGGCTAAAGAAGGATATATATATATATTTTTTTTTTAAGAGTTGAGACAATTGAGACATGGATTGTGTGTGTGCCATTTAGAGGATGAATGGGCAAGACAAAATATTTTAAGTGCCATTGAACGAGGTAAGACAGTAGGTGTCAGGCACACCGGTTTGAGGGCGTCAAGAACACTAACACTGCTGGATCGTTTCACGCTCAACAGTTTCCCGTGTGTATGAAGAATGGTCCACCACCCAAAGGACATCCAGCCAACTTGACAGGAACTGTGGGAAGCGTTGCAGTCAACATCCCTGTAGAACGCTTTCGACACCTTACATGTTGTTGTACACGCTCAGTGTATTTCCATGTTACTAAATCAAATCAAATTTATTTATATAGCCCTTCGTACATCAGCTGATATCTCAAAGTGCTGTACAGAAACCCAGCCTAAAACCCCCAAACAGCAAGCAATGCAGGTGTAGAAGCACAGTGGCTAGGAAAAACTCCCTAGAAAGGCCAAAACCTAGGAAGAAACCTAGAGAGGAACCAGGCTATGAGGAAAAACTCCCTAGAAAGGACAGAACCTAGGAAGAAACCTAGAGAGGAATCAGGCTTTCTGGCTACTACAGCTCTTGTTTACAGAAAACAGACGAATGAGAGAGTGGACTACCGGCGTTAATTAGCTATCTGAGTCTCTGAACACGTGTGTAAAAATGGAAGACAGGACACCACAAACATGTTGTCGCTGAAAAATACTGGTCAGCTGCAACCTACAGTAACCGGTTTAAAAACAGTCAGCATAAGTGTGTTTTTTTTTTTTTTTTTTTGCATTGGTGAAAATATTTTGGGATGTGATATGAAAGTAGAGGGGTTTTGTTTCTAGAACAGTACTGAAATTGAGAATCGATTCACGTTTAGAGATGGAGGATTTGGCCGTTTTGGCTTCCAGACCCAATTCACCTTTAACAGAACATGTTATGTCCTTGGACGATAAGGAGTAACTTTAGGCTTCTATAGTCCAATATTGGGCTAGGGGTCGGACAGTCTTCCTGTGTAGACACCACGGAGCAAGATATGGCTCAGAAAACATACCTCAATCCAGGGATGAGAAATGTGTTATACTCTTAATTGTCCCATTATCTCAACTGTTACACAAAGAACATTGAACTGAATGGCAGTGTCAGCCAATCAGCTCCTTTGTTGTTCAACGTGACATTCCATTATGGCTGCTGTGGCTACTGCTAGCTAGCATGAGGATGAAAACAGCGGTTTACTTTAAAAACCTATTAGATGTAAAATCCCCCGTTTAGGGGACCTGTGTGGTTCTGATACCGGTTCAGATCGACATTTTCAGTTCTAAAGTGATCTGTGGACACCGTAGATGGAAATGGCTTGCATTGAGTAATAGCCCTGGTTCCCAAGGATACAGTAGTATATTTTTTGCTCTCCTGCCTGAACCCCTACTTCACAGGCACTGACATAGCACAAGCCTGAACCCCTACTTCACAGGCACTGACATAGCACAAGCCTGAAACCCTTATCGTAGCACAGCAGGAAATAGTAGTTTCATCACTATAGTACAGTCAGAGATCAATTTATAGCCATTACATCTAAAAATATATATTCATAGATTTTAAACAAAAACACTTTTTGGGGAGTTCAGGAAGCCACTCCAGAGCTCTGTGTGATGTTCACATTGGTGGGGGCAGATGTTTTGATCAAGAGATACCTTCAGAAAATATGCACATTTTTCTAGAACACTAAAACATGTATTTTACAGTTGTAAGGAAGGTGAAATTTTACAGTTTGTGGTTTTATAAATTTCATTATACTATATTTAGAAAGCATACAAGTAATTCCAAACCTTTATTCATACAGTGTTAAATAGGGAATACTTCATAAAATATTTAAATTTGTTTTTTTAAATCATATTTGTACTTGTGTCTTCAAAAGTGCCTCAACAATTTATTTTAAAAAATGTACAGAAAGGTGAGATTGTAATCTTGGAGAATGCATTGGGGCGGCAGGTAGCCTAGTTAGAACGTTGAGCCAGTAACCGAAAGGTTGCAGGATCGAATCCCCAAGCTGACAACGTTTTACCGGTCCCTGAACAAAGCCGTAATTGTAAATAAGAATGTGTTCTTAACTGAACTGTTATATATATATATCTTTCTTTTTTTTAATCACTAGTTATTGATGGTTCTCATGATAAATAATTACTTTCGGGGATTACACGAAGTTACATTTAAGAAGTTTCTGAAAAACAGGAGAACGCAACCCAATCAGAACTCAGAGGCTTGCTGTGACTTTGTCAATTTACCAGAAACCTCGTCGAGCTTGTGCCTTGATCGATAGCTGCGACCAGGGGCTCCATTGTGATCCTCTCCGAGTAAGACGCTGTGGACATATTTCTGTTCGTATCGGTGGTGATCAAGTTCTACAAACGCCGGTGAACCCGTGGTCGGCTTTATATTACCCACTACAGGCAGTCCTGTTGAGACCATGAGAGAATCCTTCCAGTCACGTTGACAAAATCCCTATCGGTTGTGGCTAATTTATGTTTGACGAGCCGTCAGAAGGCGTTGGCCTCGTGGTGCCCAATCAAATCCGGGGGCACGTCCAAAATAAATAAAAAAAGGTTCAACGAGTTTAAATCACCGGGATAAATGCCGCATTCAAAACAAGTCAGTCCATTGAAGACAACTGGGAACCCGAGAGAGAGAAAAAACTCGAACTCCCAGTTGTCCTAAAAGCATCAAAAGTCACCCCCTTTTTACCCACTGAGGCAGTGGGTTCATTTTACATCAGTGATTTGGACATAAACACATCCAATCATCAATCACTAAAACTGATATTTGAGTTCATCTGTATCTTATCTTAGGCTATAACTCTGCAAACTAACAGATGAGCACAGCTTCATCCTACTCAACATTTATTTACACTCTCCATCCCCTTTTCAGAAGAAACACAGACAACTTTTATTCTGTAGTTGTCTGTGTGGATCAGACTAATTGAACATCATCATAGATCACACTGCATATTCTTGTGTCTGTCATTCTCCTTGTGATAAAGAGGACAACTGGAGCCCTAAAATAGACCACAGCTTTTATATTTGGTCTGTCAGGAATCTGCAGCCTCTCGGCTTCCGATGTGCAACGGCAACTAATTGCGATTCACTTAAAAGTCCAACGCGACTGTTTTCATCTCAATATCAAATCACTTCTGGGTAACCATTATAAGTAAGTACCTTACTGGGATTGTTTTCGATTAACATGGTGATGTCACCAGGCAGGCCAAAAGTCCATGCCACAGGCTGAAATCTCTTCAAACAGCTCTTACACTAAAAGGGTATTATCATCATTTTCAAAATGTCCCCGTATTATTCCAACCTCACAGTGTGGAAATATATATATATATATATAACGTATTTATTATTTGAAAATCGATCAGAGTGGTTTTGAGTGTTTGAATAATCCACAGCTTGCAAGGAAGGGTGTTAATTGAAATTCTCATCTGAACTACTGTGATCCAGTAGACCTAGGTCACCATGACACTCTAGAGTTCTGTGGAAACAGTGGGAGTTGATCAGACGTGCCGTAACACAATATAGCATCATGTGATGCCAGTGATAGTCTCGGTTATGTGTAATGGTCAGGAGTATCTTGGATAATAATTATGTAATGAGAGAAACCAAGAGGTCAAGAGTCCAAGAGGTGCAAGGAACACCTCTCTCTCTACCAGACCACACCCCCTCTCTCTGTACCAGACCACACCCCCTCTCTCTATCAGACCACACCCCCTCTCTCTACTAGACCACACACACTCTCTCTCTACTAGACCCCACCCCCTCTCTCTCCACCAGACCACACCCCCTCTCTCTCCGCCAGACCACACCCCCTCTCTCTCGACCAGACCACACCCCCTCTCTCTCCGCCAGACCACACACTCTCTCTCTCCACCAGACCACACCCCTCTCTCCGCCAGACCACACCCCTCTCTCTCCACCAGACCACACCCCCTCTCTCTCCACCAGACCACACACTCTCTCTCTCCACCAGACCACACCCCTCTCTCCGCCAGACCACACCCCTCTCTCTCCACCAGACCACACCCCCTCTCTCTCCACCAGACCACACCCCCTCTCTCTCCACCAGACCAGTGAGAAGGAGTGGTGTTTTTATGTTACATTCTTATCTCCTTCTCTACCAATTGGACAACACTTGGGCTTATTTACAACAAATCCCCAAATAACCAAAAGAGATCTGGATGAAAGGCAGAGGGAGGAAGACGGAGGGCCATCACAGAGCCTACAAACTAAAAAAACACATGTCTAGTTCACAACTGGTGACATTTGGGGATACAAATTAAATTGTATTGGCTACGTACATATATTATGCAAATGTTATCATGGCGTTGTGAAATGTTCCTCGTTCCAACAGCGCAGTAATACCTAACAATACAAAACGATAAACACACATCTCCAAAATAAAAAGAAAGACATTAAGAAAGAGATATTTGAACGAGTAATGTCAGAGTCCTGAATATTTTTTTATTTTATTTTATTTATTTCACCTTTATTTAACCAGGTAGGCAAGTTGAGAACAAGTTCTCATTTATAATTGCGACCTGGCCAAGATAAAGCAAAGCAGTTTGACAGATACAACGACACAGAGTTACACATGGAGTAAAACAAACATACAGTCAATAATACAGTATAAACAAGTCTATATACAATGTGAGCAAATGAGCTGAGAAGGGAGGTAAAGGCAAAAAAGGCCATGGTGGCAAAGTAAATGTATATGTATAGGATGGTGTGTATAGACAGTAGTTATATAGGATGGTGTGTATAGACAGTAGTTATATAGGATGGTGTGTATAGACAGTAGTTATATAGGATGGTGTGTATAGACAGTAGTTATATAGGATGGTGTGTATAGACAGTATAGACAGTAGTTATATAGGATGGTGTATATAGACAGTATAGACAGTAGTTATAGAGGATGGTGTGTATAGACAGTATAGACAGTAGTTATATAGGATGGTGTGTATAGACAGTAGTTATATAGGATGGTGTGTATAGACAGTATAGACAGTAGTTATATAGGATGGTGTGTATAGACAGTATAGACAGTAGTTATATAGGATGGTGTGTATAGACAGTAGTTATATAGGATGGTGTGTATAGACAGTATAGACAGTAGTTATATAGGATGGTGTGTATAGACAGTAGTTATATAGGATAGTGTGTATAGACAGTAGTTATATAGGATGGTGTATATAGACAGTATAGACAGTAGTTATATAGGATGGTGTGTATAGACAGTATAGACAGTAGTTATATAGGATGGTGTGTATAGACAGTAGTTATATAGGATGGTGTATATAGACAGTAGTTATATAGGATGGTGTGTATAGACAGTAGTTATATAGGATGGTGTATATAGACAGTAGTTATATAGGATGGTGTGTATAGACAGTAGTTATATAGGATGGTGTGTATAGACAGTAGTTATATAGGATGGTGTATATAGACAGTAGTTATATAGGATGGTGTGTATAGACAGTAGTTATATAGGATGGTGTGTATAGACAGTAGTTATAGAGGATGGTGTGTATAGACAGTAGTTATATAGGATGGTGTGTATAGACAGTAGTTATATAGGATGGTGTGTATAGACAGTAGTTATATAGGATGGTGTGTATAGACAGTATAGACAGTAGTTATATAGGATGGTGTGTATAGACAGTAGTTATATAGGATGGTGTGTATAGACAGTATAGACAGTAGTTATATAGGATGGTGTGTTTAGACAGTAGTTATATAGGATGGTGTGTATAGACAGTAGTTATATAGGATGGTGTGTATAGACAGTATAGACAGTAGTTATACAGGATAGTGTGTATAGACAGTATAGACAGTAGTTATACAGGATAGTGTGTATAGACAGTATAGACAGTAGTTATACAGGATAGTGTGTATAGACAGTATAGACAGTAGTTATATAAGATGGTGGTTATAGACAGTAGTTATATAGGATGGTGTGTATAGACAGTATAGACAGTAGTTATATAGGATGGTGTGTATAGACAGTAGTTATATAGGATGGTGTGTATAGACAGTAGTTATATAGGATGGTGTGTATAGACAGTAGTTATATAGGATGGTGTATATAGACAGTAGTTATATAGGATGGTGTGTATAGACAGTAGTTATATAGGATGGTGTGTATAGACAGTATAGACAGTAGTTATATAGGATGGTGTGTATAGACAGTATAGACAGTAGTTATATAGGATGGTGTGTATAGACAGTAGTTATATAGGATGGTGTGTATAGACAGTATAGACAGTAGTTATATAGGATGGTGTGTATAGACAGTATAGACAGTAGACAGTATAGACAGTAGTTATATAGGATGACAGTAGTTATATAGGATGGTGTGTATAGACAGTATAGACAGTAGTTATATAGGATGGTGGTTATAGACAGTAGTTATATAGGATGGTGTGTATAGACAATATAGACAGTAGTTATATAGGATGGTGTGTATAGACAGTAGTTATATAGGATGGTGTGTATAGACAGTAGTTATATAGGATGGTGTGTATAGACAGTAGTTATATAGGATGAACCATGACTAGAATACAGTATATACATATGAAGTGGACAGCAGTAGTTATATAGGATGAACCATGACTAGAATACAGTATATACATATGAAGTGGACAGCAGTAGTTATATAGGATGAACTAGAATACAGTATATACATATGAAGTGGACAGCAGTAGTTATATAGGATGAACTAGAATACAGTATATACATATGAAGAGGACAGCAGGATGAACCATGACTAGAATACAGTATATACATATGAAGAGGGTAAAACAGTATGTAAACAGTGTTAAAGTGACCGGTTTCCCATGTTTATGTACACAGCGCAGCAGTCTCTAAGGCGCAGGGCAGAGTACCGAGTGGTAGGCAACTAGTAACAGTGACTAAAGTTCAGGGTAGGGTACCGAGTGGTAGGCGGCTAGTAACAGTGACTAAAGTTCAGGGTAGGGTACTGGGCGGAGGCCGGCTAGTGGTAAATGTTTAACAGTCTGATGGCC
This sequence comes from Oncorhynchus nerka, assembly GCF_034236695.1. Taxonomy (NCBI): domain Eukaryota; kingdom Metazoa; phylum Chordata; class Actinopteri; order Salmoniformes; family Salmonidae; genus Oncorhynchus; species Oncorhynchus nerka. The sequence continues at coordinate 81,879,045 of NC_088398.1, forward strand.
TTGAGATAGAAGCCTGTTTATCAGTCTGATGGCCTTGAGATAGAAGCCTGATTATCAGTCTCTCTGACCCAGCTTTGCAGCACCTGTACTACTTTCGCCTTCTGGATGGTAGCGGGGTGAACGGGCCGTGGTTCAGGTGGCTGAGGTCCTTGATGATCTTCTGGACTGTAGCGGGGTGAACAGGCCGTGGTTCAGGTCCTTGATGATCTTCTGGATGGTAGAGGGGTGAACAGGCCGTGGCTCAGGTGGCTGAGGTCCTTCTGGATGGTAGCGGGGTGAACAGGCCGTGGCTCAGGTGGCTGAGGTCCTTCTGGATGGTAGCGGGGTGAACAGGCCATATCTCGGGTGGCTGAGGTCCTTGATGATCTTCTAGATGGTAGAGGGGTGAACAGGCCATATCTCGGGTGGCTGAGGTCCTTGATGATCTTCTGGATGGTAGCGGGGTGAACAGGCCGTGGCTCAGGTGGCTGAGGTCCTTCTGGATGGTAGCGGGGTGAACAGGCCGTGGCTCAGGTGGCTGAGGTCCTTCTGGATGGTAGCGGGGTGAACAGGCCGTGGCTCAGGTGGCTGAGGTCCTTCTGGATGGTAGAGGGGTGAACAGGCCGTGGTTCAGGTGGCTGAGGTCCTTCTGGATGGTAGCGGGGTGAACAGGCCGTGGCTCGGTGGCTGAGGTCCTTAATGATCTTCTTGACCTTCCTGTAACACCGGGCCGCTGTAGATGTTCTGGAGGGCAGGCAGTTTGCCACCGGTGATGCATTGGCCTGACCGCACCACCCTCTGGAGAGCTCTGCAGTTGCCGTACCAGGCGGTGATACAGTCTGACAGGATGCTCTCAATGGTGCATCTGTAAAAGTTTATGAGGTCTTAAAGGGTAAGCCAACACTATCGCTGAGAGTTGTGAATGGGAATCATTGTGTTTATTGTTTTAGGTGTCTAAAAACATGATACTCTCATTGTACCATGTAATAGAACGTGTCATCACACATTCTAGCCTACCATTGTATCAAAAGTCGGTATGGCAGTACCTCCCTGTACCACACGGGGGCAACAAAAGCAAGCATTTGCGCTCAAGGAGTTTTAAAGAAGGTTGTTCTTCTGTATTCCTGCCTCTCTTTGTCCCAAACTAAATTATATGTTAGAAGTGAATAGGTTCTATTGGTTCTAAGAGGAAATCAAATGTTCTACTTATTGGGGAGTTTAGATTTCCTTTATGTGATGAAAGAGTACTCCTCCCCGGGCACTGACCTTGAACCAGTCCAGAGCGTTGTGCTAACAGAGCAGTTAGATTCAGGGTTTAGGCTCAGGCTGACTTGGGATCAGTGATATAGGGATATTGTTGTGATTGAAATACATGTGCTTTTTTTAAAACATGGGCATCGAGGAAATAATGATATATACATAACCCATGTGTGATGTCGTCAGAGCAGCTTCTGTCATCAAAGTCATGTTGAATTCTACCTAATGGAAAGATAACCAATACCTAACAGTCACACACACACACGCGCACACACACACACACACACACACACACACACACACACACAAGTGCAACAATTTAGAAATTTGTCCTTTGGTCTGTTCAGTCCAAATTTGAGATTTTTGGTTCCAACCGCAGTGTCTTTATGAGACGCAGAGTAGGTGAACGGAATGTTCTCCGCATGTGTGGTTCCCACCGTGAAGCATGGAGGAGGAGGTGTGATGGTGTGGAAGTGCTTTGCTGGTGACACTGTCAGTGATTTATTTAGAATTCATGGCACACTTAATCAGCATGGCTACCACAGCATTCTGCAGCGATACACCATCACATCTGGTTTGCGCTTAGTGGGTGTATCATTTGTTTTCAACAGGACAATGACCCAATGACCTCCAGGCTGTGTAAGGGCTATTTTACCCAGAAGGAGAGTGATGGAGTGCTGCATCAGATGACCTGGCCTCCACAATCACCCAACCTCAATCCAGTTGAGATTAGTTATTTTTATTTTATTTATTTCACCTTTATTCAACCAGGTAGGCAAGTTGAGAAGAAGTTCTCATTTGCAACTGCGACCTGGATAAGATAAAGCAAAGCCGTTCGACACAATCAACAACACAGAGTTACACATGGAGTAAACAAACATACAATCAATGATACAGTAGAAAAGTCTATATACAGTGTGTGCAAATGAGGTAAGATAAGGGAGGTAAGGCAATAAATAGGCCATAGTGGCGAAGTAATTACAATATAGCAATAAAACACTGGAATGGTAGAATGTGCAGAAGGTGAATGTGCAAGTAGAGATACTGGGGTGGAAAGGAGCAAGATAAATAAATAAATACTGTATAAGGATGAGGTAGTTGGATGGGCTATTTACAGATGGTCTTGGATTGAGATGGTTTGGGATGAATTGGACTGCATAGTGAAGTAAAAGCAGCCACCAGCATATGTGGGAACTTCTTCAACACTGTTTGAAAAGCATTCCAGGTGAAACTGGTTGAGAGAATGCCAAAAGTGTGCAAAGCTGTCATCAAGGCAAAGAGTGGCTACTTTGAAGAATATATAATATAAAATATTTGTTGATTTGTTTAATAATTTTTTGGTTACTACATGATTCCATGTATGTTTTTTAATAGTTTTGATGTCTTCACTACTTTTATAAACATAGAAAATAGTAAAAATTAAGAAAAACCCTTAAATGAGTGGGTGTGTCAACTTTTGACTAGTACAGTATGTTTCCCAGTTTCTTGAAATACTTTGCAAATGCAATTTATTTCTATGTGAAAACTGAAATGGTCTATTCATTCCTTTTCCCAAGACGCTCTTGTCCAGAGCAACTTACAGTACAGTGTACTTATTTTCATACTGGTCCCCCCACAAGAATCAAACCCACAACCTTCGCATTGCAAGCGACTGCTCTTCTCCCCCACCCGCAAACCCAGCCATGACCCGCAGACCCAGCCATGACCCGCAGACCCAGCCATGACCCGCAGACCCAGCTATGACCCGCAGACCCAGCCATGACCCGCAGACCCAGCCATGACCCGCAGACCCAGCCATGACCCGCAGACCCAGCCATGACCCGCAGACCCAGCCATGACTCTGTCCGGCAGCAGACACATTTGGCCGGTGGCCTGCCTCCTACAGGAAAGGCGCAACTCGTCCCACTCCTGGACCCTGCCTCTGCCCTAGACCCACAGTAGGTCCAGCCAGGCCTCCCAGACCTCCCTGGCCCTGGTCTGTGAGGAGGAGAAGGAGATGGAGGCTGGCTCTAAAGCCTGGTGGACTGGTCGAACCCGCTCCCTGTTTTCCCTGCACAGACTGGCAGGGTTTGGTGGCTCTCGCTCCCGCTCTGCCTGCTCCTCCCCTGGCACATCCCCAAGCCCCGCCCTCCACGGAAGCCACTCCCACTCCCTCAGCTCCTCCCTGATCCCGCCTTTTCGCCTCAATGTGGACGCTCTGATTGGTGCAGAGGAGACAGACATGGACACAGGGATAAAGATAGAAATGGGAAGCAGTATTGGAGTATTGCAGGCAGGGACAGGGACAGGGACAGGGACAGGGACAGGGACAGGGGCAGGGGTAGGAACAGGGCCAGGGGAGGGACAGGGACAGGGACAGGGACAGGGACAGGGACAGGGACAGGGGCATGGACATGGACAGGGGCATGGACAGGGACAGGGGCAGGGGCAGGGGTAGGGACAGGGGTAGGGACAGGGACAGGGACAGGGACAGGGACAGGGGCATGGACAGGGGCATGGACAGGGACAGGGGCAGGGACAGGGGCAGGGGTGGGGACAGGGGCATGGACATGGACAGGGGCATGCACAGGGACAGGGGCAGGGGTAGGGACAGGGGTAGGGGTAGGGACAGGAGCAGGGACAGGGGCAGGGGTAGGGGTAGGGACAGGGGTAGGGACAGGGACAGGGACAGGGGCATGGACAGGGACAGGGACAGGGGCATGGACAGGGACAGGGACAGGGGCAGGGGGGTAGGGACAGGGGTAGGGACAGGGGCATGGACATGGACAGGGGCATGCACAGGGACAGGGGCAGGGGTAGGGACAGGGACAGGGGCATGGACATGGGCAGGGGTAGGGACAGGGGTAGGGACATGGACAGGGGTAGGGACAGGGACAGGGGTAGGAACAGGGACAGGGGTAGGGACAGGGGAGGGACAGGGACAGGGGCAGGGGTAGGGACAGGGGCAAGGGTAGGGGTAGGGACAGGGACAGGGGTAGGGACAGGGACAGGGGCATGGACATGGACAGGGGCATGCACAGGGACAGGGGCAGGGGTAGGGACAGGGGCAGGGGTAGGGACAGGGACAGGGGCAGGGGTAGGGACAGGGACAGGGGCATGGACAGGGGCATGGACATGCACAGGGACAGGGGCAGGGGTAGGGACAGGGGCAGGGGTAGGGACAGGGGCATTGACAGGGACAGGGGCATGGACAGGGACAGGGGTAGGGACAGGGGCATGGACATGGACAGGGGCATGGACATGCACAGGGACAGGGCAGGGGTAGGGACAGGGGCAGGGGTAGGGACAGGGACAGGGGCATTGACAGGGACAGGGGCATGGACAGGGACAGGGGTAGGGACAGGGACAGGGGCATTGACAGGGACAGGGGCATGGACAGGGACAGGGGCAGGGGTAGGGACAGGGACACGGGTAGGGACAGGGACAGGGGCATGGACAGGGGCATGCACAGGGACAGGGGCAGGGGCAGGGGCAGGGGTAGGGACAGGGACAGGGACAGGGGCATGGACAGGGGCAGGGACAGGGGCATGGACAGGGACAGGGGCATGCACAGGGACAGGGGCAGGGGGTAGGGACAGGGACAGGGACAGGGACAGGGACAGGGGCAGGGGTAGGGACAGGGACAGGGACAGGGGCAGGGGTAGGGACAGGGACAGGGACAGGGGCAGGGGCAGGGGTAGGGACAGGGACAGGGGCAGGGTTAGGGACAGGGACAGGGACAGGGACAGGGACAGGGACAGGGACAGGGGCATGGACAGGGACAGGGGCATGCACAGGGGTAGGGACAGGGACAGGGACAGGGGTAGGGACAGGGACAGGGACAGGGGCAGGGGCAGGGGTAGGGGTAGGGACAGGGACAGGGACAGGGGCAGGGGTAGGGATAGGGACAGGGACAGAGACAGGGGCATGGACAGGGGCAGGGACAGGGGCATGGACAGGGACAGGGGCATGCACAGGGACAGGGGCAGGGGTAGGGACAGGGACAGGGACAGGGGCAGGGGTAGGGACAGGGGCAGGGGTAGGGACAGGGACAGGGACAGGGACAGGGGCAGGGGTAGGGGTAGGGACAGGGGTAGGGACAGGGACAGGGACAGGGGTAGGGGCATGGACAGGGACTATGGCAGTACAGTGGTTGGGAGACAGACGCTTCATTCAGCCTGTTCATTACATCCTGAAATGTCTATATATTTTGCAACTAGATGTTTATGGTGTACGGTTTAGAACACGTGCTATTTGTTATTTAATCAAGTAGTGGTATAAATGTGTAGCGCTTACTGAGATAGCTTCAAATCCCATTGCAGAGTCAGGCTACTCATATCTTGAGTGTACAAAACATTAGGAACACCTTCCTAATATTGAGTTGCCCTCAGAACAGTGTCAATTCGTCAGGGCATGGACTCTATAAATTGTGTCGAAAGCGTCCCACAGGGATGCTGGCCCATGTTGACTCCAATGCTTCCCACAGTTGTGTCAAGTTGGCTGGATGTCCTGTGGATAATGAACCATTCTTGATCCACACAGGAAACTGTTGAGTGTGAAAAAGCCAGCTGCGTTGCAGTTCTTGACACACTGAAACCGGTGTGCCTGTCACCTACTACCATACCCAGTTCAAAGACACTTCAATATTTTGTCTTGCCCATTCACACTCTGAATGGCACATATACACAATCCATGTCTCAATTGTCTCACGGCTTAAAAATATATATTTTTAACCTGTCTCTTCCACTTCATCTACATCAATAAGGGATCATAGCTTTCACCTGCATTCACCTGCTCAGTCTATGTCATGGAAAGTGAAGGTGTTCCTAATGTTTAGTACACTTATTGTAGATCCAAGTCTTGAGCTTAAAAGGTTAAAAACTTCTTCAGGATTGGTGGGTCCCCTGCGGCACGGTTGAGCTAACGTAGGCTAATGCGATTAGCATGAGGTTGTAAGTAAAAAGAATATTTCCCAGGACATAGACATATCTGATATGGGCAGAAAGCTTAAATTCTTGTTTAATCTAACTGAACTGTCCAATTTACAGTAGCTATTACAGTGAAAGAATTCCCATGCTATTGTTTGAGAAGAGTGCACAATTTTGAACATGAAGAATTATTAATAAACAAATTATTTGGCACATTTGGGTAGTCTTGATACAAAATTGATACAGAAATACAATGGTTCATTGGATCAGTCTGAAACGTTGCACATACACTGCCGCCATCTAGTGGCCAAAATCTAAATTGTACCTGGGCTGGAATAATACATTATGGCCTTTCTCTTGCATTTCAAAAATGATGGTAGAAAAAAAACTGTTATCTTTTACTAGATCTAATGTGTTATATTCTCCTACATTAATTTCACATTTCCACAAACTTCAAAGTGTTTCATTTCAAATGGTACCAAGAATATGCATATCCTTGCTTTAGGTCCTGAGCTACAGGCAGTTAGATTTGGGTACGTCATTTTAGGTGAAACATTTGAAAAAAAGAGTCCGAACCTTATTAAATAACAGTAGAGTCTGAGGTCCAATCCCAAATGAACCACTAGACCCCACATCCTATGGAGATTATTTTGATTTGTGTAAGCAATATGGTGAAACTTCCATCAAGCCAATCAGAGGGCAATGGGTGGAGCTATTACCATAGTGCTTGGATCTGTCAAATAGTCTCAGATCTTCACAAGTTCATAGGGTAGGGTTCCCCAACTGGAGGCCCGAGGTTAAAATATATATATATGGGAGGGCATAAGACTAAAAATACCAATAAATCAGCTCTAAGTTATTTTAATATGGGATATCTGCCCCCAAGTATTCCCACGTATAATAGAGATAGATGATGATTGTGAACACCTGGTGATTTTAAATGATTATGTTTTAGTCAAATATTATATCTGTTTGGGATTCTTTCTGTAGTCAATTTTCAGTCTACAAATTGTTTGTAATTATGTTCTGGCCTGCCGATTATCCACTCAAGAAAGATAAAAATAATTTGGCCTGCGGCTGAATCTAGTTAATGATCCCTGGGGTAGGGTTTAGGCTTAGGGGGAAAATTGAGATTCAGTCTTTGACTCAGGACACTTTTGGTGCAATGGCTCCCTCTAGTGTTTTTTTTTTTTTAAATTGACATCTTAACTAAATCTGGTGTTAAAGAACAGATGACATCGATTCACCTGAGGTCAATACTTAAAAAACAGACAACATCGATTCACCTGAGGTCCTCAGTGGAGGAGTCAGTCAGGCAGTTAGTTACTGCTGACACCCAGCTGTGTGACTCAGTGGAGGAGTCTGTCAGACAGTTAGTTACTGCTGACACCCAGCTGTGTGACTCAGTGGAGGAGTCAGTTAGTTACTGCTGACACCCAGCTGTGTGACTCAGTGGAGGAGTCAGTTAGTTACTGCTGACACCCAGCTGTGTGACTCAGTGGAGGAGTCAGTTAGTTACTGCTGACACCCAGCTGTGTGACTCAGTGGAGGAGTCAGTTAGTTACTGCTGACACCCAGCTGTGTGACTCAGTGGAGGAGTCAGTTAGTTAATGCTGACACCCAGCTGTGTGACTCAGTGGAGGAGTCAGTTAGTTACTGCTGACACCCAGCTGTGTGACTCAGTGGAGGAGTCAGTCAGTCAGTTAATGCAGATTTTAAACCTAAACCCTAACCACCCTACTAACCTTATGCCTAACCTTAAACAAGGACCATAACATCTCTTATTTGTTTTCATTCATTTTAAATGATATTGCCGATGTTGACGAGGTGTCTGTGCTGCCAAACGGAAACCTCCCAGATACCACAGCTAGCCTCTATGACAGAACAAGGGGTGGCCAACCCTACTCCTGGGGAGATACCCTCCTGCTTGTTGTAGCCCGTCTCTAACACACCTGATTATACTCATCTCCTGGGGACCTTGACTAGCTGAATCACATGTCTTATAGGAAGTAGCAAAAAACGTGCATACTCAACGGCTGCAAACGTGGTCTACAAAACGAAATACCCACTACCCTCACTATTCTCTACCTGGTCTAAAAAATATGTTACACATCTATTACAAAATACATACATTACATACAGTGCCTTGCGAAAGTATTCGGCCCCCTTGAACTTTGCGACCTTTTGCCACATTTCAGGCTTCAAACATAAAGATATAAAACTGTATTTTTTTGTGAAGAATCAACAACAAGTGGGACACAATCATGAAGTGGAACGACATTTATTGGATATTTCAAACTTTTTTAACAAATCAAAAACTGAAAAATTGGGCGTGCAAAATTATTCAGCCCCCTTAAGTTAATACTTTGTAGCGCCACCTTTTGCTGTGATTACAGCTGTAAGTCGCTTGGGGTATGTCTCTATCAGTTTTGCACATCGAGAGACTGACATTTTTTCCCATTCCTCCTTGTAAAACAGCTCGAGCTCAGTGAGGTTGGATGGAGAGCATTTGTGAACAGCAGTTTTCAGTTCTTTCCACAGATTCTCGATTGGATTCAGGTCTGGACTTTGACTTGGCCATTCTAACACCTGGATATGTTTATTTTTGAACCATTCCATTGTAGATTTTGCTTTATGTTTTGGATCATTGTCTTGTTGGAAGACAAATCTCCGTCCCAGTCTCAGGTCTTTTGCAGACTCCATCAGGTTTTCTTCCAGAATGGTCCTGTATTTGGCTCCATCCATCTTCCCATCAATTTTAACCATCTTCCCTGTCCCTGCTGAAGAAAAGCAGGCCCAAAACATGATGCTGCCACCACCATGTTTGACAGTGGGGATGGTGTGTTCAGGGTGATGAGCTGTGTTGCTTTTACGCCAAACATAATGTTTTGCATTGTTGCCAAACAGTTCAATTTTGGTTTCATCTGACCAGAGCACCTTCTTCCACATTTTTGGTGTGTCTCCCAGGTGGCTTGTGGCAAACTTTAAACGACACTTTTTATGGATATCTTTAAGAAATGGCTTTCTTCTTGCCACTCTTCCATAAAGGCCAGATTTGTGCAATATACGACTGATTGTTGTCCTATGGACAGAGTCTCCCACCTCAGCTGTAGGTCTCTGCAGTTCATCCAGAGTGATCATGGGCCTCTTGGCTGCATCTCTGACCAGTCTTCTCCTTGTATGAGCTGAAAGTTTAGAGGGACGGCCAGGTCTTGGTAGATTTGCAGTGGTCTGATACTCCTTCCATTTCAATATTATCGCTTGCACAGTGCTCCTTGGGATGTTTAAAGCTTGGGAAATCTTTTTGTATCCAAATCCGGCTTTAAACTTCTTCACAACAGTATCTCGGACCTGCCTGGTGTGTTCCTTGTTCTTCATGATGCTCTCTGCGCTTTTAACGGACCTCTGAGACTATCACAGTGCAGGTGCATTTATACGGAGACTTGATTACACACAGGTGGATTGTATTTATCATCATTAGTCATTGGATCATTCAGAGATCCTCACTGAACTTCTGGAGAGAGTTTGCTGCACTGAAAGTAAAGGGGCTGAATAATTTTGCACGCCCAATTTTTCAGTTTTTGATTTGTTAAAAAAGTTTGAAATATCCAATAAATGTCGTTCCACTTCATGATTGTGTCCCACTTGTTGTTGATTCGTCACAAAAAAATACAGTTTTATATCTTTATGTTTGAAGCCTGAAATGTGGCAAAAGGTCGCAAAGTTCAAGGGGGCCGAATACTTTCGCAAGGCACTGTATCTAGATGGGAGACACCCTCTTACAACACTGGCCTGTGTCCCTCCCTGTGTCTCCGTGTGGGGTGACCCGGTGAATGACGGGGTATTTAAATTAAAAATAAATGTAAAACGTTAATTAATTCGACAAGTCATTGAAGAACAAATTCTTATTTACAATGACAGCCTACCACGGACGACACTGGGACAATTCTGCACCGCCCTACGGGACTCCAAATCACAGCCAGATGTGATACAACCTGGATTCGAACCAGGGTCTGTAGTGACGCCTCTTGCGCTGAGACGCAGTGCCTTAAGACCGCCGTGCCATTCGGGAGGCTTAAGTGTACACCGTGTGGGATGCGTCCCCTCACGTTCCCTCTCTCAGCGCGAGCTCCTCTAGGCTCTAATCCCTGCCGCGCACCTGGCAGATCACCGCGGCGACGCCGGCTCACAGCGCTGCCTCAGTCCGGCCCACCATCACCGCGGCGACGACGGCTCACAGCGCTGCCTCAGTCCGGCCCACCATCACCACGGCGACGCCGGCTCACAGCGCTGCCTCAGTCCGGCCCACCACGGCAGATAATCGGCCCTGAAGGCGGACATGGAAATCAGGAGGGGAGTCATAACAAGTCACTCAGGGACAGGAGGGGAGTCATAACAAGTCACTCAGGGACAGGAGGGGAGTCATAACAAGTCACTCAGACACAGGAGGGGAGTCATAACAAGTCACTCAGGGACAGGAGGGGAGTCATAACAAGTCACTCAGACACAGGAGGGGAGTCATAACAAGTCACTCAGGGAAAGGAGGGGAGTCATAACAAGTCACTTAGACACAGGAGGGGAGTCATAACAAGTCACTCAGACACAGGAGGGGAGTCATAACAAGTCACTCAGACACAGGAGGGGAGTCATAACAAGTCACTTAGACACAGGAGGGGAGTCATAACAAGTCACTCAGACACAGGAGGGGAGTCATAACAAGTCACTCAGACACAGCGGGCTGCTCTGTTCTCACGTCTTCAGGCCATGTTTTCTGTCTTTAGTCTGTGTAGGCTATGGTGGATATTTGACTCCCTGTAGGCTATGGTAGATGTTTTGACTCCCTGTAGGCTATGGTAGATGTTTTGACTCCCTGTAGGCTATGGTAGATGTTTTGACTCCCTGTAGGCTATGGTAGATGTTTTGACTCCCTGTAGGCTATGGTGGATATTTGACTCCCTGTAGGCTATGGTGGATGTTTTGACTCCCTGTAGGCTATGGTAGATGTTTTGACTCCCTGTAGGCTATGGTGGATATTTGACTCCCTGTAGGCTATGGTAGATGTTTTGACTCCCTGTAGGCTATGGTAGATGTGTTGACTCCCTGTAGGCTGTGGTAGAAGTTTTGACTCCCTGTAGGCTATGGTAGATGTTTGACTCCCTGTAGGCTGTGGTAGATGTTTTGACTCCCTGTAGGCTATGGTGGATATTTGACTCCCTGTAGGCTATGGTGGATATTTGACTCCCTGTAGGCTATCGTAGATGTTTTGACTCCCTGTAGGCTGTGGTAGATGTTTTGACTACCTGTAGGCTGTGGTAGATGTTTTGACTACCTGTAGGCTATGGTAGATGTTTGACTCCCTGTAGGCTATGGTAGATGTTTGACTCCCTGTAGGCTATCGTAGATGTTTTGACTCCCTGTAGGCTATGGTAGATGTTTTGACTCCCTGTAGGCTGTGGTAGATGTTTTGACTCCCTGTAGGCTAAGGTAGATGTTTGACTCCCTGTAGGCTATGGTAGATGTTTGACTCCCTGTAGGCTATGGTAGATGTTTTGACTCCCTGTAGGCTGTGGTAGATGTTTTGACTACCTGTAGGCTGTGGTAGATGTTTTGACTACCTGTAGGCTATGGTAGATGTTTTGACTCCCTGTAGGCTATGGTAGATGTTTTGACTCCCTGTAGGCTATGGTGGATATTTGACTCCCTGTAGGCTATGGTGGATGTTTTGACTCCCTGTAGGCTATGGTAGATGTTTTGACTCCCTGTAGGCTATGGTGGATATTTGACTCCCTGTAGGCTATGGTAGATGTTTTGACTCCCTGTAGGCTATGGTAGATGTGTTGACTCCCTGTAGGCTGTGGTAGAAGTTTTGACTCCCTGTAGGCTATGGTAGATGTTTGACTCCCTGTAGGCTGTGGTAGATGTTTTGACTCCCTGTAGGCTATGGTGGATATTTGACTCCCTGTAGGCTATGGTGGATATTTGACTCCCTGTAGGCTATCGTAGATGTTTTGACTCCCTGTAGGCTATGGTAGATGTTTAACTCCCTGTAGGCTATGGTAGATGTTTTGACTCTCTGTAGGCTGGGGTAGATGTTTTGACTCCCTGTGGGCTATGGTAGATATTTTGACTCCCTGTAGGCTGTGGTAGATGTTTTGACTCCCTGTAGGCTATGGTAGATGTTTGACTCCCTGTCTGCTATGGTATATGTTTTGACTCTCTGTCGGCTATGGTAGATGTTTTGACTCCCTGTAGGCTATCGTGGATGCTTTGACTCTCTGTAGGCTATGGTGGATGTTTTGACTCCCTGTAGGCTATGGTAGATGTTTTGACTCCCTGTAGGCTATGGTAGATGTTTTGACTCCCTGTAGGCTATGGTAGATGTTTTGACTCCCTGTAGGCTATGGTAGATGTTTTGACTCCCTGTAGGCTATGGTGGATGTTTTGACTCCCTGTAGGCTATGGTAGATGTTTTGACTCCCTGTAGGCTATGGTAGATGTTTGACTCCCTGTAGGCTATGGTAGATGTTTTGACTCCCTGTAGGCTGTGGTAGATGTTTTGACTACCTGTAGGCTATGGTAGATGTTTTGACTCCCTGTAGGCTATGGTAGATGTTTTGACTCCCTGTAGGCTATGGTAGATGTTTTGACTCCCTGTAGGCTATGGTAGATGTTTTGACTCCCTGTAGGCTATGGTAGATGTTTTGACTCCCTGTAGGCTATGGTAGATGTTTTGACTCTCTGTAGGCTATGGTAGATGTTTTGACTCCCTGTAGGCTATGGTAGATGTTTTGACTCTCTGTAGGCTATGGTAGATGTTTTGACTCCCTGTAGGCTATGGTAGATGTTTTGACTCCCTGTAGGCTATGGTAGATGTTTTGACTCTCTGTAGGCTATGGTAGATGTTTTGACTCCCTGTAGGCTATGGTAGATGTTTTGACTCTCTGTAGGCTATGGTAGATGTTTTGACTCCCTGTAGGCTATGGTAGATGTTTTGACTCCTGTAGGCTATGGTAGATGTTTTGACTCCTGTAGGCTATGGTAGATGTTTTGACTCCCTGTAGGCTATGGTAGATGTTTTGACTCCTGTAGGCTATGGTAGATGTTTTGACTCCCTGTAGGCTATGGTAGATGTTTTGACTCCCTGTAGGCTATGGTAGATGTTTTGACTACCTGTAGGCTATGGTAGATGTTTTTGACTCCCTGTAGGCTATGGTAGATGTTTTGACTCCCTGTAGGCTATGGTAGATGTTTTGACTCTCTGTAGGCTATGGTGGATGTTTTGACTCCCTGTAGGCTATGGTAGATGTTTTGACTCTCTGTAGGCTGGGGTAGATGTTTTGACTCCCTGTAGGCTATGGTAGATGTTTTGACTCTCTGTAGGCTATGGTAGATGTTTTGACTCCCTGTAGGCTATGGTAGATGTTTTGACTCCCTGTAGGCTATGGTAGATGTTTTGACTCCCTGTAGGCTATGGTAGATGTTTTGACTCCCTGTAGGCTATGGTAGATGTTTTGACTCCCTGTAGGCTATGGTAGATGTTTTGACTCCCTGTAGGCTATGGTAGATGTTTTGACTCTCTGTAGGCTGGGGTAGATGTTTTGACTCCCTGTAGGCTATGGTAGATGTTTTGACTCTCTGTAGGCTATGGTAGATGTTTTGACTCCCTGTAGGCTATGGTAGATGTTTTGACTCTCTGTAGGCTATGGTGGATTATATAATCTATCTAATCCATCTATTCATCTACAGAAAGTGCCTACAGAAAATATTCATAGCCCTTGACTATTCCACACGTTGTTACAGCCCGAAATAAATAAAGAATTAAAATATATACATGAGACATTAGAGACATGTTTTGCAAATATGTTTTGCAAATGTATTGAAAATGCAACACAGAAATATCTCATCTACATAAATATTTACACTCCCACGAGTCAATACATGTTAGAATCACCTGTGATCGTGATTACAGCTGTGCTGCTTTCTGGGTAAGTCTCCAAGAGCTTTTCACACCTGGATTGTACAACATTTGCACATGATTGTTTTTGTAATTCTTCAAGCTCTGTCAAATTGGTTGTAGACAGCCATTTAAAATCTTGCCATAGATTTTCAAGCCGATTTAAATCCAAACTGTAACTAACTGCCACTCAGTTATAAAGAAACAGAATAGAGCTATAAGCACAGACATGAATACATTTACATTTACATTTAAGTCATTTAGCAGACGCTCTTATCCAGAGCGACTTACAAATTGGTGCATTCACCTTATGACATCCAGTGGAGCAGCAACATTACAATAGTGCATCTAAATCTTTTAAGGGGGGGTGAGAAGGATTACTTTATCCTATCCTAGGTATTCCTTAAAGAGGTGGGGTTTCAGGTGTCTCCGGAAGGTGGTGATTGACTCCGCTGTCCTGGCGTCGTGAGGGAGTTTGTTCCACCATTGGGGGGCCAGAGCAGCGAACAGTTTTGACTGGGCTGAGCGGGAACTGTACTTCCTCAGTGGTAGGGAGGCGAGCAGGCCAGAGGTGGATGAACGCAGTGCCCTTGTTTGGGTGTAGGGCCTGATCAGAGCCTGGAGGTACTGAGGTGCCGTTCCCCTCACAGCTCCGTAGGCAAGCACCATGGTCTTGTAGCGGATGCGAGCTTCAACTGGAAGCCAGTGGAGAGAGCGGAGGAGCGGGGTGACGTGAGAGAACTTGGGAAGGTTGAACACCAGACGGGCTGCGGCGTTCTGGATGAGTTGTAGGGGTTTAATGGCACAGGCAGGGAGCCCAGCCAACAGCGAGTTGCAGTAATCCAGACGGGAGATGACAAGTGCCTGGATTAGGACCTGCGCCGCTTCCTGTGTGAGGCAGGGTCGTACTCTGCGGATGTTGTAGAGCATGAACCTACAGGAACGGGCCACCGCCTTGATGTTAGTTGAGAACGACAGGGTGTTGTCCAGGATCACGCCAAGGTTCTTAGCGCTCTGGGAGGAGGACACAGTGGAGTTGTCAACCGTGATGGCGAGATCATGGAACGGGCAGTCCTTCCCCGGGAGGAAGAGCAGCTCCGTCTTGCCGAGGTTCAGCTTGAGGTGGTGATCCGTCATCCACACTGATATGTCTGCCAGACATGCAGAGATGCGATTCGCCACCTGGTCATCAGAAGGGGGAAAGGAGAAGATTAATTGTGTGTCGTCTGCATAGCAATGATAGGAGAGACCATGTGAGGTTATGACAGAGCCAAGTGACTTGGTGTATAGCGAGAATAGGAGAGGGCCTAGAACAGAGCCCTGGGGGACACCACTGGTGAGAGCACGTGGTGAGGAGACGGATTCTCGCCACGCCACCTGGTAGGAGCGACCTGTCAGGTAGGACGCAATCCAAGCGTGGGCCGTGCCGGAGATGCCCAACTCGGAGAGGGTGGAGAATCCCAGAGGAAGATCTGGTTCAGTCTGCTTTCCAACAGACAAACTCCCAGAGGACAACCTGGTTCAGTCTGCTTTCCAACAGACATGAATCCTAGAGGAAAATCTGGTTCAGTCTGCTTTCCACCAGACACTGGGAGATGAATTCATCTTTCAGCAGGACAATAACCTAAAACACAAGGCCAAATATACACTGGAGTTGCTTTACAAGACAACATTGAAAATAGACAAAATAGCATCATTCCACTTTGACATTATGGGGTATTGTGTGCAGGTCAGTGATACAAAATCTCAATTAAATCCATTTTAAATTCAGGCTGTAACACAATAAAATGTGTAAAAAGTCAAGGGCTGTGAATACTTTCTGCAGGCAGGCAGTCTCTCTCTCTCCTCTCTCTCTCTCTCTCTCTCTCTCTCTCTCTCTCTCTCTCTCTCTCTCTCTCTCTCTCTCTCTCTCTCTCTCGGTCTGTCTCTCTCTCTCTCTCTCTCTCTCTCTCTCTCTGTCTCTGTCTCTCTCTCTCTCTCTCTCGGTCTGTCTGTCTCTCTCTCTCTCTCTCTCTCTCTCTGTCTGTCTCTCTCTCTCTCTCTCTCTCTCTCTCTCTCTCTCTCTCTCTCTCTCTCGGAGGAGTTGATGAGGTGTCCCTGTCTTTAGGTGTCCCTGAAAGGCTTCAGGGTTTTTGTACGTGTGTGTGTGTGTTTCTCTCATTCAATCTGGAGAATGCCACCCTCCACTCCTTCCCTATCAGTCTGGTATGAGCTTGTTTTTTTTAATTGGACCAGAAATCATAAATTGAGTGCACAAATCATTATCTTCCAATCCAAATGGTGTGTTTCTTTCTCCAGGCCCAAGTCACATTGTTTGAAGCTGGCCATCAAGATGATAAAAGCTGTTGTTTACTTTTGGTGGTAGTTCAAACGATTGTCTTTGGGCAATTACCAATGACATTTCATCCTGTTTCCCCGAGGCCTGAGTCCTTAAAATTCCAAATTCCTGTGCCGGCGGAGTTGGAACATTAGTATTAAAGAATGTGGTGTCTCCATTGTCGAGAGCCAAGCTGGCTGGACTCATTAGCACAGTTCCAGTAATGGGAGGAGCCAAATACCTGATGGCTACCAATCATGCCCTGTCCCTCCTTCCTTCAGCTCACCATGGGAAAATATGTTTCTTCACATCGTCTGTTTCAAGGCCAGTTAGCCATCACGGGGATACTAATTCACAGAGTTGATTTGATTTATTTAATTCATAGTCGACATGACAACAACAAAAAATGAAGCAGAATGTATTACAATTTAAACAATACTTACTTACATGTAATGAAAAAGGTGCTAGCTTATAAGACAGTTTAAAGTCACATTCAGTTGGCTCTGAGGAGGGAAGTTCACTCCATCGTGTCCCATTCAGACCAGGGGCACTGGTCTCCCCTTATCTCCCTCTCTTCTCCTCATATTTCCATCCTGGTTTCACTATAATGAATATATAATTATTATTATTTAACTAGGCAAGTCAGTTAAGAACAAATTATTATTTTCAATGATGGCTGTTTAGGGGCAGAATGAGAGATTTATACCTTGTCAGCTCGGGGATATGAACTTGCAACCTTTCGGTTACTTTTCGGTTACTAGTCCAACGCTCTAACCACTAGGCTACCCTGCCACCCCAATATAATGATGCTTTTATCCAAAGCGACTTCTTCGTCAGGCGTGCTGTACTTTTATCTTTCTCTCAGTTTTACTCTACATATGCTCTACCGACTGAGCTACATAATACCACAAAAATAATATTTATGTTAGGGTTGATTGGGTTAGAAATGTAGTGATGATGGGTGAGATGAGTGTCCAAACAGGACTCACAAATCATTCATTTTCCAGATCATTTATATGGCACATTCCATAGTGTCTCCCAATTAGAAGTGCTGACACAGTACTTTGATGGTCAGCCTGTTGTACTCTTGTTTGGGAAATGGCTTTTGATCACCACAACAAAAGGGCAAGCTGCTTGAATAAAGGGCACTGACTGTCTTTTGTGAAAATGTGTGTGAGTCTTTTTTTCTCAGCTCGTTTTGGGATTTGCTGGTTGGTGACATGCCTCCCTCCGCCTGGCTCCTTATAGCGCCGGACCGGGCAGGGTTAGGGAGGTAGGAATTCTAGCCGAGTCGAATGGTACGGACATCGCCGACAGAGACCGCAAACACGGAGCACTCCTTTTAAACACGGTCTTATGACTAGAACCCGCTCAATCAGCTGGCTACTCAAGGAGCAGACAGGAGTAGCCAACAAACACAAGGACAGGAGAAGTGAGAGGGACATACGCGCACACAAGCTCCCCAGTGACAGCGATAGCAGACGTTTGTGGACATCGGATATTTGGCGATAACTGCCTGGAATTGGAACGGAAAACCAAAATAATTGTAGTCTTTCTCTGTACCTGTCTTCCAGGTACGTTTCTTGCAGGTGAATTATTCATGATTAGGGCCATGATAAATTATAACAGACCTATAACTGCGATGAGTTTTAACTTTTAAATGATTTCAGATCATTAAAGGTCCTTATTTGTTGTCTTCTACGGTTTACATTAGCTTGAGCTCCTTAAAATATGGATAGAATGTACAGGTTACCATAGATACAAGTTATGTCCACTTGGGAAGGAACATTTACGTTGGCTGATGTGTCAGTCGTGATCACTACAGGCTACAAATATTTATGGATTATATTGAATTATAAAACTAGTGTTTTTTAAAACTTTAACTAAATGATGCGTGCTTTTGATTGCAATTTCCAGATTTGTAACTTAGTAACAATAATAATATGGCAACTATAGTCTAATAATAATAACAACTAAACAATAATAAAATACAAACGTACATTAACGGCATAGAAAAGTTGTACAATTACTAATAGGCCTACAACTAATATAAACTACTACTACAACTACTATAAACTACTACTACAACTACTATAAACTACTACTACAACTAATATAAACTACTACTACAACTACTATAAACTACTACTACAACTACTATAAACTACTACTACAACTAATTTAAACTACTACTACAACTAATATAAACTACTACTACAACTAATATAAACTACAACTAATATAAACTACTACTACAACTAATATAAATTACTACTACAACTAATATAAACTACTACTACAACAAATATAAAATACTACTACAACTAATTTAAACCAGTACTACAACTAATACAAACTACTACTACAACTAATAAAAGCTACAACTAATATAAACTACTACTACAACTAATATAAACTACTACTACAACTAATATGAAGCACTACTACAACTAATATAAACTACTACTACAACTAATATGAAGCACTACTACAACTAATAAAAACTACTACTACAACTAATATGAAGTACTACTAAAACTAATATAAACTACTACTACAACTAATATAAACTACTACTACAACAAATATAAAATACTACTACAACTAATTTAAACCAGTACTACAACTAATATAAACTACTACTACAACTAATAAAAGCTACAACTAATATAAACTACTACTACAACTAATATAAACTACTACTACAACTAATATGAAGCACTACTACAACTAATAAAAACTACTACTACAACTAATATGAAGTACTACTACAACTACTATAAACTACTACTACAACTACTATAAACTACTACTTCAACTAATATAAAGTACTACTACAACTACTATAAACTACTACTACAACTACTATAAACTACTACTTCAACTAATATAAACTACTACTACAACTAATATAAAGTACTACTACAACTAATATAAACTACTACTACAACTACTACTCATTTTGGAAAGAGATGTTTGACGAGCAGATGTCCACATACTTTTGGTCAGGTAGTGTGCGTGTATGTATGTAGACATATATTTAATAATACTATATATATATATATATATATATATATATATATATATATAATACTGTATAATAACATTAACTCTGAATGTGGTGCAATTTCCTGGACACAAAATAGGATTAATGAATAATTGGTTCATGAGGTCTCCATTTTCTGCAGGTCAATATTTCTCTTTAATTGATTGAATTGAATAGGGATGACAGCACCCCTCAATGGTACGTGGCCTTCTATGGAAAGAGCAGGCACGTGGCGGAGCTTAGGATAAGAGAGAGCCGAGGCAGTAATTGAACAAATGTTTCAACAATTGGAAGTGTTGGTTTTACAATGAAAAGTTCTTCCACGATTCCATCAAGACCGATTGATGAAATGTATCTTACGCAACACTTGATATCATCAGGGACAGCAATGGAAATAAGTCATTGGATTTATTGTGCCGTCGCTGTCATAACGCTGCTGTGGATATGCTTGCTTTTTAAACTGGCAAATCAAATTAATACAATTGAACACCCTTCTTTGCAGTGACCTCATCACTGCGGACCCGGCCACTCTGACATCATCAGCTCTATTTTACCTTTGACCCTGCACCTCCAAGGCCATGCGTCGCCTGTCGATGACCTCACTATTCGTCTGCTTCTGGTTGGTGGGGAGCGGTCGGTGTGACGCCAGCTTTCAGGACTCCATGGGAGAGCTGCACACAGAGTTCGCCGTCAGACTCTACCAAACGCTCAAAGAGACGGAGAATAACTCCAACCTGATCGCGTCGCCGCTGAGCGTCTCGCTGTCCTTGGGTCTTCTGCAGCTGGGCGCCCGCGGCAACACGCTGGCACAACTGGAGGCGGCGCTGGGATATGACGTCAACGGTAAGACCCTCCGCCACCAGTGGCCTGTGTGATCCAGAATTTACAACCTCTGACCCCTTGGAACACACGTATGCCAGAGTTGGCATGGATTCGAATCCGACCCACTGCCCTTTGGCTCACCCTCCCCATGTTCCCCATCTTTCACAATGTACTATACTTTCAATCAAATGGAACCTATTATAAAAGGAGTGGGACTTCCCCAGAACCCACCACCAAGCAGAGCCCCTAAGAGTTCAAAAGGCATCCAGAGGAGTGCAGTAGGCTACTGGGTGGTCAGACTACTGGGTGGTCAGGGTACTGGGTGGTCAGGGTACTGGGCGGTCAGGGTACTGGGCGGTCAGGGTACTGGGTGGTAAGACTACTGGGTGGTCAGGTTACTGGGTGGTAAGACTACTGGGCGGTCAGGTTACTGGGTGGTCAGGTTACTGAGTGGTCAGGTTACTGGGTGGTCAGGTTACTGGGTGGTAAAACTACTGGGTAGTCAAGGAACTGGGTGGTCAGACTACTGGGTGGTCAGGCTACTGGGTAGTCAGGATACTGAGTGGTCAGGTTACTGGGCGGTCAGGGTACTGGGTGGTCAGGTTACTGGGTGGTCAGGTTACTGGGTGGTCAGACTACTGGGTGGTCAGACTCCTGGGTGGTCAGACTCCTGGGTGGTCAGACTACTGGGTGGTCAGGTTACTGGGTGGTAAGACTACTGGGTGGTCAGGTTACTGGGTGGTCAGACTACTGGGTGGTCAGGTTACTGGGTGGTCAGACTACTGGGTGGTCAGGTTACTGGGTGGTCAGGGTACTGGGTAGTCAGACTACTGGGCGGTCAGACTACTGGGTGGTCAGGGTACTGGGTGGTCAGACTACTGGGTGGTCAGACTACTGGGTGGTCAGGCTACTGGGTGGTCAGGGTACTGGGTGGTCAGACTACTGGGCGGTCAGGGTACTGGGTGGTCAGATTACTGGGTGGTCAGGGTACTGGGTGCTCAGACTACTGGGTGCTCAGGTTACTGGGTGTGTAGGCTTGTGTTCAAAGCCCATTACCAACACACCTTGTTCATCGAATCATGGTCTTGATGAGAAATCGATTCTAAAGCAGTTTTAGTGCTGGGGTGGAATGAAACCCTGCATTTGTTTGCATACCCCTATTACTCTCCGGGACCAGTCAGTGGGGATGGGTGCCACAGCTGTTGATTGTTGGTATAACATGCTGTGCTGGTACAAAGACAGAGCACTTTAAGTAACATCTAAGTGTGGGGTTGATTGTGCTCTCTGTTATTGTTAGTTCAAGTGTTTCTGGGTGTGTGCATACCATTCCTTTAAACTGGTGCTGGGCTATACCGTTGCTACGGGGCCCTGTGGGCCGGGTTGGCCCAGGCAAGGTAGAGTAGAGTGGTGTCTGGAGCTCTAATACCTGCCCCTGCTAATCTGATTATTCAGAGGGTAATACTGAGACTCTGGGGTCGAAAGGCCACCGTGTTACACTGCAATAGTGACAGCAGACACTAAACAAGTTCACAAGTCGTGGGAAGGACTTACTCCAGGCAGGTGTAACAGTATAACTTTAGACCGTCCCCTCGCCCATACCCGGGCGCGAACCAGGGACCCTCTGCACACATCAACAACAGTCACCCCTCGAAGCATCGTTACCCATCGCTCCACAAAAGCCGCGGCCCTTGCAGAGCAAGGGGAACTACTACTTCAAGGTCTCAGAGCAAGTGACGTCACCGATTGAAACGCTATTTAGCGAGCACCACCGCTAACTAGCTAGCCGTTTCACATCCGTTACACAGGGACATAATAACATTTTCTTTTGATTTATTTAGCATTCTTGATTGAACAACAACAAAAAAGGTGCAGGTGGTAAGGTGTCAGAGTGAAGAAAACCAAGGGTGTTTTATACATGTGGTATGGATCTGGTGCCTCAAGTAGGCCGAAATGAATTTACCAATGCAGACCTGGATTAAATTGGCTTGGCTGACACCTGGTCTCTTTTTCACTCATTGATTCTAGCGGGAACCTTTCCACTTGGCCTAGCCACTGATTCCACTTCCTGTCTCTCCAGACATGCAGGTGCAGGACTTCCTGTTGCGGTCGCAGAGGGACGTGGGTAACTCCAGTCAAGGGGTGCGGCTCCAGCAGGCCTGCGCCCTATTCATCCAGACCGGCGTCCAGCTCCTTCCTGTTTTTACCCAGCATGCAGCAGCCCTGAGCAACAGCAGTCTGGTCCGAGCCAACTTCAGTCAGCACAACCAAACCCGCAGCCAGCTGCAACAGTGGGGACGTAACCACGGCACCGTTGAGCTGCTCCAGTCCGGTGGCAGCGGGGAGCTGTTTGGGTCTGGCGAGGCCCAGGGAGAGACCTCGTTGTGGGCCAAGCGGCTGCAGATGGCCCTGGTCAACACTGTAAACTTCCGGGGAGTGTGGCAGAAACAGTTCCTCTTCACTGACACCCAGAACCTTCCCTTCACCCTGTCGGACGGCAGCACCATCAAGGTGCCCATGATGCACCAGGCCACAGAGGTCAACTTTGGTAAGTAGTAGTTTATTTTAAAGGGACCATGTGCAATTAAAAGCACAGTTCAGACAGTGAAATATGCACCAGTGTTCATTTTCACCCACAGTCCCTAGTGAGTACAGTACAGCAATAGTTTTCTGTCTGGACTTCTTTTTTGCTGTAGTTGAACTTGTCAGTTCATCCCTTACATACTTATCGATTCATTACCTACATACTTATCGATTCATTACCTACATACTTATCGATTCAACACTTACATACTTATCAATTCAACACTTACATACTTATCAATTCATTACCTACATACTTATCGATTCATTACCTACATACTTATCGATTCATTACCTACATACTTATCGATTCATTACCTACATACTTATCGATTCATTACCTACATACTTATCGATTCATTACCTACATACTTATCGATTCATTACCTACATACTTATCGATTCATTACCTACATACTTATCGATTCATTACCTACATACTTATCGATTCAACACTTACATACTTATCAATTCAACACTTACATACTTATCAATTCATTACCTACATACTTATCGATTCATTACCTACATACTTATCGATTCATTACCTACATACTTATCGATTCATTACCTACATACTTATCGATTCAACACTTACATACTTATCAATTCAACACTTACATACTTATCAATTCATTACCTACATACTTATCGATTCATTACCTACATACTTATCGATTCATTACCTACATACTTATCGATTCATTACCTACATACTTATCAATTCAACACTTACATACTTATCGATTCATTACCTACATACTTATCAATTCAACACTTACATATGTATCGATTCATTACCTACATACTTATCAATTCATTACCTACATACTTATCGATTCATTACCTACATACTTATCAATTCAACACTTACATACTTATCGATTCATTACCTACATACTTATCGATTCATTACCTACATACTTATCGATTCATTACCTACATACTTATCGATTCATTACCTACATACTTATCAATTCAACACTTACATACTTATCGGTTCATTACCTACATCCTTATCGGTTCAACACTTACATACTTGTTGGTTCATCACTTAGATACTTGTTGGTTCATCACTTAGATACTTGTTGGTTCATCACTTAGATACTTGTCAGTTCATCACTTAGATACTTGTCAGTTCATCACTTAGATACTTATCGGTTCAACACTTACATACTTGTTGGTTCATCACTTAGATACTTGTTGGTTCATCACTTAGATACTTGTCAGTTCATCACTTAGATACTTGTTGGTTCATCACTTAGATACTTGTTGGTTCATCACTTAGATACTTGTCAGTTCATCACTTAGATACTTGTCAGTTCATCACTTACATACAGTCAAATAAAATCATCAAGCACAAAACAACACAATTAGAGTTTTGATTCATAGTATAGTAGACATTGTAAAGTGTTAATGTTTAGTGCTTCTGCCTGTGCATTGCTTCCTCTCTGGAGTTTTAGCCTGGGTATCTGTAAAGCACCTTGTGACAACTGATGATGTAAAAAGGGCTTTATAAAATAAATGATTTTATTTAAAACGGTCCCTCCCTTGGTTTCCCTCTATGTGCAGGGCAGTTCCGCACCTTGTCAGACCAGAGTTACACAGTCCTGGAGCTGCCGTACCTGGGCCGCTCCCTCAGTCTGCTGGTGGCTCTGCCCAGTGACAGGAAGACACCTCTGTCCTCGCTGGAATCCCAGATAACACCCCGCGCTGTGGCCACTTGGGACACTGGCCTCCGCAGAACCAAGATGGATGTCTTCCTCCCCAGGTGCACTTTGATCTCGATATGTATTTATCTGAACTTTAGTTATACCAGGGTAGTCGCTAAATATATTTCCTAATCTTCATGGTGTCTGATCTACTGTAGCATGGCAAAACAGGTGAATGGTAGAGTAATGGACTGGCATTTTACTTACAGGTTTAAAATGCAGAGTAGGTTCAACCTGAGGTTGGTTCTGCCGTCAATGGGGGTCAGAGACGCCTTCAACCCAATGGCAGCAGACTTCACCGGCATCTCAGGTACAGTACACTCATTCAACTGCCTTATTCTGGGTTTTTATATGAGGTCCTGGTCCTAAGATCAGTTTGTGCATTTGCCTACTCCATTGTCTAGCCAATGTTTTTTTTTTTTTTGCATGATAATTCCCTAAGGAACTGGCTGTTGGCCAGCTAACAGACTGGCCCCCAGGCTAGAGAGCCATGTCATCCTCAGGACAGATGGCTGTCCAGGACTTACAGCATTGTGTTTGTTATCTCTCCACAGCAGAGGAAGGCCTGTATGTGTCAGATGCCTTTCATGAGGCCAGGATAGAGGTAACAGAGGACGGGACCAAGGCAGTGGCAGTAACCGCTATGGTGCTACTCAAACGATCCCGAGCTCCCGTCTTCAAAGCAGACAGACCTTTCTTCTTCCTCCTGCGACAAGTCAGCACAGGTAGGAGGCCTACCATACAAAAAATGGACAGATAGCTGACATGATCTGTGTGATCACTGATGTCACAGGAAAAGGAGGGCACTATTTGGGCGTTTTATTGCCGTTACAACATCACCCTGTTAGTTTGGTCTTCTATTTATCATCTCTTTCTCTCTCCAGGATCTGTTCTATTTATGGGGCGTGTGATGAATCCAGCTGAACAGGCACCCTAGGACTCCCTCAACCACCCTGGGACCCCCCAACCACCCTAGGACCCCCTCCACCACCCTAGGACCTCCTCCACCACCCTAGGACCCCCTCCACCACCCTAGGACCTCCTCCACCACCCTAGGACCCCCTCCACCACCCTAGGACCCCCTCCACCACCATAGGACCTCCTCCACCACCCTAGGACCCCCTCCACCAACCTGGGACCCCCTCCACCACCCTGGGACCCCTCCACCACCATAGGACCTCCTCCACCACCCTAGGACCCCCTCCACCAACCTGGGACCCCCTCCACCACCCTAGGACCCCTCCACCACCCTAGGACCCCCTTACCCCCTCAACCACCCTAGGACCCCCTCCACCACCCTAGGACCCCCTTACCCCCTCAACCACCCTAGGACCTCCTCCACCACCCTAGGACCCCCTCCACCACCCTAGGACCCCTCCACCAACCTGGGACCCCTCCACCACCTTAGGACCCCTCCACCACCCTAGGACCCCCTCCACCATCCTAGGACCCCCTCCACCATACCTTACCTCATATTCAACCTCAACCATTCTAAAGATCTACTTTGACTGTATATAACAATATGAATATATATATGAATAGTGTGTAAATAGTATTTTTGTTGTCTCTTGGTGTCTTTGCTATATAAAACTGTTCAATGTAACATCTTCTGTTGTTCTGTTCTATAACGGTTCTGTACTTTGTCATGTATTTGTACTCTTTATGTGGACCCCGGGAAGAGTAGCTGCTGCGTGTGCAGTAGCTAATGGGGATCCTAATAAACTAAACTACCCATATTTATTGGTGACCAACAAGAGGGTCAAGACACTTCAGGAAGAGGAACAATATTTTTGTACATTGTAAATAAAATGTTAATACTTTGTGTTTTGCACCAAAAATGTTTTGGTCCATTTTTTTCCTGCAGCTGTATTATAGGCCTTCCACTTCCTGTCTGATGCATGGTGTCACTTCCTGTCTGATGCATGGTGCCACTTCCTGTCTGATGCATGGTGCCACTTCCTGTCTGATGCATGTTGCCACTTCCTGTCTGATGCATGGTGCCACTTCCTGTCTGATGCATGGTGCCACTTCCTGTCTGATGCATGGTGTCACTTCCTGGGCTGATGAATGGTGTCACTTCCCGACTGATGCATGGTGTCACTTCCCGGGCTGATGAATGGTGTCACTTCCTGTCTGATGCATGGTGTCACTTCCCGGGCTGATGCATGGTGTCACTTCCCGGGCTGATGCATGGTGTCACTTCCTGTCTGATGCATGGTGTCACTTCCTGTCTGATGCATGGTGTCACTTCCTGTCTGATGCATGGTGTCACTTCCCTGGCTGATGAATGGTGTCACTTCCTGTCTGATGAATGTTGTCACTTCCTGTCTGATGAATGGTGTCACTTCCCGGGCTGATGCATGGTGTCACTTCCTGTCTGATGCATGGTGTCACTTCCTGTCTGATGCATGGTGTCATTTCCCGGGCTGATGAATGGTGTCACTTCCCGGCTGATGCATGGTGTCACTTCCTGTCTGATGCATGGTGTCACTTCCTGTCTGATGCATGGTGTCACTTCCCGGGCTGATGAATGGTGTCACTTCCTGTCTGATGAATGGTGTCACTTCCCGGGCTGATGCATGGTGTCACTTCCTGTCTGATGCATGGTGTCACTTCCTGTCTGATGCATGGTGCCACTTCCTGTCTGATGCATGGTGCCACTTCCTGTCTGATGCATGGTGTCACTTCCCGGGCTGATGAATGGTGTCACTTCCCGGCTGATGCATGGTGTCACGTCCCGGGCTGATGAATGGTGTCACTTCCTGTCTGATGCATGGTGTCACTTCCTGTCTGATGCATGGTGTCACTTCCCGGGTGATGCATGGTGTCACTTCCCAGCTGATGCATGGTGTCACTTCCCGGGCTGATGAATGGTGCCACTTCCTGTCTGATGCATGGTGTCACTTACCGGCTGATGCATGGTGCCAGTTCCCGGCTGATGCATTGTGCCACTTCCTGTCTGATGCATGGTGTCACTTCCCGGGCTAATGCATGGTGTCAGAGAGGATTCAGAAACTCTCACATCCACCACATTTTATTCAAACTCAAGTGATCACTGCTGTTTCCCATAGTTTGTGTGATAAAAATATATATACTGTATATCACCAGTCACATCTCCAAAGAGAAACCTCCTCAACAACATGCAAAGCCTCTCATTTCCTTGAAAGAAAGTGAAATAAAACATGATGACACTTACTGAACAACTGACGCTTTTACCTACATGGACATTCAAAATATAAAACATTATTCATGGAAATACAAAAAAAAAGGTCTTCCTTTGGGAATTCACTTTAAAATGATTCAGTAGTTTACATCTATATAGTGTATTCAAAATACTATTGTGGTCGGGTCCTCTTTACGAACAACAACAAGTACGGGAAAGACCTATGAGGGTGGGGGTATTGGACCAGAGACAGAGACCCTATGAGGGAGGGGGTATTGGACCAGAGACAGAGACCCTATGAGGGAGGGGGTATTGGACCAGAGACAGAGACCCTATGAGGGAGGGGGTATTGGACCAGAGACAGAGACCCTATGAGGGAGGGGTATTGGACCAGAGACAGAGACCCTATGAGGGAGGGGGTTGGACCAGAGACAGAGACCCTATGAGGGAGGGGGTATTGGACCAGAGACAGAGACCCTATGAGGG
This sequence comes from Oncorhynchus nerka, assembly GCF_034236695.1. Taxonomy (NCBI): domain Eukaryota; kingdom Metazoa; phylum Chordata; class Actinopteri; order Salmoniformes; family Salmonidae; genus Oncorhynchus; species Oncorhynchus nerka. The sequence continues at coordinate 81,907,268 of NC_088398.1, forward strand.
AGGGGGTATTGGACCAGAGACAGAGACCCTATGAGGGAGGGGGTATTGGACCAGAGACAGAGACCCTATGAGGGAGGGGGTATTGGACCAGAGACAGAGACCCTATGAGGGAGGGGTATTGGATGAGGGAGGGGGTATTGGACCAGAGACAGAGACCCTATGAGGGAGGGGGTATTGGACCAGAGACAGAGACCCTATGAGGGAGGGGTATTGGACCAGAGACAGAGACCCTATGAGGGAGGGGTATTGGACCAGAGACAGAGACCCTATGAGGGAGGGGGTATTGGACCAGAGACAGAGACCCTATGAGGGAGGGGGTATTGGACCAGAGACAGAGACCCTATGAGGGAGGGGTATTGGACCAGAGACAGAGACCCTATGAGGGAGGGGGTATTGGACCAGAGACAGAGACCCTATGAGGGAGGGGGTATTGGACCAGAGACAGAGACCCTATGAGGGAGGGGGTATTGGACCAGAGACAGAGACCCTATGAGGGAGGGGGTATTGGACCAGAGACAGAGACCCTATGAGGGAGGGGTATTGGACCAGAGACAGAGACCCTATGAGGGAGGGGTATTGGACCAGAGACAGAGACCCTATGAGGGAGGGGGTATTGGACCAGAGACAGAGACCCTATGAGGGAGGGGTATTGGACCAGAGACAGAGACCCTATGAGGGAGGGGGTATTGGACCAGAGACAGAGACCCTATGAGGGAGGGGGTATTGGACCAGAGACAGAGACCCTATGAGGGAGGGGTATTGGACCAGAGACAGAGACCCTATGAGGGAGGGGTATTGACCAGAGACAGAGACCCTATGAGGGAGGGGGTATTGGACCAGAGACAGAGACCCTATGAGGGAGGGGGTATTGGACCAGAGACAGAGACCCTATGAGGGAGGGGGTATTGGACCAGAGACAGAGACCCTATGAGGGAGGGGGTATTGGACCAGAGACAGAGACCCTATGAGGGAGGGGGTATTGACCAGAGACAGAGACCCTATGAGGGAGGGGGGGTATTGGACCAGAGACAGAGAACCTATGAGGGAGGGGGTATTGGACCAGAGACAGAGACCCTATGAGGGAGGGGGTATTGGACCAGAGACAGAGACCCTATGAGGGAGGGGGTATTGGACCAGAGACAGAGACCCTATGAGGGAGGGGGTATTGGACCAGAGACAGAGACCCTATGAGGGAGGGGTATTGGACCAGAGACAGAGACCCTATGAGGGAGGGGGTATTGGACCAGAGACAGAGACCCTATGAGGGAGGGGGTATTGGACCAGAGACAGAGACCCTATGAGGGAGGGGGTATTGGACCAGAGACAGAGACCCTATGAGGGAGGGGTATTGGACCAGAGACAGAGACCCTATGAGGGAGGGGGTATTGGACCAGAGACAGAGACCCTATGAGGGAGGGGGTATTGGACCAGAGACAGAGACCATATGAGGGAGGGGGTATTGGAACAGAGACAGAGACCCTATGAGGGAGGGGTATTGGACCAGAGACAGAGACCCTATGAGGGAGGGGGTGTTGGACCAGAGACAGAGACCATATGAGGGAGGGGGTATTGGAACAGAGACAGAGACCATATGAGGGAGGGGTATTGGAACAGAGACAGAGACCCTATGAGGGAGGGGTTATTGGACCAGAGACAGAGACCCTATGAGGGAGGGGGTATTGGACCAGAGACAGAGACCCTATGAGGGAGGGGTATTGAACCAGAGACAGAGACCCTATGAGGGAGGGGTATTGGACCAGAGACAGAGACCCTATGAGGGAGGGGGTATTGGACCAGAGACAGAGACCCTATGAGGGAGGGGTATTGGACCAGAGACAGAGACCCTATGAGGGAGGGGGTATTGGACCAGAGACAGAGACCCTATGAGGGAGGGGGTGTTGGACCAGAGACAGAGACCATATGAGGGAGGGGGTATTGGAACAGAGACAGAGACCCTATGAGGGAGGGGGTATTGGAGAGAGACCCTATAAGGGGAGGGGCACTTACCAACTTCCGGGTTGGAGCGAGCCGGTCGCATCCGCGCTTCGGTCTGCAGGTTGTATAACTTTTTCATTACATTTCATTACATTTCATTATAGTACAACGGTCTGATTTGTCTAATCTTAGCAATTTCTTCTTAGCTAGCTACATAGTCGTCGTTGTATCAAAGATAATTGCGTAATTATCGTATTTCGTCGTCTCCTATCTGCCCAACACGTTCACCGTCTACCGTAGCACTGTAGTAACTATCACACTCAACTGAACGACTTGATTAGTGTAGTGTTAGCTAGCTACTTAGTTGTCTTTGCTGTCTTCGTATCCAAGATAATTGTGTAGTTTAGAGTGTGGAGTCTTAGAGTGATAATTGCGTTATTATCGTATTTCGTCGTCCTCCTATCTGCCTAGCAGCTAGCCAGCTAGCATACGTTCACCGGCTACCGTAGCACTGTAGTAACTATCACACTCAACTGAACGACTTGATTAGTGTAGTATTAGCTAGCTACATAGTTGTCTTTGCTGTCTTCGTATCCAAGATAATTGTGTAGTTTAGAGTGTGTAGTCTTAGAGTGATTATCTTAATTCACCGAGGTTAGCTAGCCAGCTATTTTGTCGTCCTTAACGTAGGAGACACTCCTAGCTAGCCAATAGCCAGCCAACGTCTACTGAATAGAACTTTCGCATTCGGTCGCATTCCGCTTCGCTCCACAGGTAGTATCACATTTTCATTTCATTTCATTACAGTCCCAACGGTGTGATTTGTTTGATCGTAGCTAGCTACATAGCTAGCTACATAGCCGTCTTTGTTTCAAAGATAATTGTGTAGTCTAGAGCGATTTTCTAGGTTAGCTAGCCAGCTATTGTCGTTCTCCTAACGCAACGTAACGTAACCAACACTGCTAGTTAGCCAGCTAGCTCCCGAAAAGCAGCATTGTAGAAACTTCACACTCAACGGTATTGGACCAGAGACGACTTGATTAGGGTAGTGTCAACAACGCAGCTAGCCTACCCCAGCAGTACTGTATCATTTTAATCATTTTAGTCAATTAGATTCTTGCTACGTAAGCTTAACTTTCTGAACATTCGAGACGTGTAGTCCACTTGTCATTCCAATCTCCTCTGCATTAGCGTAGCCTCTTCTCTAGCCTGTCAACTATGTGTCTGTCTATCCCTGTTCTCTCCTCTCTGCACAGACCATACAAACGCTCCACACCGCATGGCCGCAGAGCCACCCTAATCTGGTGGTCCCAGCGCGCAGACCCACGTGGAGTTCCAGGTCTCCGGTAGCCTCTGGAACTGCCGATCTGCGGCCAACAAGGCAGAGTTCATCTCAGCCTATGCCTCCCTCCAGTCCCTCGACTTCTTGGCTCTGACGGAAACATGGATCACCACAGACAACACCGAGACTCCTACTGCTCTCTCTTCGTCCGCCCACGTGCTCTCGCACACCCCGAGAGCTTCTGGTCAGCGGGGTGGTGGCACCGGGATCCTCATCTCTCCCAAGTGGTCATTCTCTCTTTCTCCCCTTACCCATCTGTCTATCGCCTCCTTTGAATTCCATGCTGTCACAGTTACTAGCCCTTTCAAGCTTAACATCCTTATCATTTATCGCCCTCCAGGTTCCCTCGGAGAGTTCATCAATGAGCTTGATGCCTTGATAAGCTCCTTTCCTGAGGACGGCTCACCTCTCACAGTTCTGGGCGACTTTAACCTCCCCACGTCTACCTTTGACTCATTCCTCTCTGCCTCCTTCTTTCCACTCCTCTCCTCTTTTGACCTCACCCTCTCACCTTCCCCCCTACTCACAAGGCAGGCAATACGCTCGACCTCATCTTTACTAGATGCTGTTCCTCCACTAACCTCATTGCAACTCCTCTCCAAGTCTCCGACCACTACCTTGTATCCTTTTCCCTCTCGCTCTCATCCAACACTTCCCACACTGCCCCTACTCGGATGGTATCGCGCCGTCCCAACCTTCGCTCTCTCTCCCCCGCTACTCTCTCCTCTTCCATCCTATCATCTCTTCCCTCTGCTCAAACCTATCTCCTGATTCTGCCTCCACAACCCTCCTCTCCTCCCTTTCTGCATCCTTTGACTCTCTATGTCCCCTATCCTCCAGGCCGGCTCGGTCCTCCCCTCCCGCTCCGTGGCTCGACGACTCATTGCGAGCTCACAGAACAGGGCTCCGGGCAGCCGGCGGAAATGGAGGAAAACTCGCCTCCCTGCGGACCTGGCATCCTTTCACTCCCTCCTCTCTACATTTTCCTCCTCTGTCTCTGCTGCTAAAGCCACTTTCTACCACTCTAAATTCCAAGCATCTGCCTCTAACCCTAGGAAGCTCTTTGCCACCTTCTCCTCCCTCTTGAATCCTCCTCCCCCCCCCCTCCTCCCTCTCTGCAGATGACTTCGTCAACCATTTTGAAAAGAAGGTCGACGACATCCGATCCTCGTTTGCTAAGTCAAACGACACCGCTGGTTCTGCTCACACTGCCCTACCCTGTGCTCTGACCTCTTTCTCCCTCTCTCTCCAGATGACATCTCGCGTCTTGTGACGGCCGGCCGCCCAACAACCTGCCCGCTTGACCCTATCCCCTCCTCTCTTCTCCAGACCATCTCCGGTGACCTTCTCCCTTACCTCACCTCGCTCATCAACTCATCCCTGACCGCTGGCTACGTCCCTCCTGTCTTCAAGAGAGCGAGAGTTGCACCCCTTCTGAAAAACCTACACTCGATCCCTCCGATGTCAACAACTACAGACCAGTATCCCTTCTTTCTTTTCTCTCCAAAACTCTTGAACGTGCCGTCCTTGGCCAGCTCTCCCGCTATCTCTCTCAGAATGACCTTCTTGATCCAAATCAGTCAGGTTTCAAGACTAGTCATTCAACTGAGACTGCTCTTCTCTGTATCACGGAGGCGCTCCGCACTGCTAAAGCTAACTCTCTCTCCTCTGCTCTCATCCTTCTAGACCTATCGGCTGCCTTCGATACTGTGACCATCAGATCCTCCTCTCCACCCTCTCCGAGTTGGGCATCTCCGGCGCGGCCCACGCTGGATTGCGTCCTACCTGACAGGTCGCTCCTACCAGGTGGCGTGGCGAGAATCCGTCTCCTCACCACGTGCTCTCACCACTGGTGTCCCCCAGGGCTCTGTTCTAGGCCCTCTCCTATTCTCGCTATACACCAAGTCACTTGGCTCTGTCATAACCTCACATGGTCTCTCCTATCATTGCTATGCAGACGACACACAATTAATCTTCTCCTTTCCCCCTTCTGACGACCAGGTGGCGAATCGCATCTCTGCATGTCTGGCAGACATATCAGTGTGGATGACGGATCATCACCTCAAGCTGAACCTCGGCAAGACGGAGCTACTCTTCCTCCCGGGGAAGGACTGCCCGTTCCATGATCTCGCCATCACGGTTGACAACTCCATTGTGTCCTCGTCCCAGAGCGCTAAGAACCTTGGCGTGATCCTGGACAACACCCTGTCGTTCTCAAATAACATCAAGGCGGTGGCCCGTTCCTGTAGGTTCATGCTCTACAACATCCGCAGAGTACGACCCTGCCTCACACAGGAAGCGGCGCAGGTCCTAATCCAGGCACTTGTCATCTCCCGTCTGGATTACTGCAACTCGCTGTTGGCTGGGCTCCCTGCCTGTGCCATTAAACCCCTACAACTCATCCAGAACGCCGCAGCCCGTCTGGTGTTCAACCTTCCCAAGTTCTCTCACGTCACCCCGCTCCTCCGCTCTCTCCACTGGCTTCCAGTTGAAGTCGCATCCGCTACAAGACCATGGTGCTTGCCTACGGAGCTGTGAGGGGAACGGCACCTCAGTACCTCCAGGCTCTGATCAGGCCCTACACCCAAACAAGGGCACTGCGTTCATCCACCTCTGGCCTGCTCGCCTCCCTACCACTGAGGAAGTCCAGTTCCCGCTCAGCCCAGTCAAAACTGTTCGCTGCTCTGGCCCCCCAATGGTGGAACAAACTCCCTCACGACGCCAGGACAGCGGAGTCAATCACCACCTTCCGGAGACACCTGAAACCCCACCTCTTTAAGGAATACCTAGGATAGGATAAAGTAATCCTTCTCCCCCCCCCTTAAAAGACCTAGATGCACTATTGTAAAGTGGCTGTTCCACTGGATGTCATAAGGTGAAAGCACCAATTTGTAAGTCGCTCTGGATAAGAGCGTCTGCTAAATGACTTAAATGTTAAATGTTAAAAGGGGGATAGGCAGGGAGAATATCAAATGCTTTGCAGTAACCTGCACACATGACAGCCAGCCTAAAATCCAGGGCCTGAAGTCGACCTTAAACGTCCAGCAACACTTTAGAGAGACACACATTTAAAACACGACAGAGAGGTTAAGTTTAGGATCGCTGTAGTTAATACTAGTGGGACTGATGCTATTGCTAACCATTATGCTATTGTCCATTTCCTGTAGGAAATACTAGTGGGACTGATGCTATTGCTAACCATTATGCTATTGTCCATTTCCTGTAGGTAATACGAGTGGGACTGATGCTATTGCTAACCATTATGCTAATGTGCATTTCCTGAGGTGTGTCTACTACCTAGAGCCGTGGTTCCCAACCTTTTTTGGTTACTGTTACCACCAACTGAATTTGTCTCTGCCAGGAGTTACCCTGAAGTACACCCTCATGTACATTTTACCAGTAGGCCTTTGGTCTCAGTCTTCTGAAGTACCCCCTGTGGATAGGCCAAGTACCTCCAGGGGTCCTAGTTCCCCCGGTTGGGAACCACTGACCCAGCATATTGAGGTTTCTTGTCCGTTTCTATCTAAAAATCCAGTACTGCTAAGGTAACTGACGTGTGAGGGTTAAACCCAGTATTGCTAAGGTAACTGGCGTGTGAGGGCTAAATCTACTACTGCTAAGGTAACTGGCGTGTGAGGGCTAAATCTACTACTGCTAAGGTAACTGACGTGTGAGGGCTAAATCCAGTATTGCTAAGGTAACCGACGTGTGAGGGCTAAATCCAGTATTGCTAAGGTAACCGGCGTGTGAGGGCTAAATCCAGTATTGCTAAGGTAACTGACGTGTGAGCGCTATATCCATTATTGCTTAGATAACTAACGTGTGAGGGCTAAATCCAGTATTGCTAAGGTAACCAACGTGTGGGGGCTAAATCTTCTACTGCTAAGGTAACCAACGTGTGAGGGCTAAATCCAGTACTGCTAAGGTAACTGACGTGTGAGCGCTAAATCCAGTATTGCTAAGGTAACCGACGTGTGGGGGCTAAATCTTCCACTGATAAGGTAACTGGCGTGTGAGGGCTAAATCTACTACTGCTAAGGTAACCGACGTGTGAGGGCTAAATCCAGTACTGCTAAGGTAACCGACGTGTGAGGGCTAAATCTACTACTGCTAAGGTAACTGGCATGTGAGGGCTAAATCTACTACTGCTAAGGCAACCGACGTGTGAGGGCTAAATCCAGTATTGCGAAGGTAACTGGCGTGTGAGGGCTAAACCCAGTATTGCTTAGGGAACTGACGTGTGAGGGTTAAACCCAGTATTGCTAAGGTAACCGACGTGTGAGGGCTAAATCCAGTACTGTTAAGGTAACTGACGTGTGAGGGCTAAATCTACTACTGCTAAGGTAACTGGCGTGTGAGGGCTAAATCTACTACTGCTAAGGTAACCGACGTGTGAGGGCTAAATCTACTACTGCTAAAGTAACTGGATTGTGAGGGCTAAATCTACTACTGCTAAGGTAACTGACGTGTGAGGGCTAAATCTACTACTGCTAAGGTAACTGACGTGTGAGGGCTAAATCCAGTATTGCTAAGGTAACTGACGTGTGAGCGCTAAATCCAGTATTGTTTAGGTAACTGACGTGTGAGGGCTAAACCCAGTATTGCTAAGGTAACTGACGTGTGAGGGCTAAATCTACTACTGCTAAGGTAACTGAGGTGTGAGGGCTAAATCTACTACTGCTAAGGTAACTGACGTGTGAGGGCTAAATCCAGTATTGCTAAGGTAACCGACGTGTGAGGGCTAAATCTACTACTGCTAAGGTAACCGACGTGTGGGGGCTAAATCTACTACTGCTAAGGTAACCGACGTGTGAGGGCTAAATCCAGTATTGCTAAGGTAACTGACGTGTGAGGGCTAAATCCAGTATTGCTAAGGTAACTGACGTGTGAGGGCTAAATCTACTGCTGCTAAGATAAAACACACTTATCTACTCTTTGTAACGTTTCTGAGGTAGAATATACATCTAAAACAGATTTTTTTTAGACTGAAATCTAAACTGTGAAACACAAGCACAAAAACTTGCCTCCAGTGAAATGTGGGCTTCAGTTTGGTTGTACAGATGCAGTATAGTTTAGATGCCAAGGGCCATGCCAGGTGCAGGAAGTCAAGAGTGAGGAAGGTGGCCAACTCTTTCTATTGGTGAACACAGTAACAGAGTGTGTTTCTATTGGTGATTACAGTAAAGTAGTAGGTTTATTGGTGGAGTGGAGTGGCCTATCACAATTCTCAGGGCATTGAGACCAAACAGGGACATCCCCACATAGCAAAAATACCTCAGAGAGACAGAGACAGAGGGATGAATATAAAGAGAGAGAAATAAGGAAAGAAGACATTTCAAATGAGACAGAAAACAGCCTTTCAAAGCACTTCATGGTTACCGACGTGAGTGCTACGGGATCGGTAGTCGTTTAGGCAGGTTACCTTCGTGTTATTGGGCACAGGGACTGATACAGAAATAGTAGACAGACATACAGGATAGAGAGTCTAGTTGAACTAAACAGAGCAGAGGGGTTTTTAGTTGTAATCACGTAGTGGAGTTCAGGAGTCATGTAAAGTGACAAAGGTATAAATTGTAAACACATGCACACACACAATCTGTAAACACATGCACACACACAATCTGTAAACACATGTACCCTCATAGATATCATCCTTACCAACCTGCCTTCTAAATACACCTCTGCTAAATTGAAGTTAGTCGAAACTCAAAACAAGCAGTCAGATAGTAATACAAAGAAGGGTTTCGGGACATCCTACAATCTAAGCTAGATACCCTCAATCTCACCCAAATTATCATGGAACCTACCAGGTACAACCCTAAATCCGTAAACACATGCACCCTCATAGATATCCTTACCAACCTGCCTTCTAAATACACCTCTGCTGTCTTCAACCAGGGTCTCAGAAATCACTGCCTCATTGCCTGCCTCCGTAATGGGTCTGAGGTCAAACGACCACCCCTCATCACTGTCAAACGCTCCCTAAAACACTTCAGCGAGCAGGCCATTCTAATCGACCTGGCCCGGGTATCCTGAAAGGATATTGACCTCATCCCGTCAGAAGAGGATGCCTGGTTGTTCTTAAAAGTGCTTTCCTCACCATCTTAAATAAGCATGCCCCATTCAAAAAATGTAGAACCAGGAAAAGATATAGCCCTTGGTTCACTCCAATCTTGCCTGCCCTTGACCAGCACAAAAACATCCTGTGGCGTTCTGCATTAGCATCAAATAGCCCACGCGATATGCAACTTTTCAGGGAAGTTAGGAACCAATATACACAGGCAGTTAGGAAAGCAAAGGCTAGCTTTTTTAAACAGAAATGTGCATCCTGTAGCACAAACTCCGAAAAGTTCCGGGAAAAAAAAAAAGTCAATGGAGAATAAGAACACCTCCTCCCAGCTGCCCACTGCACTGAGAGTAGGAAACACGGCACCACCGATAAATCCATGATAATCGAGATTTTCAATAACCATTTTTTCTACGGCTGGCCATGCTTTCCAACTGGCAACCTGTACCCCGGTCAACAGCTCTGCGCCCCCCGCAGCAACTTTCCCAAGCCTCCCCATTTCTCCTTCACCCAAATCCAGATAGCTGATCTTCTGAAAGAGCTGCAAAATCTGGACCCCTACAAAACAGCTAGGCTAGACAATCTGGACACTCTCTCAAATTATCCGCCGCAATTGTTGCAACCCCTACTACTAGCCTCTCTTTCGTATCATCTGAGATCACCAAAGATTGGAAAGCTGCTGTGGTCATCCCCCTCTTCAAAGGGTGAGACACCCTAGACCCAAACTGTTACAGATCTATATCTAGCCTTCCCTGCCTTTCTAAGGTCTTCGAAAGCCAAGTTAACAAACAGATCACCGACTATTTCGAATCCCACCGTACCTTCTTCGCTATGAAATCTGGTTTCTGAGCTGGTCACCTCAGCCACACTCAAGGTCCTAAATGACATCATAACTGCCATCGATAAAAGACAGTACTGTGCAGCCGTATTCGTTGACCTGGCCAAGGCTTTCAACTGTCATTCATTGCATTCTTATTGGCAGACTCAACAGCCTTGGTTTCTCAAATGACTGCCTCGGCTGGTTCACCAACTACTTCTCAGACAGAGTTCAGTGTGTCAAATCGGAGGGCCTGTTGTCAGGACCTCTGGCAGTCTCTATGGGGGTGCCACAGGGTTCAATTCTCGGGTCGACTCTTTTCTCTGTATACATCAATGATGTCGCTCTTGCTGCTGGTGAGTCTCTGATCCACCTCTACGCAGACGACACCATTGTATACTTCTGGCCCTTCTTTGGACACTGTGTTAACAGAGAAACGAGCTTCAACTGCTCTTAAATGTAAGTGAAACTAAATGCATGCTCTTCAACCGATCGCTGCCCGCACCTGCCTGCCCGTCTAGCATCACTACTCTGGACAATTCTGACTTAGAATATGTGGACAACTACAAATACCTAGGTGTCTGGTTAGACTGTAAACTCTCCTTCCAAACTCACATTAAGCATTTCCAATCCAAAATTAAATCTAGAATCGGCTTCCTACTTCGCCACAAAGCATCCTTCACTTATGCTGCCTCGTAAAACTGACTATCCTACCGATCCTACAAAATAGCCCCCAACACTCTACTCAGCAAATTGTATGTAGTCTATCACAGTGCCATCCGTTTTGTCACCAAAGCCCCATATACTACCCACCACTGTGACCTGTATGCTCTCGTTGGTTAGCCTTCGCTTCATATTCGTCGCCAAACCCACTGGCTCCAGGTCATCTATAAGTCTTTGCTAGGTAAAGCCCCGCCTTATCTCGGCTCACTGGTCACCATAGAGGCACCCACCCATAGCATGCGCTCCAGCAGGTATATTTCACTGGTCATCTCCAAAGCCAATTCCTCCTTTGGCCACCTTTCCTTCCAGTTCTCTGCTGCCAATGACTGGAACGAATTGCAAAAAATCACAGAAGCTGGAGACTCATAACTCCCTCGCTAACTTTAAGCATCAGCTGTCAGAGCAGCTTACCGATCACTGCACTTGTACAAAGCCCACCTGTAAATAGCCCACTCAACCACCTCATTCCATAATGGTATTCTTTTTTTTGCTCCTTGGCACCCCAGTATCTGGGGTGGAGACTCATATCTCCCTCACTAGCTTTAAGCACCAGCAGTCAGAGCAGCTCACAGATCACTGCACCTGTACATAGCCCACCTGTAAATAGCCCAAACAACTACCTCATCCCCATATTGCATTTATTTATCTATCTTGATCCTTTGCACCCCAGTATCTCTACCTGCACATTTATCTTCTGCACATCTATCACTCGTGTTTAAATGCTAAATTGTAATTATTTCGCCACTGTGGCCTATTTATTGCCTTACCTCCTAATCTTACTTCATTTGCACACACTATATATAGACTTTTCTATTGTGTTATTGACTGTACGTTTGTTTATTCCATGTGTAACTCTGTGTTGTTTGTGTCGCACTGCTTTGCTTTATCTTGGCCAGGTCGCAGTTGTAAATGAGAACTTGTTCTCAACTGGCCTACCTGGTTAAATAAAGGTGCATATACCCTGACTCTGTTGCAAGAGAAGTGACACAAAGAAATTCATGTTAACAGGCAATATTAGCTAAATATGCAGGTTTAAAAATATATACTTGTGTATTGACTTTAAGAAAGGCATTGATGTTTATGGTTAGATACACGTTGGAGCCATGACAGTCATTTTCGCGAATGCGCACCGCATCGATAATATGCAAAGCAGGACACGCTAGATAAACTAGTAATATCATCAACCATGTGTAGTTAACTAGTGATTTTGATTGATTGATTGTTTTTTATAAGATACGTTTAATGCTAGCTAGCAACTTACCTTGGCTTCTTACTGCATTTGCGTAACAGGCAGGCTCCTCGTGGAGTGCAATGAGAGACAGATGGTGGTTAGAGCGTTGGACTAGTAAGGTTGCAAGATTGAATCCCAGAGCTGACAAGGTAAAAATCTGTCGTTCTGCCCCTGAACGAGGCAGTTAACCCACCGTTCCTAGGCGGTCATTGAAAATAAGAATTTGTTCTTAGATAAAAATTAAAACATTTAAAACAAATTAAGGGATACTTGAAATAACAACAGGAGTATACAAAGAGATATTATATAGTTAACCTACTGGAGATCGATTTTAAGAATGTCAATTAGGAGAGAGGGTGAGGGGACACGGGGGATGAGGAGAGGGAGAGAAACAGAACGAGGGAGAGACAGATTCACCCCTTTGGGTATAGGAAATGGTTTTGATAGGGGTCGCGGTAATTAGTGTCAAGGGATGGGAGAGGGATTTGGTGTGTATTACACCATTTGTGTATATTATTACACAAATTCCAATATGTTGTGGCTAACGTTAGCTAGGTGGCTAACTTTAAGGTTGGGGATTAGGTAACATGCTAGCTAAGTAGCTAAGGTTAGCAGTTAGGTTAGGCTTTGTTAACATGCAAGGTAGTTGAAAACTAACTCAACAAGTAGTAAACCACTGGGAAAACAATGGTAGAATTAATGTTGTTTCCCTTGAACCAAAGTGGAATGTCGTTGAATTGAAGTATGTGCAGTGGAATAAACGTTGAATTGAAGTCTGTGCAGTGGAATGTCGTTGAATTGAAGTCTGTGCAGTGGAATAAACGTTGAATTGAAGTCTGTGCAGTGGAATGTCGTTGAATTGAAGTCTGTGCAGTGGAATGTGAATTGAAGTGTGCAGTGGAATTCGTTGAATTGAAGTCTGTGCAGTGGAATGTCGTTGAATTGAAGTCTGTGCAGTGGAATGTCGTTGAATTGAAGTCTGTGCAGTGGAATGTCGTTGAATTGAAGTCTGTGCAGTGGAATGTCGTTGAATTGAAGTCTGTGCAGTGGAATAAACGTTGAATTGAAGTCTGTGCAGTGGAATGTTGTTGAATTGAAGTCTGAGCAGTGGAATGTCGTTGAATTGAAGCCTGCGCAGTGGAATGTCGTTGAATTGAAGTCTGTGCAGTGGAATGTCGTTGAATTGAAGTCTGTGCAGTGGAATGTCGTTGAATTGAAGTCTGTGCAGTGGAATGTCGTTGAATTGAAGTCTGTGCAGTGGAATGTCGTTGAATTGAAGCCTGTGCAGTGGAATGTCGTTGCAGAGTTGCTATAATTCAAAAGTTGTCCATGATGAGATTCGAACAGGAAGAAAATGCACTTTTTCATGTGCATGTCACACATTTCCAATACAACAATTTGTGCCAGTGGGTTGAAATAGAGACAGCATTCTGTAGGTACAGTCAGCAGAGACTTACACCAACACCGGACTTAAACAAAAGGCTGTGATACTCTCCATTCACATAGAGCTGGGTAGTATACTGCATTTTACTATAACCGGCATTGATGCACAGACCTGGTTGGGTTTCTACTTTTACCTTCTATAACGGTATTTCAATGTGATTCGTAATTTCGGTCGTGTATAATGTTAGTTTTTAATAGTTTACTCGTTTTCTACTTCAGTCGTCTTTCTCCCTCTCCTCCTGCTGTTGGCAGGCCCCTTGCCTCTTGTCACTCAAGGACAGAGCAGTTGCTCGACTACGGAGTCACGGGCCCTTTCTTGTCATTCACTACAAGATGTTGGTGACATGCTTCTTTCCACAAGCGTTCTATAATTACACTATTAGTTTGTCTATCTTTAGTGTCTGCAAACAACCAACTAGTTTATATTCTTAGCACAGTGTGGCTAAAATAAATCTGGCTAGCCACCAATTATAATTAGTTGGTTAGCTAGTTTGCTAAATGTTTAAGAGTGAGAGCAAATGTAGCTAGGTAATATAGCCTGGTACAATGCCCTGATGTAAAAATCAGAGAAGAATAGGCGAAGCATGAATATGTTAGCAAGCTAGCTAGCTAGCTACATGCAGTGGCTATATGAGGTAAGAAAACATGCAATGTAACATCTAATTAGGGTCACCTGGAAACATACCAACACTTTGGTTCCTATCCGGTCAATAATTCCTCCATTGGTTTACTCATTTGATATGTCAAACAACGTATTCAAGGTGCTGCCCACTATATTTCAACTATAGAATTAGAATAGTCATTCTATTTACACGATTCCAACAGTTCAACAATGAATTATGCCCTTCAAATTTTTTGCCCATATTATGCAGCCCTGCGTGGCACAGTGTGGAAATTATGAAAGTAACATTTGTTTGAAGTTGGATTGATCAGTATAAAGCAATCCAATTGGAGAATGACCCCATTGAAATCTCTTATGTTTTAACCACCCTGGGGTGCTGACCTACTCAAAGCATATTTACAACTTGTATGATTACAACAAAAAAAACATTTAAAAAAAATACTGTCAAATGTGAAAAATATTGTGATATTGATATTTTGGTCATATCGACCCAGGCCTACCTATACATTATATAAATCACTCACTATTGTCCTCTCTCTACTTCGCAAAAAAAATAAAAATAACACTGACTTGGCAAATCTAGGGAACCTTTGTCCATTTATATAGGAATGGCAAACTGCAGCCTCTGCTAACACACTGCATAAGCCGACACCATGGATACTTGTTAACGTTTACAGCTCTTTCCCCACTGGTGACTGTTCCCATCAACAGATCTATTCCTTTCTAACTCTTCATTGAGGCCAGACAGTGATTATGTTGTTGTTGTTGTTGTTGCTGTTGTTGTTGTTGTTGTTGTTGTCCAGCTCCCCCTCAGTGTGCATCTTTTGAGGTGGCTGAGTGCTAACAACGGCTCAACTTCACACAGCCTTGTCACCACCTCTGCTCCCAGGGTTACACTCTAGTGTATGATATAAAGGACCAATGAGATAGGATAGGACTGAGTCACGCTACGTATTTATTCTCTGATTATCCATTAAGTTGTTCCCTCATAGCGTTTACACATTCAGCATCGTTAACAGCTGGTAGTGACTGAGGCTTCGTTCACCCAGGCAGCCCTATTCTTACATTTTTTTCCCCCACTAATTGCTCTTTTGACCAATCACATCAGATCTTTTTTCAGAGATGATTTGATTGGTCAAAAGACAAATGAGTGAAAACATTTCAGATTTGGGATGCCTGTCTAAAGGAAGCCTAACTGCCATTCCACCCGGTTCTATCAAATCACAAATCAAATCAAAGTGTGATAGTCACATGCGCTGAATACAACAGGTCTGTAGACCTCACAGTGAAATGCTGAATACAACAGGTCTGTAGACCTCACAGTGAAATGCTGAATACAACAGGTGTAGTAGACCTCACAGTGAAATGCTGAATACAACAGGTGTAGTAGACCTTACAGTGAAATGCTGAATACAACAGGTGTAGTAGACCTCACAGTGAAATGCTGAATACAACAGGTGTAGTAGACCTCACAGTGAAATGCTGAATACAACAGGTGTAGTAGACCTCACAGTGAAATGCTGAATACAACAGGTGTAGTAGACCTCACAGTGAAATGCTGAATACAACAGGTATAGTAGACCTCACAGTGAAAAGCTGAATACAACAGGTGTAGTAGACCTTACAGTGAAATGCTGAATACAACAGGTGTAGTAGACCTCACAGTGAAATGCTGAATACAACAGGTGTAGTAGACCTCACAGTGAAATGCTGAATACAACAGGTGTAGTAGACCTTACAGTGAAATGCTGAATACAACAGGTGTAGTAGACCTTACAGAGAAATGCTGAATACATCAGGTGTAGGTAGACCTTACAGTGAAATGCTGAATACAACAGGTGTAGTAGACCTCACAGTGAAATGCTTTACTTACAAACTCTTAACCAACAATGTAGTTTAAAAACAAAATACAGATAAGAGATAAAAGTAACAAGTAATTAAAGAGCAGAAATAACAACAGCAAGACTGTATACAAAAGAGTAAAAGAGGGGGTGGGGGGCATAATGAAGCATTTCTTAAAACAGACTACTCGTTAACAATTAATAAGATGTAGACTTGTAGGTAACATTTAACATTTACATTTCAGTCATTTAGCAGACGCTCTTATCCAGAGCGACTTACAAATTGGTGCTTTCACCTTATGACATCCAGTGGAACAGCCACTTTACAATAGTGCATCTAGGTCTTTTAAGGGGGGGTGAGAAGGATTACTTTATCCTATCCTAGGTATTCCTTAAAGAGGTGGGGTTTCAGGTGTCTCCGGAAGGTGGTGATTGACTCCGCTGTCCTGGCGTCGTGAGGGAGTTTGTTCCACCATTGGGGGGCCAGAGCAGCGAACAGTTTTGACTGGGCTGAGCGGGAACTGTACTTCCTCAGTGGTAGGGAGGCGAGCAGGCCAGAGGTGGATGAAAGCAGTGCCCTTGTTTGGGTGTAGGGCCTGATCAGAGCCTGGAGGTACTGAGGTGCCGTTCCCTCACAGCTCCGTAGGCAAGCACCATGGTCTTGTAGCGGATGCGAGCTTCAACTGGAAGCCAGTGGAGAGAGCGGAGGAGCGGGGTGACGTGAGAGAACTTGGGAAGGTTGAACACCAGACGGGCTGCGGCGTTCTGGATGAGTTGTAGGGGTTTAATGGCACAGGCAGGGAGCCCAGCCAACAGCGAGTTGCAGTAATCCAGACGGGAGATGACAAGTGCCTGGATTAGGACCTGCGCCGTTTCCTGTGTGAGGCAGGGTCGTACTCTGCGGATGTTGTAGAGCATGAACCTACAGGAACGGGCCACCGCCTTGATGTTATTTGAGAACGACAGGGTGTTGTCCAGGATCACGCCAAGGTTCTTAGCGCTCTGGGACGAGGACACAATGGAGTTGTCAACCGTGATGGCGAGATCATGGAACGGGCAGTCCTTCCCCGGGAGGAAGAGCAGCTCCGTCTTGCCGAGGTTCAGCTTGAGGTGATGATCCGTCATCCACACTGATATGTCTGCCAGACATGCAGAGATGCGATTCGCCACCTGGTCGTCAGAAGGGGGAAAGGAGAAGATTAATTGTGTGTCGTCTGCATAGCAATGATAGGAGAGACCATGTGAGGTTATGACAGAGCCAAGTGACTTGGTGTATAGCGAGAATAGGAGAGGGCCTAGAACAGAGCCCTGGGGGACACCAGTGGTGAGAGCACGTGGTGAGGAGACGGATTCTCGCCACGCCACCTGGTAGGAGCGACCTGTCAGGTAGGACGCAATCAAGCGTGGGCCGCGCCGGAGATGCCCAACTCGGAGAGGGTGGAGAGGAGGATCTGATGGTTCACAGTATCGAAGGCAGCCGATAGGTCTAGAAGGATGAGAGCAGAGGGAGAGAGTTAGCTTTAGCAGTGCGGAGCGCCTCCGTGATACAGAGAAGAGCAGTCTCAGTTGAATGACTAGTCTTGAAACCTGACTGATTTGGATCAAGAAGGTCATTCTGAGAGAGATAGCGGGAGAGCTGGCCAAGGACGGCACGTTCAAGAGTTTTGGAGAGAAAAGAAAGAAGGGATACTGGTCTGTAGTTGTTGACATCGGAGGGATCGAGTGTAGGTTTTTCAGAAGGGGTGCAACTCTCGCTCTCTTGAAGACGGGAGGGACGTAGCCAGCGGTCAGGGATGAGTTGATGAGCGAGGTGAGGTAAGGGAGAAGGTCACCGGAGATGGTCTGGAGAAGAGAGGAGGGGATAGGGTCAAGCGGGCAGGTTGTTGGGCGGCCGGCCGTCACAAGACGCGAGATGTCATCTGAGAGAGAGGGGAGAAAGAGGTCAGAGCACAGGGTAGGGCAGTGTGAGCAGAACCAGCGGTGTCGTTTGACTTAGCAAACGAGGATCGGATGTCGTCGACCTTCTTTTCAAAATGGTTGACGAAGTCATCTGCAGAGAGGGAGGAGGGGGGGGGGAGGAGGATTCAAGAGGGAGGAGAAGGTGGCAAAGAGCTTCCTAGGGTTAGAGGCAGATGCTTGGAATTTAGAGTGGTAGAAAGTGGCTTTAGCAGCAGAGACAGAGGAGGAAAATGTAGAGAGGAGGGAGTGAAAGGATGCCAGGTCCGCAGGGAGGCGAGTTTTCCTCCATTTCCGCTCGGCTGCCCGGAGCCCTGTTCTGTAACCTTTTTGACATCTCCTACAGTGTTGGTTATAGCCCATATGTAGTTCTCTGTTTCAGTTCATACATTTTGCGTATACAGTAACCATATATAAATAAATGTAGTGAAATGTGTGGTAAATCACTAGGGTAAATCCTATAGAGAGAAATAGTAAAGGTGTCTTTTTATAGGCATGGTTCATTGGACAAAGCCTATGGGGGAAATTTATGACGATTTTGGTGGGTTTTTGGATAAACGTCGAAAATAAGATCTGTGGTAAACACAGGCTAATGAGATCTAATACATTTTGTTCTATGAAATAGTCAGCTAACATCACTTTTTGTTAATTTTGATCCATTTATATAAACAAAAATGCAGATAAAGCTATTAAAGGCTTCATAATTCACAGAGGTCATGTTAACTGACTGATATTATCTCATATACCAAAACGTATAAAATCTCCTAAACCTGTGTTAATCTCAGACCGTCATCCCCAAACCCTATTCTTTCCCCCCCATAGGTAAAACTGAACTAACAACACATTTCTTGATTTTAGAACTACAAGTGGGCGAGTTTAATAGCACAGCGTTTCAAAACGCAGCCACGGGAGGTTAGTGGCACCTTAATTGAGGACACCGGAACCAGTGGAATGGTATCATATACATGGTTTCCAAGTGTTTCCGTTTGCTCCGTTCGGGCCTTTATAAAGAGACATTCTCCCCTCAGCAACCTCCTGTGCCAGAGGGCAACATTGAGAGACTTCCAGGAACACTTGCCACACACCAGATTTGAGAAGTCAACGAGAGAAGTTAAACATTTTCCCTTGGTTCATAATGTTATTACTCCAAACTCTTGAAAGTTACAAACTGACACGTTTTAAAGCATTTCGCCTGCCTTACAGAGGGACAATATCGGTCCGCTAATTACAGGACAAGTAAAGGCCCAATGCACAACTTTTATAAAGAAAAAAATAAAATATATATTTTTCTCCAATTTGTCAGGGGTTACTGCAGCACACCTACTTCCAGCGGCTTTAAACTTTCTAAAAATTATTCGTTTCTAGATAATAAATCAATGTTGCTTTTCCTGCCCTGAAGAAGGAAACAGTCCACCACATGTGTCTGAATACAGAACCAGATATCGTGAAACCCAGCTGCCGAACTAACGCGAGATTTCAGAATTCCGACGGTTTGAAAACTTGAGTTGCGTCTTCAACTCTGTTAACTTCTCTGGTGTCTAGCTGTTCACCAGGTTTTGTATAATCGGTGGTCTTTAAGTTTAGGATGGAATTTCAAGGTGGGTAAATAATTCATTATTTTCTCTCTCTCAATCTAACAAGCTAAACAGATACAGAAACATTGCTCGTTAGTTATACGCTAGTTAGCTAACGACGTTAGCATTGTCACATGAGTTCGCCAACTAGTTGGTTCTGTACCGCTAACGTTAGTGTCTTAGAGTAAGTATAATGTTTACTTTTGAGCCTAACATTCAGAGAATGTCAAAGTTAAGTTAGCTAGTGAAGCGAACCAACTAACGTTAGCTAGCTAACACGTTTGACATGGTGACTGGTCAGTTAGCTACATTAGCTAGCTAGCTAGTTATTGTTGGAATGTTTTCTAGCTAGCTGGCAAAGTCAGCCTCTAAGGTTGCCAGTTAGTGACTTTGATTATTAGCTAAAGGCAGAGTTTTGAAATCAGCATCTGATCTATTTTGCTAACCGTGTGGAGGAAGGCAAGGCTATAGACTAAGTAAGTAGTTAGCATAACAAAAGGTACTCTTTTGTTATTAGCTAACAACTAGCTAGCTTACTTATTCATTAACTTCTCTATCTAACGTTATCTTCCATCTGTCCCTAGGCACGGAACCAATGACTCTGGGTTCCCCGACATCACCCAAGCCCGGCCCGGGTGCCCAGTTTCTCCCCGGGTTTTTGATGGGGGATCTGCCAGCGCCTATCACACCCCAGCCTCGGTCATTTGGAGTCATGGATATGAGGTCACCACTTCAAACAGGTGAGTGATGTTTTACTTTTGGGGGTAATTTATCATTCACTAAAACAATTAAATAGCTAGCTGACTTTCTAATCTATCATGTATAATTACCCCCCTTCATAGCGTGATAGACCTAACTTAGTTTAAAACAAACTACTTTTTTGGTTACTATCAGATCTGTTACTTTCACGTTCTGTGTTGTAATATGACAACATGTAGAGCCACCTAACAGTCTCTCCTCTCAGCAATATTTCCAATTGATTCCTGACTGTTTCTCTAACTCTTTCTCTGTTAGGTGGCTCTCCCCCTCAACCTGTGGTTCCTACACCCAAAGACAAGAGTGGGGCCCCTCCAGTCAGGAGTATCTATGATGACCTCTCCTGTCCCGCTGTCGGGATGTCCCCTATGGGTGCACATAAACAGGTACGTTTTAACAGAGTAGGTTTCATCCCTCTCCTGACCTGGGCATGAACCCAGGACCTTGTGTACAACAACACTTTACACTCACAGACAGTGGTGTAATAGCCTGGTCACTAGTCTGGACACTTCACAGTCAGTGTTCTAATAGCCTGGTCACTGGTCTGGACACTTTACACTCAAACAGTGGTCTAATAGCCTGGTCACTAGTCTGGACACTTCACACTCACACAGACAGTGGTCTAATAGCCTGGTCACTGGTCTGGACACTTTACACTCAAACAGTGGTCTAATAGCCTGGTCACTAGTCTGGACACTTTACACTCACAGACAGTGGTCTCTTTAACTCAAACAGTGGCCTGGTCACTAGTCTGGACACTTTACACTCACAGAGCACTAATAGCCTGGTCACTAATCTGGACACTTTACACTCACAGACATTAGGTTCACTGGTCTGACACTACAGGGACAGATGGAAGATCACTGGTTAAATACAGACAGTGTTTAATGAATGGTAACTGGTCTGGACAGTTGTTGGACCCACTGGTCTGGTACCTATTTTGTTATTGAAGCAGGCGCATTGATTGGTTCTCTTAGCCTTTTTCCTCCATGGGGATTAGCAAAATAGTCAGATGCTGATTTCAAATAGCCTGGTCACTGGTCTGGACACTGACACCCACAGACAGTGGTCTAAATAGTCACCTGGACACTTTCACTCCATCAAAAGTCTCTTCAGACCTGGTCACTAGTCTGGACACTTGACTCTTCACAGAGCAGTGTTCTAATAGCCTGGTCACGTCCCCCTGGACTCTTCAGTCCCACAGAGTGTTCTAATAGCCTGAGTCACTAATCTGGACTCTTCAGTCCCACAGACAGTGTTCTAATGACCTGGTCACTGGTCTGGACACTACACCCACAGACAGTGGTCTCTAGCCTGGTCACTGGTCTAGACACTACAGTCACAGACAGTGGTCTAATAGCCTGGTCACTGGTCTGACACTTTAGCTCAGGGACAGTGGTTCTAATTAAGCCTGGTGACTAATCTGGACATTAGCATCTCACAGACAGTTTGTTTTGAATAGCCTGGTCACTGGTCAAGAGGACATGTAAACACCTGGATGTTATCACTCACAGACAGTTCTCACTGCCTGGTCACTGGTCTGGCACTATTACACTCACAGGAACAGGTGGTCTAATAGCCTTGGTCACTAGTCTTTTACACTTTACACTCACAGACAGTATGTCTAATAGCCTGGTCACTGGTCAGGTCCAGTCTATTTAGTCCTACTACCATCGGACAGTGGTCTAATAGCAATGTCTCCAGCCCAAGTAGACCCTTTCTTCACTCAGGAGACAGTGTTCTTAGAAGGTCACTAGAGATCTGGACATTTGGGTAAGTTCCAGACAGTGTTCTAATATCTACAGGTCACTGTCTAAAAAACAAGATTTACACTCAAAGACAGTGGTCTATGTGATAGCCTGTTGCTCATTAAGAAACATGAACATTTCAGTCAGGAAACTGTTGTGGACCCACTGGTTCAGTTACCCTGGTGTTTGTCCACCAAGAGACACCGTAGGAACATTGATTGGTTCAAAAAGAATTTTTTTCCATGAGGGGATTGAGGGGCAGGTCTGTCCAAAATCAAGTCTGATTGATGGCACTTTCGGGTGCTGTGTGTTGTTTTTGAGGTGTTTGTCCACAGAGGTGAACCAAGCCAGTATTACTCCTCAAAAAGAATCAGAATCTATCAGAAAGGCTGTACTGAGAGGTCTGTCTCACCCCCCGTATTCTTCAGTCCCTCTGGAGTCACCCCCTGACTCTTCAGTCCCTCTGGAATAAAATGATCCTATTGACTCTTCAGTCTTTGGACAATATAATACATTTTTTTTGACTCTTCAGTGCCCCCTGAAAACAGTCTCCCCCTGTTTTTTTCTTCAGTCTTTCTGGAGTCGTCTCCCCCTGACTCTTCAGTCCCCTGGAGTAGTCTCCCCTGACTCTTCAGTCCCTCTGGAGGGATGTCCCCCTGACTCTTCAGTCCCCTGGAGTCGTCTCCCCTGACTCTTCAGTCCCTCTGAGTCACCCCCTGGCTCTTCAGTCTCTCTGGAGTCTGTCGCTATAGCCAGGGAAGTGTTCTAATTAATTCGCTAGTGATTCTACACCTGCTACATTAGCATCTCACCAGAAGCGTTTGATTTTGAGTAATGTGTCTGCATCAAGAGGACATGTAAACACCTGGATGTTATCTTCTCTCAGCCATTCTCACTGATGCACACCCCGCTGTCTGGCTATATGGCAGTTACACCAGGAACAGGTGAGATTTATTTATTTATTATTTCTTCACACTTGTTTGTACCAACTTGTCTTTTAGATTTACTACGAGAGGGAATTCATAGGTATGTCCTAATGTCGTCTTCTGTTCAGCGTCCAGTCTATTTAGTCCTACTACCATCGGGCAGCAGGCGAAGTCAACAATGTCTCCAGCCCAAGTAGACCCTTTCTTCACTCAGGGAGACGCACTGTCTTCTGAAGACCATCTAGATGATACATGGATCACTGTATTTGGGTAAGTTCCTGGTATTGTACCCTCTAATATCTACAGGTGACTGCCTAAAAAACAAGATGTCTCGTTAAAAGAGCCCACGCACTGATCCTGCATGTGATCCCCTGTTGCTCATTAAGAAACATGAACATTTCAGTCTTTTGGGGGGTTTGTGGTTTCAATGTTGTAGTTACTGGTGTTTGTCCACCAAGAGACACCGTAGGAACAAAGCCAGTATTACTTCCTCAAAAAGAATCAGAATCTAAGATGAGGCTTTACTGATGGGGCAGGTCTGTCCACTGTCTAGTATTCTGCAGTCTGATTGGATAGAGCACAATCGTATAGCTGTGTACCCGTGTTGGTGAGCATGGAATAAAATGATCCTATTTACACTTGGTAGTCAATTTGGACAATATAATACATTTTTTTTGGCTATTATCAATGCCACATAGAAAACAGGCTCAGAAATGTTTTTTTGCCTTCAATTGCTCTTTAGTAGGACGTTGGGCCTCCACCAATCAGAACGGCTTCAACCCACCTTGGTATAGATTCTACTAGTGTCTGGACCTCTATTGGAGGGATGTGACATCATTCTTCCACGAGAAATGCCATCATTTGGTGTTTAGTTGATGGTGGTGGAAAATGCTGGTCTCAGGAGTCGCTCCACTATCTCCCGTAAAAGTGTTCAATTGGGTTTAGATCTGGTGATTGAGACGGCAATGACATATGGTTTACATAGTTTTTTCATGCTTATCACTCGTGCCCTGTGGATGGCGGCATTAAAAAAAAAAAAACTTTATTTAACTAGGTAAGTCAGTTAAGAACAAATTCTTATTTTCGATGACGGCCTAGGAACAGTGGGTTAACGACAGATTTGTACCTTGTCAGCTCGGGGATTTGAACTTGCAACCTTCCAGTTACTAGTCCAACGCTCTAACCACTAGGCTACCTGCCGCCTCTACACTCTAACCACTAGGCTACCCTGCCACCTCTACACTCTAACCACTAGGCTACCCTGCCGCCTCTACACTCTGACCACTAGGCTACCTGCCACCTCTACACTCTAACCACTAGGCTACCCTGCCGCCCTACACTCCAACCACTAGGCTACCTGCCCCCTCTACACTCTAACCACTAGGCTACCCTGCCACCTCTACACTCTAACCACTAGGCTACCCTGCCTCCTCTACACTCTAACCACTAGGCTACCCTACCTCCTCTACACTCTAATCACTAGGCTACCCTGCCGTCCCCATTGTCATCCTATGGGAGCATAACCATGGTATCCAAAATAATAGCCTGCCCAGCATTTTATACATGACCCCAAGCATGTATAATCAACTCGGAAATCCCTCCTTTCAATATAGTTTGTATCCCTCGTTCACTCGAGTGTTTCCTTTTATTTGGGCAGTTGCCTTTTCCTTTTTAACTGTTGAAATAATGAGTGTGTTCGTTTTAGTTCACCTGGTTTCCCAGAGGGCCGGAGTTTTCACTGTAGGACCAATCAAATGTGTCTCCACAACGTGCAAACTCCGATTCACTTGTTGCCCTGGGTGACCTTAAAGCAGATGCACCGAATGTGTCTGATCTGTAGATGACAATGCTGCACCTTTGGAATGGATATCTATTGTTGAGGTGAAAATGAACAACTTCCTGTATGTATAATACTCATTTTTTTAAATTTAATTTAATTTAAAAAAAAAACAGGTTTCCTCCTGCCTCTGCGTCTTATATTCTGTTGCAGTTCGCCCAGTATGGAAACATAACGAAACACGTGGTAAGAATCTATGCATTCTTTGAAAAGGACATTTTAAGTGTGTGTGAGTGTGTTCTGTTTCCTGTTTCACCGTTCTGTTCTCTTGTTGTACTAGATGTCCAACACTGGTAACTGGATGCACATTCAATATCAGTCTAGACTCCAAGCAAGAAAAGCTCTAAGTAAAGATGGGAAGATTTTTGGCGAGGCTATAATGATTGGTGTTAAACCATGCATCGATAAGGTACATTTTTAAATTAGGAACACTCATTAGTGCTAATATATATATATATTTTTTAAAGTCAAAACATTTTTAGAAATGGATAGATGTCTTTTTACCACTATGTAATCAACATATCTAATCATTTAATTAAGATTTGTGTGTGTCTCTCTCAGAATGTGATGGAGATCTCAGACCGAGGCTCTAGCTCCTCTGGCTCAGTGTTTACTCCTCCAGTCAGAAATGGTACCCCCAGCCACCATGTCTCTACACCTCGCTCCTCAATGAGGCCCCTCAGTGCAGCCTACAAGGCCTCCAGCAGTGACTACCAGGTAGGATCGGGGGGTTTCGTCATTAAATACTTTTTGCCAAACCAACAGAAGTTGTTAAGGCTGTCTTAAAGACGAGGACCAAGGCACTCTTCGTCATATAATTAAAATGCCGTTATTTTCACGGCATGTACAAGGAACAAACATTTTTAAAAACTCTTGACGTGTTTCGAACGCACCTTGGAGGGCTACAGTAGATGTACCGTGGAGGACTACAGGGTTGTGTGTCCACTAGGGGGGTTGTGTGTCCTCTGGGGGGGCTGTGTGTCCTCTGGGAGGGGTTGTGTGTCCTCTGGGAGGGGTTGTGTGTCCTCTGGGAGGGGTTGTGTGTCCTCTGGGAGGGGTTGTGTGTCCTCTGGGAGGGGTTGTGTGTCCGCGGGGGGGCTGTGTCCTCGGAGGGGGGCTGTGTGTCCGCTGGGGGGGGCTGTGTGTCCGCTGGGGGCTGTGTCCTCGGAGGGGCTGTGTCCTCTGGGGGGCTGTGTGTCCTCTGGGGGGCTGTGTGTCCTCTGGGGGGCTGTGTGTCCTCTGGGGGGGCTGTGTGTCCTCTGGGGGGGCTGTGTGTCCTCTGGGGGTGGGGGGGCTGTGTGTCCGCTGGGGGTGTGGGGGGGGCTGTGTGTCCGCTGGGGGGTGGGGGGGCTGTGTGTCCTCTGGGGGGCTGTGTGTGTCCGCTGGGGGGCTGTGTGTGTCCGCTGGGGGTGGCTGTGTGTGTCCTCTGGGGGGCTGTGTGTCCTCTGGGGGCTGTGTGTCCACTGGGGGCTGTGTGTCCTCTGGGGGGCTGTGTGTCCTCTGGGGGCTGTGTGTCCTCTGGGGGGCTGTGTGTCCTCTGGGGGGCTGTGTGTCCTCTGGCGGGGCTGTGTGTCCACTGGGGGGGCTGTGTGTCCTCTGGGGGGCTGTGTGTCCACTGGGGGGGCTGTGTGTCCACTAGAGGACAGCAAAGCGACGGCTCTGGATAAAAATATTCCCAAACCTCAATGTGTACAATGCACTCTATGCATACTACATTATTTATAGTAGTTAAAAGTAGTGTACGGATTGGTTTCCTTTTTTAAAAATGTCCTAATGTCATTGAGTGATCACTGTTTCTATGGGGACCGACGTGGAATTCTCCAACCGTGTTACACTTTTGGTTTCAGGTGGTGGCAGACGAACAGACCCCAAGGAAAGACGACAGTTTGGTTTCTAAAGCGATGGAGTACGTGTTTGGCTGGTGAGACTGTCTCCTCCGATTGGCCCGAGCGCTTTTTATATTATTAAAAACTGTGGGGGGGGGGGGGAACCCGACAGCAGCCTTCTGTCATCACCGTGTTGTGGAGATGTGTCCTAAATGGTACCCTAATGGCCCAATTGACCCTGGTCAAAAGTAGTGCACTACATAGGGAATAGGGTTCCATAGGGCTCTGGTCAAAAGTAGTGCACTATATAGGGAATAGGGTACCGTTTGGGGATCATCCAGTGTGTCAGTGATTTGGGGGAACCAAGCCGATGTGGATTTCCTCAACCCTGCGACGACTATACATTATGTGGTGATTTGAGTGGACGGGATTTTGACTAAACGAACACCGGATATTGTATGTTCACATTGAATGAAGTGTTGTTGTTTTTGTGCAGATGTTGACCTGACGAACACAAACTACATATTTTCTTATTTGCTATTTGTCATCTTGAGGATAATTTTTATTTTATTTTTTTAAAGGCTCTTTCATATGAGTTGAAGTCGAATGAATCCCACGTAAATCAAGACATTATTGTTATTTCTCAAATGTCCCCATTTCCTACGTAGTAGTGTACTACTGTTGACCAGTACCCATAAGGGTCTGAATAGGGAATAGGGGGCCATTTTGGATGCAACACATGGCCCGTCTACAGTATCTTAACTAAGTGCTGCTTTGACAGGTGGCCGTCAAGGTTGAACGTCAGTATCCTCTGTTTGATGGTGCAGGTTTCCTTTTGAAAATATGTTTCCTCTCCTAAGTGGTTCATTAGTAACACAACGGTAAATGTAACAGGATCAGAGTTAAGAATTGTGATTTTATACGAAATGTCTTCTTTGTGTGCTGTCAAACATTTAAGTGTAAAAAAAAAAAAAAAAAAGATGTTCTCACAAAACTGTCGGTGTACCAAGTGTCTCGTCTTATATCCATTTAAAACTATTTGTCTGTTTCGGCTGTCTCTGTTTAGTATTTCTACAGTCTCCTCTGTCAGCTGTCTCTGTTTAGTATTTCTACAGTCTGTCAGCTGTCTCTGCCCTCTACTATGTCTGCTGTTTTTAATGTCTCTGTTTAGTATTTCTACAGTCTCCTCTATCAGCTGTCTCTGTTTAGTATTTCTACAGTCTCCTCTGTCAGCTGTCTCTGTTTAGTATTTCTACAGTCTCCTCTGTCAGCTGTCTCTGTTTAGTATTTCTACTGTCTCCTCTGTCAGCTGTCTCTGTTTAGTATTTCTACAGTCTCCTCTATCAGCTGTCTCTGTTTAGTATTTCTACAGTCTCCTCTATCAGCTGTCTCTGCCCTCTACTATGTCTGCTGTTTTTAATGTCTCTGTTTAGTATTTCTACAGTCTCCTCTATCAGCTGTCTCTGTTTAGTATTTCTACAGTCTCCTCTGTCAGCTGTCTCTGTTTAGTATTTCTACAGTCTCCTCTATCAGCTGTCTCTGTTTAGTATTTCTACAGTCTCCTCTGTCAGCTGTCTCTGTTTAGTATTTCTACAGTCTCCTCTGTCAGCTGTCTCTGTTTAGTATTTCTACAGTCTCCTCTGTCAGCTGTCTCTGTTTAGTATTTCTACAGTCTCCTCTATCAGCTGTCTCTGTTTAGTATTTCTACAGTCTCCTCTGTCAGCTGTCTCTGTTTAGTATTTCTACAGTCTCCTCTGTCAGCTGTCTCTGTTTAGTATTTCTACAGTCTCCTCTGTCAGCTGTCTCTGTTTAGTATTTCTACTGTCTCCTCTGTCAGCTGTCTCTGTTTAGTATTTCTACTGTCTCCTCTGTCAGCTGTCTCTGTTTAGTATTTCTACTGTCTCCTCTGTCAGCTGTCTCTGTTTAGTATTTCTACTGTCTCCTCTGTCAGCTGTCTCTGTTTAGTATTTCTACAGTCTCCTCTATCAGCTGTCTCTGTTTAGTATTTCTACTGTCTCCTCTGTCAGCTGTCTCTGTTTAGTATTTCTACAGTCTCCTCTGTCAGCTGTCTCTGTTTAGTATTTCTACTGTCTCCTCTGTCAGCTGTCTCTGTTTAGTATTTCTACTGTCTCCTCTGTCAGCTGTCTCTGTTTAGTATTTCTACTGTCTCCTCTGTCAGCTGTCTCTGTTTAGTATTTCTACAGTCTCCTCTGTCAGCTGTCTCTGTTTAGTATTTCTACTGTCTCCTCTGTCAGCTGTCTCTGTTTAGTATTTCTACAGTCTCCTCTATCAGCTGTCTCTGCCCTCTACTATGTCTGCTGTTTTTAATGTCTCTGTTTAGTATTTCTACAGTCTCCTCTGTCAGCTGTCTCTGTTTAGTATTTCTACAGTCTCCTCTGTCAGCTGTCTCTGTTTAGTATTTCTACTGTCTCCTCTGTCAGCTGTCTCTGTTTAGTATTTCTACAGTCTCCTCTGTCAGCTGTCTCTGTTTAGTATTTCTCCACTCTCCTCTATCAGCTGTCTCTGTTTAGTATTTCTACAGTCTCCTCTGTCAGCTGTCTCTGTTTAGTATTTCTACTGTCTCCTCTATCAGCTGTCTCTGTTTAGTATTTCTACAGTCTCCTCTGTCAGCTGTCTCTGTTTAGTATTTCTACAGTCTCCTCTGTCAGCTGTCTCTGTTTAGTATTTCTACAGTCTCCTCTATCAGCTGTCTCTGTTTAGTATTTCTACTGTCTCCTCTGTCAGCTGTCTCTGTTTAGTATTTCTACAGTCTCCTCTGTCAGCTGTCTCTGTTTAGTATTTCTACAGTCTCCTCTATCAGCTGTCTCTGTTTAATATTTCTACTGTCTCTGTCAGCTGTCTCTGTTTAGTATTTCTACTGTCTCCTCTGTCAGCTGTCTCTGTTTAGTATTTCTACTGTCTCCTCTGTCAGCTGTCTCTGTTTAGTATTTCTACTGTCTCCTCTGTCAGCTGTCTCTGTTTAGTATTTCTACAGTCTCCTCTGTCAGCTGTCTCTGTTTAGTATTTCTAGTCTCCTCTGTCAGCTGTCTCTGTTTAGTATTTCTACAGTCTCCTCTGTCAGCTGTCTCTGTTTAGTATTTCTACTGTCTCTATCAGCTGTCTCTGTTTAGTATTTCTACAGTCTCTATCAGCTGTCTCTGTTTAGTATTTCTACAGTCTCCTCTGTCAGCTGTCTCTGTTTAGTATTTCTACAGTCTCCTCTATCAGCTGTCTCTGTTTAGTATTTCTACTGTCTCCTCTGTCAGCTGTCTCTGTTTAGTATTTCTACTGTCTCCTCTATCAGCTGTCTCTGTTTAGTATTTCTACAGTCTCCTCTGTCAGCTGTCTCTGTTTAGTATTTCTACAGTCTCCTCTATCAGCTGTCTCTGTTTAGTATTTCTACAGTCTCCTCTGTCAGCTGTCTCTGTTTAGTATTTCTACAGTCTCCTCTGTCAGCTGTCTCTGTTTAGTATTTCTAGTCTCCTCTGTCAGCTGTCTCTGTTTAGTATTTCTACAGTCTCCTCTATCAGCTGTCTCTGTTTAGTATTTCTACAGTCTCTATCAGCTGTCTCTGTTTAGTATTTCTACAGTCTCCTCTATCAGCTGTCTCTGTTTAGTATTTCTACAGTCTCCTCTGTCAGCTGTCTCTGTTTAGTATTTCTACAGTCTCCTCTGTCAGCTGTCTCTGTTTAGTATTTCTACAGTCTCCTCTATCAGCTGTCTCTGTTTAGTATTTCTACAGTCTCCTCTGTCAGCTGTCTCTGTTTAGTATTTCTACAGTCTCCTCTATCAGCTGTCTCTGTTTAGTATTTCTACAGTCTCCTCTGTCAGCTGTCTCTGTTTAGTATTTCTACAGTCTCCTCTGTCAGCTGTCTCTGTTTAGTATTTCTACAGTCTCCTCTGTCAGCTGTCTCTGTTTAGTATTTCTACAGTCTCCTCTATCAGCTGTCTCTGTTTAGTATTTCTACTGTCGTCTCTATCAGCTGTCTCTGCTCTCTACTATATCTGCTGTTTTTAATGTCTCTGTCACTTGCTTACTATTTTTTGTCAAATAAATGTCACAATTTGAATACCAGTTGGGTGTTTGGTAGTTTTTTTTATACGGCAACGATAAACTATATAGTGTTTGCGTTTACCATAGAGACTTCTGACTCCGTTTCAGTGTTAGTCTGTCATGACATTCTGTAGTTAGTATTCCAGCCAGAGCAGTAAGGAAGAGCGTTTAATATTTGAGACACCGTCTGGTGCCTATTCTAAAGTAGTGTGTTTAATATTTCAGACACCGCCTGGTGCCTATTCTAAAGTAGTGTGTTTAATATTTCAGACACCGTCTGGTGCCTATTCTAAAGTAGTGTGTTTAATATTTCAGACACCGTCTGGTGCCTATTCAGAGGAAGAGTGTTTAATATTTCAGACACCGTCTGGTGCCTATTCTAAAGTAGTGTGTTTAATATTTCAGACACCGTCTGGTGCCTATTCAGAGGAAGAGTGTTTAATATTTCAGACACCGCCTGGTGCCTATTCTAAAGTAGTGTGTTTAATATTTCAGACACCGTCTGGTGCCTATTCTAAAGTAGTGTGTTTAATATTTCAGACACCGCCTGGTGTCTATTCTAAAGTAGTGTGTTTAATATTTGAGACACCGTCTGGTGCCTATTCAGAGGATGAGTGTCTCATATTTGAGACACCGTCTGGTGCCTATTCAGAGGAAGAGTGTCTCATATTTCAGACACCGTCTGGTGCCTATTCAGAGGAAGAGTGTTTAATATTCGAGACTCCGTCTGGTGCCTATTCTAAAGTAGTGTGTTTAATATTTCACTTGTATATTTCACTCCACTTGTTTAGGGTATAAGCCCTGCGTCTGTATTTGAAGGTTATGCAGGTGAGTCTAGAGTAGAAGTCGACCAATTAATCGGAATGGCCCATTATTATTTTTTTATTAAAAATTATTATTATTTTATACCTCCATTCCTCCTTTCATATCTGCCTCTCTCCCTCCATTCCTCCTTTCATATCTCCCTCCATTCCTCCTTTCATATCTCCCTCCATTCCTCCTTTCATATCTGCCTCTCTCCCTCCATCCCTCCTTTCATATCTGCCTCTCTCCCTCCATCCCTCCTTTCATATCTGCCTCTCTCCCTCCATCCCTCCTTTCATATCTGCCTCTCTCCCTCCATCCCTCCTTTCATATCTCCCTCCATTCCTCCTTTCATATCTCCCTCCATTCCTCCTTTCATATCTGCCTCTCTCCCTCCATCCCTCCTTTCATATCTGCCTCTCTCCCTCCATTCCTCCTTTCATATCTGCCTCTCTCCCTCCATTCCTCCTTTCATATCTGCCTCTCTCCCTCCATTCCTCCTTTCATATCTGCCTCTCCCTCCATTCCTCCTTTCATATCTGCCTCTCTCCCTCCATTCCTCCTTTCATATCTGCCTCTCTCCCTCCATTCCTCCTTTCATATCTGCCTCTCTCCCTCCATTCCTCCTTTCATATCTGCCTCTCTCCCTCCATTCCTCCTTTCATATCTGCCTCCATTCCTCCTTTCATATCTCCCTCCATTCCTCCTTTCATATCTGCCTCTCCCTCCATTCCTCCTTTCATATCTGCCTCTCTCCCTCCATTCCTCCTTTCATATCTGCCTCTCTCCCTCCATTCCTCCTTTCATATCTGCCTCTCTCCCTCCATCCCTCCTTTCATATCTCCCTCCTTTCATATCTCCCTCCATCCCTCCTTTCATATCTCCCTCCATTCCTCCTTTCATATCTCCCTCCATTCCTCCTTTCATATCTCCCTCCATTCCTCCTTTCATATCTCCCTCCATTCCTCCTTTCATATCTGCCTCTCTCCCTCCATTCCTCCTTTCATATCTGCCTCCATTCCTCCTTTCATATCTCCCTCCATTCCTCCTTTCCTCCTTTCATATCTGCCTCTCTCCCTCCATTCCTCCTTTCATATCTGCCTCTCTCCCTCCATTCCTCCTTTCATATCTGCCTCTCTCCCTCCATTCCTCCTTTCATATCTGCCTCCATTCCTCCTTTCATATCTGCCTCTCTCCCTCCATCCCTCCTTTCATATCTCCCTCCATCCCTCCTTTCATATCTCCCTCCATTCCTCCTTTCATATCTCCCTCCATTCCTCCTTTCATATCTGCCTCTCTCCCTCCATCCCTCCTTTCATATCTGCCTCTCTCCCTCCATCCCTCCTTTCATATCTGCCTCTCTCCCTCCATCCCTCCTTTCATATCTCCCTCCATTCCTCCTTTCATATCTGTCTCTCTCCCTCCATTCCTCCTTTCATATCTCCCTCCATTCCTCCTTTCATATCTCCCTCCATTCCTCCTTTCATATCTGCCTTTCTTCCTCCTTTCATATCTCTCTCCCTCCATCCCTCCTTTCATATCTCCCTCCATTCCTCCTTTCATATCTCCCTCCATTCCTCCTTTCATATCTCCCTCCATTCCTCCTTTCATATCTCCCTCCATTCCTCCTTTCATATCTCCCTCCATTCCTCCTTTCATATCTCCCTCCATTCCTCCTTTCATATCTCCCTCCATTCCTCTCATATCGGCCTCTCTCCCTCCCTCCATTCCTCCTTTCATATCGGCCTCTCTCCCTCCCTCCATTCCTCCTTTCATATCTGCCTCTCTCCCTCCCTCCATTCCTCCTTTCATATCTGCCTCTCTCCCTCCCTCCATTCCTCCTTTCATATCTGCCTCTCCTCTCCTTCCTCCATTCCTCCTTTCATATCTGCCTCCATTCTCCCCTTCCTCCATTCCTCCTTTCATATCTGCCTCCTCTCCCTCCCTCCATTCCTCCTTTCATATCTCCCTCCATTCTCCCTCCCTCCTTTCATATCTGCCTCTCCCTCCCTCCATTCCTCCTTTCATATCTGCCTCTCTCCCTCCCTCCATTCCTCCTTTCATATCTGCCTCTCTCCCTCCCTCCATTCCTCCTTTCATATCTGCCTCTCTCCCTCCCTCCATTCCTCCTTTCATATCTGCCTCTCTCCCTCCCTCCATTCCTCCTTTCATATCTGCCTCTCTCCCTCCCTCCATTCCTCCTTTCATATCTGCCTCTCTCCCTCCCTCCATTCCTCCTTTCATATCTGCTCTCCCTCCCTCCCCTCCCTCCATTCCTCCTTTCATATCTGCCTCTCTCCCTCCCTCCATTCCTCCTTTCATATCTGCCTCTCTCCCTCCCTCCATTCCTCCTTTCATATCTGCCTCTCTCCCTCCCTCCATTCCTCCTTTCATATCTGCCTCCATTCCTCCTTTCATATCTGCCTCCATTCCTCCTTTCATATCTCCCTCCATTCCTCCTTTCATATCTCCCTCCATTCCTCCTTTCATATCTGCCTCTCTCCCTCCATTCCTCCTTTCATATCTCCCTCCATTCCTCCTTTCATATCTCCCTCCATTCCTCCTTTCATATCTGCCTCTCTCCCTCCTTTCATATCTCCCTCCATTCCTCCTTTCATATCTGCCTCTCTCCCTCCCTCCATTCATATCTGCCTCTCTCCCTCCCTCCATTCCTCCTTTCATATCTGCCTCCATTCCTCCTTTCATATCTGCCTCTCTCCCTCCATCCCAATTGAGTCGACTTCCGGATTGGAGCGAGCGGTCGCATCCGCGCTTCGGTCTGCAGGTTGTACAACTTTTCATTACATTTCATTATAGTACAACGGTTTGATTTGTCTAATCTTAGCAATTTCTTCTTAGCTAGCTACATAGCCGTCTTTGTATCAAAGATAATTGCGTAATTATCGTATTTCGTCGTCCTATCTGCCCAGCAGCTAGCCAGCTAGCTAACGTTCACCGTCTACCGTAGCACTGTAGTAACTATCACACTCAACTGAACGACTTGATTAGTGTAGTGTTAGCTAGCTACATAGTTGTCTTTGCTGTCTTCGTATCCAAGATAATTGTGTAGTTTAGAGTGTGTAGTCTTAGAGTGATTATCTTAATTTACCGAGGTTAGCTAGCCAGCTATTTGTCGTCCTTAACGTAGGAGTCACTCCTAGCTAGCCAACGTCTACTGAATAGAACTTTCGCATTCCGGTCGCATTCCGCTTCGCTCCACAGGTAGTATCACATTTTCATTTCATTTCATTACAGTCCCAACGGTGTGATTTGTTTGATCGTAGCTAGCTACATAGCTAGCTACATAGCAGTCTTTGTTTCAAAGATAATTGTGTAGTCTAGAGCGATTTTCTAGGTTAGCTAGCCAGCTATTGTCGTTCTTTAGCAACGTAACGTAAGTCAACACTGCTAGCTAGCCAGCTAGCCCCGAATAGCAGCATTGTAGAAACTTTACACTCAACGGAATGACTTGATTAGTGGGTAGTGTCAACGCAACTGCCAGCTAGCCTACTTCAGCAGTACTGTATCATTTTAATCATTTTAGTCAATTAGATTCTTGCTACGTAAGCTTAACTTTCTGAACATTCGAGACGTGTAGTCCACTTGTCATTCCAATCTCCTTTGCATTAGCGTAGCCTCTTCTCTAGCCTGTCAACTATGTGTCTGTCTATCCCTGTTCTCTCCTCTCTGCACAGACCATACAAACGCTCCCACCGCGTGGCCGCGGCCACCTAATCTGGTGGTCCCAGCGCGCACGACCCACGTGGAGTTCCAGGTCTCCGGTAGCCTCTGGAACTGCCGATCTGCGGCCAACAAGGCAGAGTTCATCTCAGCCTATGCCTCCCTCCAGTCCCTCGACTTCTTGGCACTGACGGAAACATGGATCACCACAGACAACACCGCTACTCCTACTGCTCTCTCTTCGTCCGCCCACGTGTTCTCGCACACCCGAGAGCTTCTGGTCAGCGGGGTGGTGGCACCGGGATCCTCATCTCTCCCAAGTGGTCATTCTCTCTTTCTCCCCTTACCCATCTGTCTATCGCCTCCTTTGAATTCCATGCTGTCACAGTTACCAGCCCTTTCAAGCTTAACATCCTTATCATTTATCGCCCTCCAGGTTCCCTCGGAGAGTTCATCAATGAGCTTGATGCCTTGATAAGCTCCTTTCCTGAGGACGGCTCACCTCTCACAGTTCTGGGCGACTTTAACCTCCCCACGTCTACCTTTGACTCATTCCTCTCTGCCTCCTTCTTTCCACTCCTCTCCTCTTTTGACCTCACCCTCTCACCTTCCCCCTACTCACAAGGCAGGCAATACGCTCGACCTCATCTTTACTAGATGCTGTTCTTCCACTAACCTCATTGCAACTCCCCTCCAAGTCTCCGACCACTACCTTGTATCCTTTTCCCTCTCGCTCTCATCCAACACTTCCCACACTGCCCCTACTCGGATGGTATCGCGCCGTCCCAACCTTCGCTCTCTCTCCCCCGCTACTCTCTCCTCTTCCATCCTATCATCTCTTCCCTCTGTTCAAACCTTCTCCAACCTATCTCCTGATTCTGCCTCCTCAACCCTCCCTCTCCTCCCTTTCTGCATCCTTTGACTCTCTATGTCCCCTATCCTCCAGGCCGGCTCGGTCCTCCCCTCCCGCTCCGTGGCTCGACGACTCATTGCGAGCTCACAGAACAGGGCTCCGGGCAGCCGAGCGGAAATGGAGGAAAACCCGCCTCCCTGCGGACCTGGCATCCTTTCACTCCCTCCTCTCTACATTTTCCTCCTCTGTCTCTGCTGCTAAAGCCACTTTCTACCACTCTAAATTCCAAGCATCTGCCTCTAACCCTAGGAAGCTCTTTGCCACCTTCTCCTCCCTCCTGAATCCTTCCCCCCCCCTCCTCCCTCTCTGCAGATGACTTCGTCAACCATTTTGAAAAGAAGGTCGACGACATCCGATCCTCGTTTGCTAAGTCAAACGACACCGCTGGTTCTGCTCACACTGCCCTACCCTGTGCTCTGACCTCTTTCTCCCCTCTCTCTCCAGATGACATCTCGCGTCTTGTGACGGCCGGCCGCCCAACAACCTGCCCGCTTGACCCTATCCTCTCTTCTCCAGACCATTTCCGGTGACCTTCTCCCTTACCTCACCTCGCTCATCAACTCATCCCTGACCGCTGGCTACGTCCCTCCCGTCTTCAAGAGAGCGAGAGTTGCACCCCTTCTGAAAAAACCTACACTCGATCCCTCCGATGTCAACAACTACAGACCAGTATCCCTTCTTTCTTTTCTCTCCAAAACTCTTGAACGTGCCATCCTTGGCCAGCTCTCCCGCTATCTCTCTCAGAATGACCTTCTTGATCCAAATCAGTCAGGTTTCAAGACTAGTCATTCAACTGAGACTGCTCTTCTCTGTATCACGGAGGCACTCCGCACTGCTAAAGCTAACTCTCTCTCCTCTGCTCTCATCCTTCTAGACCTATCGGCTGCCTTCGATACTGTGAACCATCAGATCCTCCTCTCCACCCTCTCCGAGTTGGGCATCTCCGGCGCGGCCCACGCTTGGATTGCGTCCTACCTGACAGGTCGCTCCTACCAGGTGGCGTGGCGAGAATCCGTCTCCACACCACGTGCTCTCACCACTGGTGTCCCCAGGGCTCTGTTCTAGGCCCTCTCCTATTCTCGCTATACACCAAGTCACTTTGCTCTGTCATAACCTCACATGGTCTCTCCTATCATTGCTATGCAGACGACACACAATTAATCTTCTCCTTTCCCCCTTCTGATGACCAGGTGGCGAATCGCATCTCTGCATGTCTGGCAGACATATCAGTGTGGATGACGGATCACCACCTCAAGCTGAACCTCGGCAAGACGGAGCTGCTCTTCCTCCCGGGGAAGGACTGCCCGTTCCATGATCTCGCCATCACGGTTGACAACTCCATTGTGTCCTCCTCCCAGAGCGCTAAGAACCTTGGCGTGATCCTGGACAACACCCTGTCGTTCTCAACTAACATCAAGGCGGTGGCCCGTTCCTGTAGGTTCATGCTCTACAACATCCGCAGAGTACGACCCTGCCTCACACAGGAAGCGGCGCAGGTCCTAATCCAGGCACTCGTCATCTCCCGTCTGGATTACTGCAACTCGCTGTTGGCTGGGCTCCCTGCCTGTGCCATTAAACCCCTACAACTCATCCAGAACGCCGCAGCCCGTCTGGTGTTCAACCTTCCCAAGTTCTCTCACGTCACCCCGCTCCTCCGCTCTCTCCACTGGCTTCCAGTTGAAGCTCGCATCCGCTACAAGACCATGGTGCTTGCCTACGGAGCTGTGAGGGGAACGGCACCTCAGTACCTCCAGGCTCTGATCAGGCCCTACACCCAAACAAGGGCACTGCGTTCATCCACCTCTGGCCTGCTCGCCTCCCTACCACTGAGGAAGTCCAGTTCCCGCTCAGCCCAGTCAAAACTGTTCGCTGCTCTGGCCCCCCAATGGTGGAACAAACTCCCTCACGACGCCAGGACAGCGGAGTCAATCACCACCTTCCGGAGACACCTGAAACCCCACCTCTTTAAGGAATACCTAGGATAGGATAAATATCACCCCCCCCCCCTAAAAGACTTAGATGCACTATTGTAAAGTGGCTGTTCCACTGGATGTCATAAGGTGAAAGCACCAATTTGTAAGTCGCTCTGGATAAGAGCGTCTGCTAAATGACTTAAATGTTAAATGTTAATCCCTCCTTTCATATCTGCCTCTCTCCCTCCATCCCTCCTTTCATCAAATCAAATTTTATTTGTCACATACACATGGTTAGCAGATGTTAATGCGAGTGTAGCGAAATGCTTGTGCTTCTAGTTCCGACAATGCAGTGATAACCAACAAGTAATCTAACTAACAATTCCAAAACGACTGTCTTATACACAGTGTAAGGGGATAAGGAATATGTACATAAGGATATATGAATGAGTGATGGTACAGAGCAGCATACAGTAGATGGTATCGAGTACAGTATATACATATGAGGTGAGTATGTAGACAAAGTAAACAAAGTGACATAGTTAAAGTGGCTAGTGACATAAGGATGCAGTCGATCTAGAGTACAGTATATACGTATGCATATGAGATGAATAATGTAGGGTAAGTAACATTATATAAGGTAGCATTGTTTAAAGTGGCTAGTGATATATTTACATAATTTCCCATCAATTCCCATTATTAAAGTGGCTGGAGTTGGGTCAGTGTCAATGACAGTGTGTTGGCAGCAGCCACTCAATGTTAGTGGTGGCTGTTTAACAGTCTGATGGCCTTGAGATAGAAGCTGTTTTTCAGTCTCTCGGTCCCAGCTTTGATGCACCTGTGCTGACCTCGCCTTCTGGATGATAGCGGGGTGAACAGGCAGTGGTTCGGGTGGTTGATGTCCTTGATGATCTTTATGGCCTTCCTGTAACATCGGGTGGTGTAGGTGTCCTGGAGGGCAGGTAGTTTGCCCCCGGTGATGCGTTGTGCAGACCTCACTACCCTCTGGAGAGCCTTACGGTTGAGGGCGGAGCAGTTGCCGTACCAGGCGGTGATACAGCCCGCCAGGATGCTCTCGATTGTGCATCTGTAGAAGTTTGTGAGTGCTTTTGGTGACAAGCCGAATTTCTTCAGCCTCCTGAGGTTGAAGAGGCGCTGCTGCGCTTTCTTCACGACGCTGTCAGTGTGAGTGGACCAATTCAGTTTGTCTGTGATGTGTATGCCGAGGAACTTAAAACTTGCTACCCTCTCCACTACTGTTCCATCGATGTGGATAGGGGGTGTTCCCTCTGCTGTTTCCTGAAGTCCACAATCATCTCCTTAGTTTTGTTGACGTTGAGTGTGAGGTTATTTTCCTGACACCACACTCCGAGGGCCCTCACCTCCTCCCTGTAGGCCGTCTCGTCGTTGTTGGTAATCAAGCCTACCACTGTTGTGTCGTCCGCAAACTTGATGATTGAGTTGGGCGTGCGTGGCCACGCAGTCGTGGGTGAACAGGGAGTACAGGAGAGGGCTCAGAACGCACCCTTGTGGGGCCCCGTGTTGAGGATCAGCGGGGAGGAGATGTTTTGCCTACCCTCACCACCTGGGGGCGGCCCGTCAGGAAGTCCAGTACCCAGTTGCACAGGGCGGGGTCGAGACCCAGGGTCTCGAGCTTGATGACGAGCTTGGAGGGTACTATGGTGTTGAATGCCGAGCTGTAGTCGATGAACAGCATTCTCACATAGGTATTCCTCTTGTCCAGGTGGGTTAGGGCAGTGTGGTTGAGATTGCATCGTCTGTGGACCTATTTGGGCGGTAAGCAAATTGGAGTGGGTCTAGGGTGTCAGGTAGGGTGGAGGTGATATGGTCCTTGACTAGTCTCTCAAAGCACTTCATGATGACGGAAGTGAGTGCTACGGGGCGGTAGTCGTTTAGCTCAGTTACCTTAGCTTTCTTGGGAACAGGAACAATGGTGGCCCTCTTGAAGCATGTGGGAACAGCAGACTGGTATAGGGATTGATTGAATATGTCCGTAAACACACCGGCCAGCTGGTCTGCGCATGCTCTGAGGGCGCGGCTGGGGATGCCGTCTGGGCCTGCAGCCTTGACACGTTTAAATGTCTTACTCACCTCAGCTGCAGTGAAGGAGAGACCGCATGTTTTCGTTGCAGGCCGTGTGAGTGGCACTGTATTGTCCTCAAAGCGGGCAAAAAAGTTATTTAGTCTGCCTGGGAGCAAGACATCCTGGTCCGTGACTGGGCTGGGTTTCTTCTTGTAGTCCGTGATTGACTGTAGACCCTGCCACATGCCTCTTGTGTCTGAGCCATTGAATTGAGATTCCACTTTGTCTCTGTACTGACGCTTAGCTTGTTTAATAGCCTTGCGGAGGGAATAGCTGCATTGTTTATATTCGGACATGTTACCAGACACCTTGCCCTGATTAAAAGCAGTGGTTTGCGCTTTCAGTTTCACGCGAATGCTGCCATCAATCCACGGTTTCTGGTTTGGGAATGTTTTTATCGTTGCTATGGGAACGACATCTTCGACGCACGTTCTAATGAACTCGCACACCGAATCAGCGTATTCGTCAATATTTTCATCTGACGCAATACGAAACATGTCCCAGTCCACGTGATGGAAGCAGTCTTGGAGTGTGGAGTCAGCTTGGTCTGACCAGCGTTGGACAGACCTCAGCGTGGGAGCCTCTTGTTTTAGTTTCTGCCTGTAGGCAGGGATCAGCAAAATGGAGTCGTGGTCAGCTTTTCCGAAGGGGCGGGGCAGGGCCTTATATGCGTCGCGGAAGTTAGAGTAACAATGATCCAGGTTTTACCACCCCTGGTTGCGCAATCGATATGCTGATAAAATTTAGGGAGTCTTGTTTTCAGATTAGCTTTGTTAAAATCCCCAGCTACAATGAATGCAGCCTCCGGATAAATGGTTTCCAGTTTGCAAAGAGTTAAATAAAGTTCGTTCAGAGCCATCGATGTGTCTGCTTGGGGGGGATATATACGGCTGTGATTATAATCGAAGAGAATTCTCTTGGAAGATAATGCGGTCTACATTTGATTGTGAGGAATTCTAAATCAGGTGAACAGAAGGATTTGAGTTCCTGTATGTTTCCTTCATCACACCATGTCTCGTTAGTCATGAGGCATACGCCCCCGCCACTCTTCTTACCAGAAAGATGTTTGTTTCTGTCGGCGCGATGCGTGGAGAAACCCGTTGGCTGCACCGCATCGGATAGCGTCTTCCCAGTAAGCCATGTTTCCGTGAAGCAGAGAAAGTTGCAGTCTCTGATGTCCCTCTGGAATGCTACCCTTGCTTGGATTTCGTCAACCTTGTTGTCAAGAGACTGGACATTGGCAAGAAGAATGCTGGGGAGTGGTGCGCGATGTGCCCTTTTTCGGAGTCTGACCAGAACACCGCCTCGTTTCCCTCTTTTTCGGAGTCGTTTCCTTGGGTCGCTGCATGCGATCCATTCCGTTGTCCTGTTTGTAAGGCAGAACACAGGATCCGCGTCGCGGAAAACATATTCTTGGTCGTACTGATGGTGAGTTGACGCTGATCTTATATTCAGTAGTTCTTCTCGACTGTATGTAATGAAACCTAAGATGACCTGGGGTACTAATGTAAGAAATAACACGTAAAAAAACAAAAAACTGCATAGTTTCCTAGGAACGCGAAGCGAGGCGGCCATCTCAGTCGGCGCCGGAAGTCCTCGGCCTCTCTCCCTCCATTCCTCCTTTCATATCGGCCTCTCTCCCTCCATTCCTCCTTTCATATCGGCCTCTCTCCCTCCATTCCTCCTTTCATATCTGCCTCTCTCCCTCCATTCCCCCTTTCATATCTGCCTCTCTCCCTCCATTCCTCCTTTCATATCTGCCTCTCTCCCTCCATCCCTCCTTTCATATCTGCCTCTCTCCCTCCATTCCTCCTTTCATATCTGCCTCTCTCCCTCCATTCCTCCTTTCATATCTGCCTCCATTCCTCCTTTCATATCTCCATTCCTCCTTTCATATCTGCCTCTCTCCCTCCATTCCTCCTTTCCATTCCTCTCTCCCTCCATTCCTCCTTTCATATCGGCCTCTCTCCCTCCATTCCTCCTTTCCATCCCTCCATTCCCCTTTCATATCTGCCTCTCTCCCTCCATTCCTCCTTTCATATCTGCCTCTCTCCCTCCATCCCTCCTTTCATATCTGCCTCTCTCCCTCCATTCCTCCTTTCATATCTCCCTCCATCCCTCCTTTCATATCTGCCTCTCTCCCTCCATTCCTCCTTTCATATCGGCCTCTCTCCCTCCTTTCATATCTGCCTCTCTCCCTCATTCCTCCTTTCATATCTGCCTCTCTCC
Organism: Oncorhynchus nerka; assembly: GCF_034236695.1. Classification (NCBI taxonomy): domain Eukaryota; kingdom Metazoa; phylum Chordata; class Actinopteri; order Salmoniformes; family Salmonidae; genus Oncorhynchus; species Oncorhynchus nerka. Next base: position 81,949,610 of record NC_088398.1, read on the forward strand.
CTCCATTCCTCCTTTCATATCTGCCTCTCTCCCTCCATCCCTCCTTTCATATCTGCCTCTCTCCCTCCATCCCTCCTTTCATATCTGCCTCTCTCCCTCCATTCCTCCTTTCATATCTGCCTCTCTCCCTCCATTCCTCCTTTTCATATCTGCCTCTCCACCCATCCCTCACTCTTGAGACTTTCACCTGCGTCCCTCCCTATGAGGCTAATTCGCCTCCCTCTCCCTCTCTCCCCCCTTCATCACGCTCCCTCACTACCTCTTGAGACTGATTCTCCCTCTCCCTCTGAGGTTGATTCAGAGAGGCAGGTCCAGTCCAGGTGAGATGTTTTCCGGGATGCAGGGTACCTTGAGGGGGACGATGTAGCGAGAATGAATCCTGATCAGTTGTCTCATCTTTTTATTTTTATTCTGCCCTTCCTTCCTGGGGCTGATACTAGGCTAGATGACGTACAACCTTGAAATAGGTGTTTTCACCTCAACACACGATTGTCCAGTAAAACATTACTTGAAGCCTGAAGGTATGTACTATGATGCATACTGTAGAACGCACTGTCGACCGAACGTTCTGTTGGCTGACACATGGATGTAAATAGACAGGTCAACCAACACCAAGAACATGTAAACTCAGCAAAAAAATAGAAACGTCCCTCACTGTTAACTGCGTTCATTTTCAGCAAACTTAACGTGTAAATATTTGTATGAACATAACAAGATTCAACAACTGAGACATAAACTGAACAAGTTGCACAGACATGTGACTAACCGAAATTGAATGTGTCCCTAAACAAAGGGGGGTTCAAAATCAAAAGTAACAGTCAGTATCTGCATTAAGTACTGCAGTGCATGTTCTCCTCATGGACTACACCAGGTTTGCCAGTTCTTGCTGTGAGATGTAACATCTCCAACTCTTTCACCAAGGCACCTGCAAGTTCCTGGACATTTCTGGGGGGAATGGCCCTAGCCCTCACCCTCCAATACAACAGGTCCAAGACGTGCTCAATGGGATTGAGATCCGGGCTCTTCGCTGGCCATGGCAGAACAGTGACATTCCCTGACTTGCAGGAAATCACACACAGAATGAGCAGTATGGCTGGTGGCATTGTCATGCTGGAGGGTCATGTCAGGATGAGCCTGCAGGAAGGGTACCACATGAGGGAGGAGGGTGTCTTCCCTGTAACGCACAGCGTTGAGATTGCCTCAGTCCAGCCTCTCTCAGCCTATTGAGGACATTCTGAGCACTGATGGAGGGATTGTGGGTTCCCTGGTGTAACTCGGGCAGTTGTTGTTGCCATCCTGTACCTGTCCAGCAGGTGTGATGTACCGACCCTGTGCAGGTGTTACACGTGGTCTGCCACTACGAGTACGATCAGCTGTCCGTCCTGTCTCCCTGTAGCGCTGTCTTACAGTCTCGCAGTACGGACATTGCAATTTATTGCCCTGGACACAGCTGCAGTCCTCATGCCTCCTCGCAGCATGCCTAAGGCACGTTCACACAGATGAGCAGGGACCCTGGGCATCTTTCTTTTGATGTTTTTCAGAGTCAGTAGAACGGTCTCTTTAGTGTCCTAAGTTTTCATAACTGTGACCTTAATTGCCTACCGTCTGTAAGCTGTTAGTGTCTTAACGACCGTTTCTACAGGTGCATGTTCATTAATTGTTTATGGTTCCTTGAACAAGCATGGGAAACAGTGTTTCAACCCTTTACAATGAAGATAATTCATAAAAATCCAAATATCTTTTAAGGACAGGGTCTTGAAAAAGGAACGCCTTTTTTTTTTTTTTGCTGAGTTGATAAGATGCTGCTCGCTACCCCAACATCAACATGACCAATCCATGTTGGAAAATTCAAGTGTCCACTAGATGGCAGTATTGCCTTTACTGAGCTGTACCCCACCCCTCCAGGCACCGTTTAACACCATGTAATCTTTAAGTGTCCACTAGATGGAAGTGTCTCCCATCACTGAGCATGTGGTCTGTAGTTGGAGCAATTGCCTCTTCCACCTACTGTATTACAATACAACTCAACGGGGTACATTTGTACCTGATGTGGATATGGCCTGTGTTATTTTATAGCCTACTCTATTTTGTTTCAGTGCACCCTTACTGTAAGGAGACATTGGATTTAAGAAGCATCTAGGCTCCAAGACTTCTGTGATTTTAGAATTAATAAATTCATAGCCGTCTATATTGCATCCCAGATGTATTATCAAGTCTTGGCATGCCCTAACTGCCCTGCCCTGAATGCCCTATGCCCTGACTGCCCTATGCCCTGACTGCCCTATGCCCTGACTGCCCTATGCCATGCCCTGACTGCCCTATGCCCTGACTGCCCTATGCCCTGACTGCCCTATGCCCTGACTGCCCTGACTGCCCTATGCCCTGACTGCCCTATGCCCTGACTGCCCTATGACCTGACTGCCCTATGCCCTGACTGCCCTATGCCCTGCCCTGACTGCCCTATGCCCTGCCCTGACTGCCCTATGCCCTGACTGCCCTGCCCTGACTGCCCTGCCCTGACTGCCCTATGCCCTGCCCTGACTGCCCTATGCCCTGCCCTGACTGCCCAATGCCCTGACTGCCCTGCCCTGACTGCCCTGACTGCCCTATGCCCTGCCCTGACTGCCCTCACTGCCCTATGCCCTGACTGCCCTATGCCCTGACTGTCCTGCCCTGACTGCCCTATGCCCTGACTGCCCTATGCCCTGACTGCCCTATGCCCTGACTGCCCTATGCCCTGACTGCCCTATGCCCTGACTGCCCTATGCCCTGACTGCCCTATGCCCTGACTGCCCTATGCCCTGACTGCCCTATGCCCTGCCCTGACTGCCCTATGCCCTGACTGCCCTATGCCCTGCCCTGACTGCCCTATGCCCTGCCCTGACTGCCCTATGCCCTGACTACCCTATGCCCTGCCCTGCCCAGACTGCCCTATGCCCTGACTGCCCTATGCCCTGACTATGCCCTGACTGCCCTATGCCCTGACTATGCCCTGACTGCCCTATGCCCTGACTGCCCTATGCCCTGACTGCCCTATGCCCTGACTGCCCTATGCCCTGACTGCCCTATGCCCTGACTGCCCTATGCCCTGACTGCCCTATGCCCTGCCCTGACTGCCCTATGCCCTGCGCTGACTGCCATATGCCCTGACATACCTTAAGGGAAAATTGACATTTGCCCTGCCATATGCCCTGCCCTGACTGCCCTGCCCTGACTGCCTTATGCCCTGACTGCCATATGCCCTGACTGCCCTATGCCCTGCGCTGACTGCCCTGACTGCCATATGCCCTGACTGCCCTGACTGTCCTGCCCTGACTGCCCTATGCCCTGACTGCCCTATGCCCTGACTGCCCTATGCCCTGACTGTCCTATGCCCTGCCCTGACTGCCCTATGCCCTGACTGCCCTATGCCCTATGCCCTGACTGCCCTATGCCCTGCCCTGACTGCCCTATGCCCTGCCCTGACTGCCCTATGCCCTGCCCTGACTGCCCTATGCCCTGCCCTGACTGCCCTATGCCCTGCCCTGACTGCCCTATGCCCTGCCCTGACTGCCCTGACTGCCCTATGCCCTGACTGCCCTGCCCTGACTGCCCTGCCCTGACTGCCCTGCCCTGACTGCCCTATGCCCTGCCCTGACTGCCCTATGCCCTGACTGCCCTATGCCCTGACTGCCCTATGCCCTGACTGCCCTATGCCCTGACTGCCCTATGCCCTGACTGCCCTATGCCCTGACTGCCCTATGCCCTGCCCTGACTGCCCTGCCCTGACTGCCCTATGCCCTGCGCTGACTGCCCTATGCCCTGACTGCCATATGCCCTGACATACCTTAAGGGAAAATTTTGACATTTGCCCTGCCATATGCCCTGCCCTGACTGCCTTATGCCCTGACTGCCATATGCCCTGACTGCCCTGCGCTGACTGCCCTGACTGCCCTATGCCCTGACTGCCCTATGCCCTGACTGCCCTATGCCCTGACTGCCCTATGCCCTGCCCTGACTGCCCTATGCCCTGCCCTGACTGCCCTATGCCCTGCCCTGACTGCCCTATGCCCTGCCCTGACTGCCCTATGCCCTGCCCTATGCCCTGACTGCCATATGCCCTATGCCCAGACTGCCCTGCCCTGACTGCCATATGCCCTGCCCTGACTGCCATATGCCCTATGCCCAGACTGCCCTATGCCCAGACTGCCCTATGCCCTGACCACCGAGGGGGGCTTTCCCTGTTTTTTTTTATTTAAATAGCTGAAGTCAAGAATTCTACCTTTCATATAAATGAATGTTAAATTACTAATAATTTAGCTTGCATAATTACTCAGGCTATCTATAGCCAAACCCACTGCCAAATCTGTCGAACTTTCAATGTCTCCCAATCCATTTCCAAAGGGGGAAATTAAAGCAACTAGGCTTTTGACACGATGACTCTGCAGTTCAATTTACTGCGTTTCCAAGATGTTCTTGCACAAACAAAACAGGAACAACTCACACCAGGGGACAGGGGGGTAAGATATAGGATATTCATTCTACGCTGATATAGCCTACAATGTGTCACCCGAAAGCAAAATTACACACGGCATGCACACACGGCATGCGCACACACGGCACGCACGCACACACGGCACGTACACACGGCACGCACACACGCACACACGGCACGCACACACGGCATGCACACACGGCACGCACATGAAGAGAAGACAAAACAACCGTGGTATAATTTTAGCATCATGACCCGGCAGGGACATGAAGATGTCAGTGTCTGCCGTCCATCTCCTTCCATATGGGACCTAATTGACAGTAAGTGTGCTTTGGGGGGGTATATGAGCTCTAATACGAAACAGGCAGGATGCAAGGCCTTGTTAGGCTAGGACTAATCTTATATGAGAGTGATCACAATTAAATTAAAGGGAGGTTTACTCTTGCAATAACATTAGGCCCATATTACGCCGACCACTACTTTTACAGATGTAATGGCATCTGGAAATACATTAATTCAGTGAGGATGAACACTATCGATTGATTGGAGGAATCTGAAGCGAGAACACGACACACACACACACACACAGTGTCGTCAACAACAGAACTCTCAGAGGAAATGCCTCAGCAGCCTGAACTCTGTAATGAGGAAAAGTGAATTAAAGTCTGCCAGAGAGAGAGAGAGCTAAAGTACCGTTCCTATAGAGGGCTAAAGTACCGTTCCTATACTGCAATGAATTGATCTTTTATTTACCACACAATGGAATAAGGTTTTTGGAGAGAGAGACGATCAATACTAATACCTCCCGATCATAATCGTCAAGATTTACTTCTTTGTTGAAATGATTCTCATCAATTCCCTAAAGAGAGAGACAGGCCTGTGAAAGATCAATACAACTACGGTGCTGTGGTTTCTTAGCTTAATTCATTCAGGACTCATATCGCGTGTTGGCCTGCCGTGCCGTGAGGATCATATAATATTACAGAGAAACTTAATTTCTAGTGAATAAAATAAATTATCAATGTTGGGGTCAGAGCAGTAGTCAGGGTAGAGTTAGTCAGAGTTAGTATACTAGCTGAAGGTTAGGATAGAGTTAGTATACTAGCTGAAGGTTAGGTAGAGTTAGTATACTAGCTGAAGGTTAGGGTAGAGTTAGTATACTAGCTGAAGGTTAGGGTAGAGTTAGTATACTAGCTGAAGGTTAGGGTAGAGTTAGTATACTAGCTGAAGGTTAGGGCTGAGTTAGTATACTAGCTGAAGGTTAGGGCTGAGTTAGTATACTAGCTGAAGGTTAGGGCTGAGTTAGTATACTAGCTGAAGGTTAGGGCTGAGTTAGTATACTAGCTGAAGGTTAGGGCTGAGTTAGTATACTAGCTGAAGGTTAGGGCTGAGTTAGTATACTAGCTGAAGGTTAGGGCTGAGTTAGTATACTAGCTGAAGGTTAGGGCTGAGTTAGTATACTAGCTGAAGGTTAGGGCTGAGTTAGTATACTAGCTGAAGGTTAGGGCTGAGTTAGTATACTAGCTGAAGGTTAGGGCTGAGTTAGTATACTAGCTGAAGGTTAGGGTCAGAGTTAATATACTAGCTGAAGGTAAGGGTAGAGTTAATATACTAGCTGAAGGTAAGGGTAGAGTTAGTATACTAGCTGAAGGTTAGGGTAGAGTTAGTATACTAGCTGAAGGTTAGGGTCAGAGTTAATATACTAGCTGAAGGTAAGGGTAGAGTTAGTATACTAGCTGAAGTAAGGGTAGAGTTAGTATACTAGCTGAAGGTTAGGGTCAGAGCAGTAGTCAGGGTAGAGTTAGTATACTAGCTGAAGGTTAGGGCTGAGTTAGTATACTAGCTGAAGGTTAGGGTCAGAGCAGTAGTTAGGGTAGAGTTAGTATACTAGCTGAAGGTTAGGGCTGAGTTAGTATACTAGCTGAAGGTTAGGGTCAGAGTTAGTATACTAGCTGAAGGTAAGGGTAGAGTTAGTATACTAGCTGAAGGTTAGGGTAGAGCAGTAGTCAGGGTAGAGTTAGTATACTAGCTGAAGGTTAGGGTAGAGCAGTAGTCAGGGTAGAGTTAGTATACTAGCTGAAGGTTAGGGCTGAGTTAGTATACTAGCTGAAGGTTAGGGTAGAGTTAGTATACTAGCTGAAGGTAAGGGTTAGAGCAGTAGTCAGGGTAGAGTTAGTATACTAGCTGAAGGTTAGGGTAGAGGTAGTATACTAGCTGAAGGTTAGGGTAGAGCAGTAGTCAGGGTAGAGTTAGTATACTAGTTGAAGGTAAGGGTAGAGTTAGTATACTAGCTGAAGGTAAGGGTAGAGTTAGTATACTAGCTGAAGGTTAGGGTCAGAACAGTAGTCAGGGTAGAGTTAGTATACTAGCTGAAGGTTAGGGCTGAGTTAGTATACTAGCTGAAGGTTAGGGTCAGAGCAGTAGTTACGGTAGAGTTAGTATACTAGCTGAAGGTTAGGGTAGAGTTACTATACTAGCTGAAGGTTAGGGTAGAGTTACTATACTAGCTGAAGGTTAGGGTAGAGTTACTATACTAGCTGAAGGTTAGGGTAGAGTTAGTATACTAGCTGAAGGTTAGGGTCAGAGCAGTAGTCAGGGTAGAATTACTAACTAGTCCTTACAATTTTCTCGTTTTTCTGCTGGTAGGAAGGAGGAGTTGAGCTCCTGGCTGTGAATTGATTATGTGTGTGGAGGTGCTTTCACAGATGGCGGCTAGAGATAACAAAGAATCCCTCTTTATTTTCCCCAGATGTGTGTTTGAGTTTGTGTGTGTGGAGGGAAAAAGCAGAGTCCCTTCCTGAAAACAAGGAGAGAGGGAGTTTGTGACATCAGGAGGGAATGAGGATGTAAGGTGGGTGACATTTCAGAGGTGAGAGTGTGTGTGTGTGTGTGTGTCCCTTCCTGAAAACAAGGAGAGAGGGAGTTTGTGACATCAGGAGGGAATGAGGATGTAAGGTGGGTGACATTTCAGAGGTGAGAGTGTGTGTGTGTGTGATTCAATACCTCACTGCTCTCTGGGTGATGGGAAGTGACACAGGACAGCTCAACCAGGCACACGTGTGGTACCACACAGCCACTGCCGTGAGTTCATCAGCACACCACAGGGCTAATGGGGACTGCTAGTGAACTGGAGCCTGAGAGAGGTAGCAGATTATGTTCAGGTAGACAGGGCCCAGAGAGAGGTAGCAGATTATGTTCAGGTAGACAGGGCCGAAAGAGACATAGCAGATTATATTCAGGAGGACAGGGCCCAGAGAGAGGTAGCAGATCATGTTCAGGTGGACAGGGCCCAGAGAGAGGTAGCAGATTATGTTCAGGTAGACAGGGCCCAGAGAGACATAGCAGATTATATTCAGGAGGACAGGGCCCAGAGAGAGGTAGCAGATTATATTCAAGAGGACAGGGCCCAGAGAGAGGTAGCAGATTATGTTCAGGTAGACAGGGCCCAGAGAGACGTAGCAGATTATGTTCAGGTGGACAGGGCCCAGAGAGAGGTAGCAGATTATGTTCAGGAGGACAGGGCACAGAGAGAGGTAGCAGATTATGTTCAAGTAGACAGGGCCCAGAGAGACGTAGCAGATTATATTCAGGAGGACAGGGCCCAGAGAGAGGTAGCAGATTATATTCAAGAGGACAGGGCCCAGAGAGAGGTAGCAGATTATATTCAGGTAGACAGGGCCCAGAGAGAGGTAGCAGATTATGTTCAGGTGGACAGGGCCCAGAGAGAGGTAGCAGATTATATTCAGGTAGACAGGGCCCAGAGAGTGGGAGAGGTAGCAGATTATGTTCAGGTAGACAGGGCCCAGAGAGTGGGAGAGGTAGCAGATTATATTCAGATAGACAGGGCCCAGAGAGAGAGAGGGAGGGAGAGGTAGCAGATTATGTTTAGGTGGACAGGGCCCAGAGAGTGGGAGAGGTAGCAGATTATGTTCAGGTGGACAGGGCCCAGAGAGAGGTAGCAGATTATGTTCAGGTGGACAGGGCCCAGAGAGAGGTAGCATATTATGTTCAGGTGGACAGGGCCCAGAGAGAGGTAGCATATTATGTTCAGGTGGACAGGGCCCAGAGAGACGTAGCAGATTATGTTCAGGTGGACAGGAGAGAGAGGTACACTGGTACAGGGAGACAGGAAACACAGGGATAAATACACTGGTACAGAGAGACAGGAAACACAGGGATAAATACACTGGTACAGAGAGACAGGAAACACAGGGATAAATACACTGGTACAGAGAGACAGGAAACACAGGGATAAATACACTGGTACAGAGAGACAGGAAACACAGGGATAAATACACTGGTACAGAGAGACAGGAAACACAGGGATAAATGCAACAGAGAGACAGGAAACACAGGGATAAAAACTGGTACAGAGAGACAGGAAACACAGGGATAAACTGGTACAGAGAGACAGGAAACACAGGGATAAATACACTGGTACAGAGAGACAGGAAACACAGGGATAAATACACTGGTACAGAGAGACAGGAAACACAGGGATAAAATACTGGCACAGAGAGACAGGAAACACAGGGATAAATACACTGGTACAGAGAGACAGAAACAGGGATAAATACACTGGTACAGAGAGACAGGAAACGCAGGGATAAAAACTGGTACAGAGAGACAGGAAACAGGGATAAATACACTGGTACAGAGAGACAGGAAACACAGGGATAAATACACTGGTACAGAGAGACAGGAAAGACAGGGATAAATACACTGGTACAGAGAGACAGGAAACACCTGGATAAATACACTGGTACAGAGAGACAGGAAACACAGGGATAAATACACTGGCACAGAGAGACAGGAAACACAGGGATAAATACACTGGGAGACAGAAAGACAGGGATAAAACACAGGGATAAATACACTGGTATAGAGAGACAGGAAACACAGGGATAAATACACTGGTATAGAGAGACAGGAAACACAGGGATAAATACACTGGTACAGAGAGACAGGAAACACAGGGATAAAACACTGGTATAGAGAGACAGGAAACGCAGGGATAAATACACTGGTACAGAGAGACAGAAACACAGGGATAAATACAACAGAGAGACAGGAAACACAGGGATAAATATACTGGCACAGAGAGACAGGAAACACAGGGATAAATACACTGGTATAGAGAGACAGGAAACGCAGGGATAAATACACTGGTACAGAGAGACAGGAAACACAGGGATAAATACACTGGTACAGAGAGACAGGAAACACAGGGATAAATACACTGGTACAGAGAGACAGGAAACACAGGGATAAATACACTGGTATAGAGAGACAGGAAACACAGGGATAAATACACTGGTATAGAGAGACAGGAAACACAGGGATAAATACACTGGTACAGAGAGACAGGAAACACAGGGATAAATACACTGGTATAGAGAGACAGGAAACACAGGGATAAATACACTGGTATAGAGAGACAGGAAACACAGGGATAAATACACTGGTACAGAGAGACAGGAAACACAGGGATAAATACACTGGTATAGAGAGACAGGAAACGCAGGGATAAATACACTGGTACAGAGAGACAGGAAACACAGGGATAAATACACTGGTACAGAGAGACAGGAAACACAGGGATAAATACACTGGTATAGAGAGACAGGAAACGCAGGGATAAATACACTGGTACAGAGAGACAGGAAACACAGGGATAAATACACTGGTACAGAGAGACAGGAAACACAGGGATAAATACACTGGCACAGAGAGACAGGAAACACAGGAATAAATACACTGGTACAGAGAGACAGGAAACACAGGGATAAATACACTGGGGGAAATAAGCGACACCTGGAGGGTAGACCCACAAAGAAATTAAAAACAAATCCAATTTTGATAAACTCTCATATCTACTGGGTGATTCCACAGTGTTCCATCACAGCAGCCAGATTTTTGACCTGTTACACTCAAGAAAAGGGCAACCAGTGAAGAACATACACCATTGTAAATACAACCCATATTTATGCTTATTTATGTTCCATTTTGTACTTTAACTATTTGCACATCGTTACAACACTGTATATGGAACCTGTGAGTGTAATGTGTACTGTTACTTTTTTATTGTTTATTTCACTTTTGTTTCACTTGCTTAGGCAATGTAAACATATGTTTCCCATGCCAATAAATCCCCTGAGAGAGAGACAGGCGGAGAGAGAGAGACAGGCAGAGAGAGAGAGACAGGCAGAGAGAGAGACCTTCCATAACAAAGCCATCACCTACAGAGAGATGAACCTGGAGAAGAGTCCCCTAAGCAAGCTGGTCCTGGGGCTCTGTTCACAAACACAAACACACCCTACAGAGCCCCAATACAGCAGCACAATTAGACCCAACCAAATCATGAGAATAAAAAGATAATTACTTGACACATTGGAAAGAATTAACAAAAAAACAGAGCAAACTAGAATGCTATTTGGCCCTAAACAGAGAGTACACAGTAGCAGAACACCTGACCACTGTGACTGACCCATAATTAAGGAAAGCTTTGACTATGTACAGACTCAGTGAGCATAGCCTTGCTATTGAGAAAGGCCGCCGTAGGCAGACATGGCTCTCAAGAGAAGACAGGTTATGTGCTCACTGCCCACAAAATGAGGTAGAAACTAAGCTGCGCTTCCTAACCTCCTGCCCCAATGTATGACCATATTAGAGAGACATATATCCCTCAGATTACACAGATCCACAAAGAATTCGAAAAATAAATCCAATTTTGATAATCTCCCATATCTACTGGGTGAAATTCCACAGTGTGCCATCACAGCAGCAAGATTTGTGACCTGTTGCCACGAGAAAAGGGCAACCAGTGAAGAACAAACACCATTGTAAATACAACCCATATTTATGCTTATTTATTTTATCTTGTGTCCTTTAACCATTTGTACATTGTTAAAACACTGTATATATATATATAATATGACATTTGTAATGTCTTTATTGTTTTGAAACTTCTGTATGTGTAATGTTTACTGTTAATTTTTATTGTTTATTTCACTTTATATATTCACTTTATATATTATCTACCTCCATTGCTTTGGCAATGTTAACACATGTTTCCCATGCCAATAAAGCCCTTGAATTGAATTGAGAGAGAGACAGACAGACAGAGAGAGACAGAGAGAGAGAGAAATGCCAGAACCGGACAAGAACCTGACACCCTCAGCACACAGGGGGACAAACACCTGCCTGCAGGTGACAGCATTCCCTCCCACATATGCCCCCCTAGGCACAACTATGACAACATAACCAACAAAAACGGGTCACAACTCCTGCAGCTCTGTCAGGAGTAAATGTCAGTTGGCTTTTCATAGCCGATCATTAAGAGTATCTCTACCGCTCCTGCTGTCTCTAGAGAGTTGAAAACAGCAGGTCTGGGACAGGTAGCACGTCCGGTGAACAGGTCAGGATTCCATAGCCGCAGGCAGAACAGTTGAAAGTGGAGCAGCAGCACAGCCAGGTGGACTAGGGACAGCAAGGAGTCATCAGGCCAGGTAGTCCTGAGGTATGGTCCTCCGAGAGAGAGAAAGAAAGAAAGAGAGAATTAGAGAGCGCATACTTAAATGCACACAAGACACCTGATAAGACAGGAGAAATACTCCAGATATAGCAGACTGACTGTAGCCCCCCCCGACACATAAACTATTGCAGCATAAATACTGGAGGCTGAGACAGGAGGGGTCAGGAGACACTGTGGCCTCGTCCAACGTTACGATAAGCAAACAGCTGGAGGCAGGGCTTTTTGAGTCACTGATGTGATCTTCCCGCCCGGGTTGGCGCCCCCCCCTTGGGTTGTGGGGTAAATCTTTGTGGGCTATACTCGGCTTTGTCTCAGGATAGTAAGTTGGTGGTTGAAGATATCCCTCTAGTGGTGTGGGGCCTGTGCTTTGGCAAAGTGAGTGGGGTTATATCCTTCCTGTTTGGCCCTGTCCGGGGGTGTCATCGGATGGGGCGACAGTGTCTCCTGACCCCTCCTGTCTCAGCCTCCAGTATTTATGCTGCAATAGTTTATGTGTCGGGTCAGTCTGTTATATCTGGAGTACTTCTCCTGTCTTATCCGGTGTCCTGTGTGAATTTAAGTATGCTCTCTCTAATTCTCTCTTTCTTTCTCTCTCTCTCTCGGAGGACCTGAGCCCTAGGACCATGCCTCAGGACTACCTGGCATGATGACTCCTTTCTGTCCCCAGTCCACCTGGCCGTGCTGCTGCTCCAGTTTCAACTGTTCTGCCTGTGATTATTATTATTTGACCATGCTGGTCATTTATGAACATTTGAACATCTTGGCCATGTTCTGTTATAATCTCCACCTGGCACAGCCAGAAGAGGACTGGTCACCCCACATAGCCTGGTTCCTCTCTAGGTTTCTTCCTAGGTTTTGGCCTTTCTAGGGAGTTTTTCCTAGTCACCGTGCTTCTACACCTGCATTGCTTGCTGTTTGGGGGTTTTAGGCTGGGTTTCTGTACAGCACTTTGAGATATCAGCTGATGTAAGAAGGGCTATATAAATACATTTGATTTGATTTGTAAGTGAGGGATCTAACATTTAGTAGAAGTCCTATTTTGAGATGTGAGATGATTTACAATCTCTTTCAATAATGACAGGAATGGAAGGTCTTTATCCTAGTGAGATTGCTAAGGCGAACACCGCCATGTTTAGTTTTGCCCGACCTAGATCGTGGCAAAGACACGGTCTCAATGTGGATATCTGAGCTGACTACACTGACTGTGCTAGTGGCAGACTCCACTATAAACTGGCAGGCTGGCTAACAGCCTGCTGCCTGGCCTGCACTCAATCTCATTGGGGAGTTAGAGCCCTGTCTATGTTGGTAGATAAGATGAGAGCACCCCTCCAGCTAGGATGGAGTCCGTCACTCCTCAGCAGGTCAGGCTTGGTCCTGTTTGTGGGTGAGTCCCAGAAAGATGGGCCAATTATCTACAAATTCTATCTTTTGGGAGGGGCAGAAAACAGTTTTCAACCAGCGATTGAGTTGTGAGACTCTGCTGTAGAGCTCATCACTCCCCCTAACTGGGAGGGGGCCAGAGACAATTACTCGATGCCGACACATCTTTCTAGCTGATTTACACGCAGAAGCTATGTTACGCTTGGAGACCTCTGACTGTTTCGTCCTAACATCGTTGGTGCCGATGTGTATAACAATATCCTTATACTCTCTATACTCGCCAGTTTTAGCTTTAGCCAGCACCAGCTTCAGATTAGCCTTAACATCGGTAGCCCTGCCCCTTCAGCTCCTTCAGGGTCATCTTTGGTCTCTTTGTTGCCTCTCTGATTAATGCCCTCCTTGCCTGGTCTGTGAGTTTTGGTGGGCGGCCCTCTCTTGGCAGGTTTGTTGTGGTGCCATATTCTTTCCATTTTATGATAATGGATTTAATGGTGCTCTGTGGGATGTTCAAAGTTTCTGATATTTTTTTTATAACCCAACCCTGGTCTGTACTTCTCCACAACTTTGCCCCTGACCTGTTTGGAGAGCTCCTTGATCTTCATTGTGCTGCTTGCTTGGTGGTGTGCCTTGCTTAGTGGTGTTGCAGACTCGGGGGCCTTTCAGAACAGGTGTATATATACTGAGATCATGTAACACTTAGAGTGCACACAGGTGGACTTTATTTAACTAATTATGTGACTTCTGAAGGTAACCAGATCTTATTTAAGGGCTTCATACTAAGGGGGGTGAATACATTTTAAAATTTCATTTCACCAATTTTGATTTTTTTGTCTGTGTCCATTACATGAAATCCAAATAAAAATATATTTAAATTACAGGTTGTAATGCAGCAAAATAGGAAAAATGCCAAGGAGGGTGAATACTTTTGCAAAGGCACTGTGTCCTCTCTCTCGCTTTCTTCTTCTTATTATTCTCTCTCTCCCTTTCACTACTCTCTCTCTCTCTCTCTCTCTCTCTCTCTCTTTCACTACTCTCTCTCTCTCTCTCTCTCTCTCTTTCACTACTCTCTCTCTCTCTCTCTCTCTCTCTTTCACTACTCTCTCTCTCTCTTTCACTACTCTCTCTCTCTTTCACTCTCCCCTCTCTCTCTCTCTCTCTCTCCCTTTCACTACTCTCTCTCTCTCTCTCTTTCACTCTCTCTCTCTCTCTCTCTCTCTCTCTTTCTCTTTCACTACTCTCTCTCTCTCTCTCTCTCTCTTTCACTACTCTCTCTCTCTCTCTCTCTCTCTCTCTCTCTCTCTCTTTCACTACTCTCTCTCTCTTTCTCTTTCACTCTCTCTCTCTTTCTCTTCCACCTCTCCCTCTCTCTCCCTCTCTCTCTCTCTCTCTCTCTCTCTCTCTCTCTCCCTTTCACTACTCTCTCGCTCTCTCTCTCTCTCTCTTTCACTACTCTCTCAATTCAATTCAAGGGCTTTATTGGCATGGGAAACATGTGTTAACATTGCCAAAGCAAGTGAGGTAGACAACATACAAAGTGAATATATAAGGTGAAAAACAACAAAAATGAACAGTAAACATTACACATACAGAAGTTTCAAAACAGTAAAGACATTACAAATGTCACATTATATATATATATATATATATATATATATATATATATAATGTACAAATAGTTAAAGGACACAAGATAAAATAAATAAGCATAAATATGGGTTGTATTTACAATGGTCTCTCTCTCTCTCTCTCTCACTACTTCCTCTCTCTCTCTCTCTCTCTCTCTCACTACTCCCCTCTCTTTCTCACTACTCCGCCTCTCTCTCTCTTTCTCACTAATCTCTCTCTACTCCCCCCCTCTCTCTCTCTCTCTCTCACTACTTCCCCCTCTCTCTCTCTCTCTCTCTCGCTCTGTCTCTCTCTCTCTCTCTCATTACTTCCCCTCCTCTCTCTCTCTCTGTCTCTCTCTCTCTCTTTCACTACTCTCCCCTCCCTCTCTCTCTCTCTCTCTCTCTCTTTCTCTTTCACTACTCTCCCCTCCTCTCTCTCTCTTTCACTACTCTCTCTCTCTCTTTCTCACTATTCCCCTCTCTTTCTCACTACTCCCCCCTCTCTCTCTACTCCCCTCTCTCATTCTTCTCTCTCTCTCTACTCCCCCTCTCTCTCTCTCTCTCTCTCTGTCTCTCTCACTACTTCCCCCTCCCCTCTCTCTCTCTCTCTCTCTCTCTCACTACTCCCTCTCTTTCTCACTTCTCCCCTCCTCCCTCTCTCTCTCTTCACTACTTCCCCCCTCCTCTCTCTCTCTCGCTCTCTCTCTCTCTCTCTCACTACTTCCCCCTCTCTCTCTCTCTCTCTCTCTCTCTCTCTCTCTCCCTCACTACTTCCCCCTCCTCTCTCTCTCTCTCTCTCCCTTTCATCCTCTTTTGCTGCTGGATGTCAATTAAGGCTTCCCCCCACATCTCTATGATTCAGAGGGGTTGGGTTAAATGCAGGAAGACACATTGCAGTTGAAGGCATTCATTTGTACGACTGACTAGGTCTCCCCCACTTTTCTCCAGTCATGAGTTTTATCTCCGTCTCCCTTTCATCCCCTTTCCCTTTAATCAATTGGATGCATCAGTTTTTAAATCCGGGGATATAACAGGCCTTCTTTGTGGAGGGAGACGTGTGTCCCAAATGGCACCCTTTTCCCTATGTAGTGCACTACTTTAGACGAGTGCCCTGTGGGCCTTGGGAAAGGGAATATGGTGTATAGGGTGTCATTTGGGACAGAAACAGCGAAATGGGCTTCGGAGCCTGTTACTGAGCCGACGCAGCACTGGAGAACCAAGGACGACAGAGCATGTGTCTGATTATCTTCAGATAGTCTCCTGGCAGGCTGACACTAAATGGGAGGAAGGTCCACTACGACAGGTTCCGCAGAGCCACTGCCACTTGCCATTTGGGTGATCAGACACCACAACAACTGTCCCATCACATTACACTACAATGCAGTATGGCTTCAGAGCGAAACACTCGACAGAAACGGCCAACTGCTTTCTTCTGGAAAATGTGAAGTCCAAGATGGACAAAGGGGCTGTGTTTCTGGACCTAAGGAAGGCTTTTGATACTGTTAACCATGAGGTTCTCATCACAAAGTTGTCCAAGTTTAACTTTTTCCCTCGATGCCTTGAGACGGATAAAATCATACCTTGAAGGCAGAACCCAGTGTGTCAGAGTGAGCAATGAGCTGTCACCCACTCTTAGCTACGATGTGGGCGTGCCCCAAGGGTCAATTCTGGGGCCCCTCCTGTTCAGCCTGTACATTAATGATCTGCCTTCTGTCTGTACTGGGTCTGAAGTTCAAATGTTTGCAGATGATACAGTGATATATGTGCAAAGAGCAAACAACAAGCTGCACAAGAACTCACTACTGTAATGGTCCAGGTTACAAAGTGGCTCAGTAACTCATGTTAGCATCTCAATGTAAAAAACACAGTCTGCATGTTGTTCACAAAGAGGCCAACTGATGCCACTGAGCCAGATGTCTATGTGTCAGGGAAGAAGCTCCAGCTGGTATCTGATGCTACTGAGTCAGATGTCTATGTGTCAGGGGAGAAGCTCCAGGTGGTATCTGATGCTACTGAGCCAGATGTCTGTGTGTCAGGGGAGAAGCTCCAGGTGGTATCTTATGTTACTGAGCCAGATGTCTATGTGTCAGGGGAGAAGCTCCAGCTGGTATCTGATGCTACTGAGCCAGATGTCTATGTGTCAGGGGAGAAGCTCCAGGTGGTATCTGATGTTACTGAGCCAGATGTCTATGTGTCAGGGGAGAAGCTCCAGCTGGTATCTGATGTTACTGAGCCAGATGTCTATGTGTCAGGGGAGAAGCTCCAGCTGGTATCTGATGCTACTGAGCCAGATGTCTATGTGTCAGGGAAGAAGCTCCAGCTGGTATCTACTGAGCCAGATGATGTCTATGTGTCATGTCTTTGGAAGAAGCTCCAGCTGGTATCTGATGCTACTGAGCCAGATGTCTATGTGTCAGGGGAGAAGCTCCAGGTGGTATCTGATGTTACTGAGCCAGATGTCTGTGTGTCAGGGGAGAAGCTCCAGCTGGTATCTGATGCTACTGAGCCAGATGTCTGTGTGTCAGTTGAGAAGCTCCAGCTGGTATCTGATGCTACTGAGTCAGATGTCTTTGTGTCAGGGGAGAAGCTCCAGCTGGTATCTGATGCTACTGAGTCAGATGTATATGTGTCAGGGGAGAAGCTCCAGGTGGTATCTGATGTTACTGAGCCAGATGTCTATGTGTCAGGGGAGAAGCTCCAGGTGGTATCTGATGTTACTGAGCCAGATGTCTATGTGTCAGGGGAGAAGCTCCAGCTGGTATCTGATGCTACTGAGCCAGATGTCAGATGTCAGGAAGAAGCTCCAGCTGGTATCTGATGCTACTCAGATGTCTATGTGTCAGGGGAGAAGCTCCAGGTGGTATCTGATGTTACTGAGCCAGATGTCTATGTGTCAAGGGAGAAGCTCCAGGTGGTATCTGATGCTACTGAGCCAGATGTCTGTGTGTCAGGGGAGAAGCTCCAGGTGGTATCTGATGTTACTGAGCCAGATGTCTGTGTGTCAGGGAAGAAGCTCCAGCTGGTATCTGATGCTACTGAGTCAGATGTCTATGTGTCAGGGGAGAAGCTCCAGGTGGTATCTGATGTTACTGAGTCAGATGTCTATGTGTCAGGGGAGAAGCTCCAGGTGGTATCTGATGTTACTGAGCCAGATGTCTGTGTGTCAGGGGAGAAGCTCCAGCTGGTATCTGATGCTACTGAGCCAGATGTCTGTGTGTCAGTTGAGAAGCTCCAGCTGGTATCTGATGCTACTGAGTCAGATGTCTTTGTGTCAGGGGAGAAGCTCCAGCTGGTATCTGATGCTACTGAGTCAGATGTCTATGTGTCAGGGGAGAAGCTCCAGGTGGTATCTGATGTTACTGAGCCAGATGTCTATGTGTCAGGGGAGAAGCTCCAGGTGGTATCTGATGTTACTGAGCCAGATGTCTATGTGTCAGGGGAGAAGCTCCAGCTGGTATCTGATGCTACTGAGCCAGATGTCTATGTGTCAGGGAAGAAGCTCCAGCTGGTATCTGATGCTACTGAGCCAGATGTCTATGTGTCAGGGGAGAAGCTCCAGGTGGTATCTGATGTTACTGAGCCAGATGTCTATGTGTCAGGGAGAAGCTCCAGGTGGTATCTGATGTTACTGAGCCAGATGTCTATGTGTCAGGGGAGAAGCTCCAGCTGGTATCTGATGCTACTGAGCCAGATGTCTATGTGTCAGGGGAGAAGCTCCAGCTGGTATCTGATGCTACTGAGCCAGATGACTATGTGTCAGGGGAGAAGCTCCAGCTGGTATCTGATGCTACTGAGTCAGATGTCTGTGTGTCAGGGGAGAAGCTCCAGCTGGTATCTGATGCTACTGAGTCAGATGTCTTTGTGTCAGGGAGAAGCTCCAGGTGGTATCTGATTTTAAGCACCTTGGCATCATACTTGATTCCAACCTCTCTTTTTAAAAGCAGGTGAAAAATGTAACTCAAATGACCAAATTCAACCTAGCTAATTTCCCGATTTATAAGAAATTGTTTGACTACAGAGGTAGCAAAACTGTACTTTAAATCTATGATACTCCCCCACTTAACATACTGCTTGACTAGTTGGGCCCAAGCTTGCTGTTCAACATTAATAACCTGTTGAATCTAGGGGGCACTATTTTCATTTTTGGAAAAATAACGTTCCCAAAGTAAACGGGCTATTTTGTCAGGACAAGATGCTAGAATATGCATATAATTGACAGCTTAGGATAGAAAACAATCTAAAGTTTCCAAAACTGTAAAAATATTGTCTGTGTATAACAGAACTGATATTGCAGGTGAAAGCCTGAGAAAAATCCAATCAGGAAGGGACTCTTATTTAGAAAGCTCTGCGTTCCTATGCGTCCCTATTGAGCAGTGAATGAGATATCAACCAGATTCCTTTTTCTATGGCTTCCCGAATGTGTCTAGTGTCACAATACATAGTTTCGGGCTTTTATTTTGAAAAATGAGCTTGAACGTCAACATTGCGTCAGTGGTCAGCTGGAATCTCTCAGAGTGTTTTGTGCGTAAGAGACAAATGCGGCCATTGTTTCTCTCTTTCCTACTAAGAAGCCACCTGTCCCGGTTGATATATTATCGAATAGATATTTGAAAAACACCTTGAGGATTGATTATAAACAACGTTTGCCATGTTTCTGTCGATATTATGGAGCTAATTTGGAATATTTTTCGGCGTTGTCGTGACCGCAATTTCCGGTCGAATTCTCAGCCAAACGTGAAGAACTAACGGAGTTATTTCGGCTACAAAAATAATATTTTTGGAAAAAAGGATCATTTGCTATCTAACTGGGAGTCTTGTGAGTGAAAACATCCAAAGCTCATCAAAGGTAAACGATTTAATTTGATTGCTTTTCTGATTTTCGTGACCAGGTTGCCTGCTGCTAGCTGGACAAAATGCTATGCTAGGCTATCGATAAACTTACACAAATGCTTGTCTTGCTTTGGCTGTAAAGCATATTTTCAAAATCTGAGATGGCAGGGTGATTAACAAAAGGCTAAGCTGTGTTTCAATATATTTCACTTGTGATTTCATGAATATGAATATTTTCTAGTAATATTTATGTCCGTTGCGTTATGCTAATTAGTGTCAGATGATGACAACGCTCCCGGATCCGGGATGGGTAGTTACAAGATTAAGACCTATTCAGTCTGTCTACAAACAGGCTCTCAAAGTGCTTGATAGGAAGATCAATAGCCATCATCACTGTTCCATCCTCAGAAAGCATGAGCTCCTGAGTTGGGAAAATCTTGTGCAATACACCTCCGCATGTCTTGTATTCAAGATCCTAAACGGCCTGGCTCCTCCCCCTCCACTCAGTACTTCTGTTAAACAGAAAACCCAAACATATGGCAGCAGATCCTCAAGGTATGCCATGAGAGGTGACTGTATAGTTCCCTTAAGTTCCCTGTTTTCTCTGTGAGAGCTTCCCATGTCTGGAATACACTGCCATCAGACACACATACCTGCACCACCTATCACACCTTCACACAAAAAAAAACATGGCAAAAGGCCAATCAGATTTGTGAACATGGTCCTTAGCTGTGTATTACCACTTTCCATGTTGTCTGTTGTCTGTAGCTTGTGAGGTGTGGAAAAAACTCTGTTACTTTTATGGATTTTGTCTTGTTGCTTTTTTGCTATGTTGCTCTGTCTGTATGCTACGTCTTGCTTGTTCTATGTTGCTCTGTCTGTATGCTGTGTCTTGCTTGTCCTATGTTGCTCTGTCTGTATGCTACGTCTTGCTTGTTCTATGTTGCTCTGTCTGTATGCTGTGTCTATACGTCTTGCTTGTCCTATGTTGCTCTGTCTGTATGCTACGTCTTGCTCGTCCTATGTTGCTCTGTCTGCATGCTACGTCTTGCTTGTTCTATGTTGCTCTGTCTGTATGCTACGTGTTGCTCGTCCTATGTTTCTCTGTCTGCATGCTACGTCTTGCTTGTTCTATGTTGCTCTGTCTGTATGCTACGTCTTGCTTGTTCTATGTTGCTCTGTCTGTATGCTACGTCTTGCTTGTCCTATGTTGCTTGTCCTATGTTGCTCTGTCTGTATGCTACGTCTTGCTTGTCCTATGTTGCTCTGTCTGTATGCTACGTTGCTCTGTCTGCATGCTACGTCTTGCTTGTCCTATGTTGCTCTGTCTGTATGCTACGTCTTGCTTGTCCTATGTTGCTCTGTCTGTATGCTACGTCTTGCTTGTCCTATGTTGCTCTGTCTGTATGCTACGTCTTGCTTGTCCTATGTTGCTCTGTCTGTATGCTATGTCTTGCTTGTCCTATGTTGCTCTGTCTGTAAGCTACGTCTTGCTTGTCCTATGTTGCTCTGTCTGTATGCTACGTCTTGCTTGTCCTATGTTGCTCTGTCTGTATGCTACGTCTTGCTTGTTCTATGTTGCTCTGTCTGTATGCTATGTCTTGCTTGTCCTATGTTGCTCTGTCTGTATGCTACGTCTTGCTTGTCCTATGTTGCTTGTCCTATGTTGCTCTGTCTGTATGCTACATCTTGCTTGTTCTATGTTGCTCTGTCTCTATGCCATGTCTTGCTTGTCCTATGTTGCTCTGTCTGTATGCTACGTCTTGCTTGTCCTATGTTGCTTGTCCTATGTTGCTCTGTCTGTATTCTACGTCTTGCCTGTTCTATGTTGCTCTGTCTGTATTCTACGTCTTGCCTGTTCTATGTTGCTCTGCGTGTTGCTCACTGCTCAATGATTGTCTGTATTGTAATTGTTTTTAATAACCTGCCAAGGGACTGTGGTTGAAAATTAGCCGGCTGGCTAAAACCTTCACTTTTACTGAAACGTTGATTAATGTGCACTGTCCCTGTAAAAACAGGGACACTCATATTTTCTCCTCTACTCAACTTCTCTCCTCTCTTCTCCTCTCCTCAACTTCTCTCCTCTCTTCTCCTCAACTTCTCTCCTCTCCACTCCTCAACTTCTCTCCTCTCTTCTCCTCAACTTCTCTCCTCTCTTCTCCTCTCCTACACTTCTCTCCTCTCTTCTCTTCTCCTTTCCTCAACTTCTCTCCTCTCTTCTCTTCTCCTTTCCTCAACTTCTCTCCTCTCTTCTCCTTTCCTCAACTTCTCTCCTCTCTTCCCCTCTCCTCAACCTCCCTCCTCTCTTCTCCTCTCCTCAACTTCTCTCCTCTCTTCCCCTCTCCTCAACCTCCCTCCTCTCTTCTCCTCTCCTCAACTTCTCTCCTCTCTTCCCCTCTCCTCAACTCATCTCTTCTCTCCTCTTCTCCTCTTCTATCTTCTCCTCCTCTCTTCTCCTCTCTTCTCCTGAACTCTTCTCTTCCCCTCTCCTCAACTTCTCTCCTCTCTTCTCCTCTCCCCTTCTATTTTCTCCTGAACTCTTCTCTCCTCTTCTCCTCTCCTCTTCTATCTTCTCCTCTCTTCTCCTGGACTCTTCTCTTCAGTGTTCCCGTCTTTTGACAACTAACGCCACCCTTCTCATTACAGTAAATCAAAGTTGTGAACTTAGTAAAAGTTGTACAGAAGTGACATTAAAGAACGACTATATCAGGAGAGATCAGAAAGAACCACCTGATCCCAGGTCAGAAAGAACCACCTGATCCCAGGTCAGAAAGAACCACCTGATCCCGGGTCAGAAAGAACCACCTGATCCCAGGTCAGAAAGAACCACCTGATCCCGGGTCAGAAAGAACCACCTGATCCCAGGTCAGAAAGAACCACCTGATCCCGGGTCAGAAAGAACCACCTGATCCCGGGTCAGAAAGAACCACCTGATCCCGGGTCAGAAAGAACCACCTGATCCCGGGTCAGAAAGAACCACCTGATCCCGGGTCAGAAAGAACCACCTGATCCCGGGTCAGAAAGAACCACCTGATCCCGGGTCAGAAAGAACCACCTGATCCCGGTTCAGAAAGAACCACGTGATCCCGGTTCAGAAAGAACCACCTGATCCCGGGTCAGAAAGAACCACCTGATCCCGGGTCAGAAAGAACCACCTGATCCCGGGTCAGAAAGAACCACCTGATCCCGGGTCAGAAAGAACCACCTGATCCCGGGTCAGAAAGAACCACCTGATCCCGGTTCAGAAAGAACCACGTGATCCCGGTTCAGAAAGAACCACCTGATCCCGGTTCAGAAAGAACCACCTGATCCCGGTTCAGAAAGAACCACCTGATCCCGGCTTAGAAAGAACCACCTGATCCCGGTTCAGAAAGAACCACCTGATCCCGGTTCAGAAAGAACCACCTGATCCCGGTTCAGAAAGAACCACCTGATCCCGGCTTAGAAAGAACCACCTGATCCCGGCTTAGAAAGAACCACCTGATCCCAGCTTAGAAAGAACCACCTGTACCGGCTTAGAAAGAACCACCTGATCCCAGCTTAGAAAGAACCACCTGATCCCGGTTCAGAAAGAACCACCTGATCCCGGTTCAGAAAGAACCACCTGATCCCGGTTCAGAAAGAACCACCTGATCCCGGTTCAGAAAGAACCACCTGATAGCGGGTCAGAAAGAACCACCAGATCCCGGTTCAGAAAGAACCACCTGATAGCGGGTCAGAAAGAACCACCTGATCTCGGATCTTCTGGGTCCCAAATGTTGCCTATTCAGTGGGTTCTGGTCCACAATAGTGCACTATATAGGGAATACTAGACATGGTCCAAAGTAGTGCACTCTACAGGGAATAGGGCTCTGGTCTAAAGTAGTGCACTATACAGGGAATAGGGCTCTGGTCTCATCCCATCCGTCTTCTCTACCCGTCCCTGGGGCATCAGTAACCCATAGCCTTGAGCCAGCATTGAGCCAGCATTGAGAGACCTGTTATAAATCTAACAGCCTTGAGCCAGCATTGAGCCAGCATTGAGAGACCTGTTATAAATCTAACAGCATTGAGCCAGCATTGAGAGACCTGTTATAAATCTAACAGCATTGAGCCAGTATTGAGCCAGCATTGAGAGACCTGTTATAAATCTAACAGCCTTGAGCCAGCCTTGAGCCAGCACTGAGAGACCTGTTATAAATCTAACAGCATTGAGCCAGCCTTGAGAGACCTGTTATAAATCTAACAGCATTGAGCCAGTATTGAGAGACCTGTTATAAATCTAACAGCATTGAGCCAGCATTGAGAGACCTGTTATAAATCTAACAGCCTTGAGCCAGCATTGAGAGACCTGTTATAAATCTAACAGCATTGAGCCAGCATTGAGAGACCTGTTATAAATCTAACAGCATTGAGCCAGTATTGAGAGACCTGTTATAAATCTAACAGCATTGAGCCAGTATTGAGCCAGCATTGAGAGACCTGTTATAAATCTAACAGCATTGAGCCAGTATTGAGAGACCTGTTATAAATCTAACAGCATTGAGCCAGCATTGAGAGACCTGTTATAAATCTAACAGCATTGAGCCAGTATTGAGAGACCTGTTATAAATCTAACAGCATTGAGCCAGCATTGAGAGACCTGTTATAAATCTAACAGCATTGAGCCAGTATTGAGAGACCTGTTATAAATCTAACAGCATTGAGCCAGCATTGAGAGACCTGTTATAAATCTAACAGCATTGAGCCAGTATTGAGAGACCTGTTATAAATCTAACAGCATTGAGCCAGCATTGAGCCAGCATTGAGCCAGCATTGAGAGACCTGTTATAAATCTAACAGCATTGAGCCAGCATTGAGTCTCCTGTTATAACCAGGCGAGGCAATCATTTGAGAAACCAAGGCTATCGAGTCTGCCGATGAGGATGTGGTAATTGACAGAGTTGAAATCCTTGGCCAGGTCGATGAAGATGGCTGCACAGTGCTGTCTTTTATCGATGGTGGTTATGATATTGTTTAGGAACTTGAGCGTGGCTGAGGTGCACCCATGACCAGCTGCGAAACCAGATTGCATAGCGGAGAAGGTACGGTGGGATTCGAAATGGTCGGTGATCTGTTTGTTAACTTGACTTTAGAAAGGCAGCGTAGGATAGATATAGGTCTGTAGCAGTTTGGGTCTAGAGTGTCACCCCCTTTGAAGAGGGGGATGACCGTGGATGCTTTCCAATCTTTGGGAATATCAGACGATACGAAAGGGAGGTTGAACAGGCTAGCAATGGGGTTGCAACAATTGCGGCAGATGATTTTAGAAAGAAAGGGTCCAGATTGTCTAGCCCAGTTGATTTGTTGCCAGTCCAGATTTTCCAGCTCTTTCAGAACATCAGCTGACTGGATTTATGTGAAGGAGAAGTGGGGCGGGCTTGGGCAAGTTGCTGTGGGGGGTGCAGAGCTGTTGGCCGGGGTAGGGGTAGCCAGGTGGAAAGCATGGCCAGGCATAGAAAAATGCTTATTGAAATTCTCGATTGTCATTGATTTATCGATGGTGACAGTGTTTCCTAGCCTCAGTGCAGTGGGAAGCTGGGAGGAGGTGCTCTTATTATCCATGGACTTTACAATGTCCCAAAACCTTTTGGAATTTGTGCTACAGGATGCACATTTCTGTTTAAAAAAGCTAGCCTTTGCTTTCCTAACTGACTGTATATTCGTTCCTAACTTCCCTGAAAAGTTGCATATCGCGGGGGCTATTCGATGGTAATGCAGGATGTTTCTGTGCTGGTCCAGGGAAGTCAAGTCTGGAGTGAACCAAGGGCTATATCTGTTCTTAGTTCTACATTTTTTGAACGGGGCATGCTTATTTAAAATGGTGAGGTAAGCACTCTTAAAGAATAACCAGGCATCCTCTACTGATGGGATGAGGTCAATATCCTTCCAGGATACCCGGGCCAGGTTGATTAGAAAGGCCTGCTCGCTGAAGTGTTTTAGGGAGCGTTTGACAGTGATGAGGGGTGGTCGTTTGACCGCGGACCCATTACGGACGCAGGCAATGGGGCAGTGATCACAGAGATCCTGGTTGAAGACAGCAGAGGAGTATTTAGATGGCAGGTTGGTCAGGATGATATCTATCAGGGTGCTTGTGTTTACAGATTTAGTATCTGGTAGGTTCCTTGACAATTTGTTTTAGATTGAGGGCATCCATCTTGGATTGTAGAACGGCCGGGGTGTTAAGCATATCCCAGTTTATGTCACCTAACAGTACGAACTCTGAAGATAAATGGGGGGCAATCAATTCATGGTCTCCAGGACACAGCTGGGGGCTGAGGGAGGTCTATAGCAAGCAGCAACAGTGAGAGACTTGTTTCTGTAAAGGTGGATTTTTAAAAGTAGAAGCTCGAACTGTTTGGGCACAGATCTGGATAGCTTGACAGAACTCTGAAGTCTATCAAAATATTATAGTTGGGGATAGAAATGTCAGAATTTTTGGTGGCCTTCCTAAGGCAGGATTCAGACATGGCTAGGACATCAGGGTTGTCGTTGTGTGCTAAAGCAGTGAATAAAACAAACTTCGGGAGGAGGCTTCTAATGTTAACATGCATGAAACCAAGGCTTTTACGGTTACAGAAGTCAACAAATGAGAGCCCCTGAGGAATAGGTGTGGTACTGGGGGCTACAGAGCCTGGGTTAACCTCTACATCCCCAGAGGAACAGAGGAGGAGTAGGATAAGGGTACGGCTATAGGCTTTAAGAACTGGTTGTCTAGTGCGTTGGGAACAGAGAATAAAAGGAGCAGAATTCTGGGCGTGGTAGAATAGATTCAGGACATAATGTACAGACATAGTATATGGTAGGATGTGAGTACAGTGGAGGTAAACCTAGGCATTGAGTGACGATGAGAGAGGTTGCATCTCTGGAGGCACCAGTTAAGCCAAGTGAGGTCTCTGCATGTGTGGGGGGTGGGACAAAAGAGCTATCTAAGGCATGTTGAGCAGAATTGATGGCTCTACAGTGAAATAAAACAAGAGCTAGCCGAGACAGCAGTAGACAAGGAATATTGACATTAGAGAGAGGCATAAACAGTCACAGGTGTTGATCGGGAGAGCTAAGACAACAACGGATGAATGGGCAGAGCGTGTCAGTTAGATACATACAGGACCTGAGTTCGAGACTGGGGCCGACTGATAAACAAAATGAGATAAAGTCTTATTGAAACAGTCCAGGGAGCATCAGATGTGTAGCCGAGTGATCATAGAGTCCAATGAGCAGCAATAGGTGAGTCATGGAGCCATTCGGTAGTCACTACTACACTCGGCTAGCGGGAGACACGGCGTTCAGAAAGCTAGCGAGCCGGGGCTAGCAGATGGGTCTTCAGCGACATCACAATGGAAAAGCCTGTTGAGACCACATCGTACGATTACGTCGGCAGACCAATCGTGATGTATCGGCAGGGCTCTGTGTTGACAATAAAGGGTCCATTTGCCATTTGGCAAAATAGGTATTGTAGCCAAATAATTAGCTGGTATATGGGCCTAGCTCGAGGCTAGCTCAAGGCTAACTGGTGCCTGCTTCGGAACAGAGGCATTAGCTAACAGTAGCCACTCGGTAGCAGCTAGCTAGCTGAGATGATCCGGTGTAATGATCCAGAGCGGCAGGAATCCGGTGATGTGGTAGAGAGATGCAGTCCGATATGCTCTGGGTTGATATGTG
>NC_088398.1:81982114-81984614 GCF_034236695.1 Oncorhynchus nerka
GCCTTGGTATAGGCTCTGAGATTAAATAGGCAGTGATGTCACGCTCCTGTCCTGCCTTGGTATAGGCTCTGAGATTAAATAGGCAGTGATGTCACGCTCCTGTCCTGCCTTGGTATAGGCTCTGAGATTAAATAGGCAGTGATGTCACGCTCCTGTCCTGCCTTGGTATAGGCTCTGAGATTAAATAGGCAGTGATGTCACGCTCCTGTCCTGCCTTGGTATTGGCTCTGAGATTAAATAGGCAGTGATGTCACGCTCCTGTCCTGCCTTGGTATAGGCTCTGAGATTAAATAGGCAGTGATGTCACGCTCCTGTCCTGCCTTGGTATAGGCTCTGAGATTAAATAGGCAGTGATGTCACGCTCCTGTCCTGCCTTGGTATAGGCTCTGAGATTAAATAGGCAGTGATGTCACACTCCTGTCCTGCCTTGGTATTGGCTCTGAGATTAAATAGGCAGTGATGTCACACTCCTATCCTGCCTTGGTATAGGCTCTGAGATTAAATAGGCAGTGATGTCACACTCCTATCCTGCCTTGGTATAGGCTCTGAGATTAAATAGGCATTGATGTCACGCTCCTGTCCTGCCTTGGTATAGGCTCTGAGATTAAATAGGCAGTGATGTCACACTCCTGTCCTGCCTTGGTATTGGCTCTGAGATTAAATAGGCAGTGATGTCACACTCCTATCCTGCCTTGGTATAGGCTCTGAGATTAAATAGGCAGTGATGTCACACTCCTATCCTGCCTTGGTATAGGCTCTGAGATTAAATAGGCATTGATGTCACACTCCTGTCCTGCCTTGGTATAGGCTCTGAGATTAAATAGGCAGTGATGTCACGCTCCTGTCCTGCCTTGGTATTGGCTCTGAGATTAAATAGGCAGTGATGTCACGCTCCTGTCCTGCCTTGGTATTGGCTCTGAGATTAAATAGGCAGTGATGTCACGCTCCTGTCCTGCCTTGGTATTGGCTCTGAGATTAAATAGGCAGTGATGTCACGCTCCTGTCCTGCCTTGGTATAGGCTCTGAGATTAAATAGGCATTGATGTCACGCTCCTGTCCTGCCTTGGTATAGGCTCTGAGATTAAATAGGCAGTGATGTCACGCTCCTGTCCTGCCTTGGTATTGGCTCTGAGATTAAATAGGCAGTGATGTCACGCTCCTGTCCTGCCTTGGTATTGGCTCTGAGATTAAATAGGCAGTGATGTCACACTCCTGTCCTGCCTTGGTATTGGCTCTGAGATTAAATAGGCAGTGATGTCACGCTCCTGTCCTGCCTTGGTATAGGCTCTGAGATGAAATAGGCAGTGATGTCACGCTCCTGTCCTGCCTTGGTATAGGCTCTGAGATTAAATAGGCAGTGATGTCACGCTCCTGTCCTGCCTTGGTATAGGCTCTGAGATTAAATAGGCAGTGATGTCACGCTCCTGTCCTGCCTTGGTATTGGCTCTGAGATTAAATAGGCAGTGATGTCACGCTCCTATCCTGCCTTGGTATTGGCTCTGAGATTAAATAGGCAGTGATGTCACACTCCTGTCGCACAGCAACATGTGGCCTACCCGTACACTCTTACAGAAAAGAGTTGAAAAACGGTTCTTTGACTGTCCCAGTAGGAGAACCCTTTTCAGTTCCCGGTAGAACCCGTTTTTGGTTCCATGTAGAACCCTCTGTGGACAGGACAAACACATTAAAACCTTGTTCCTTATTATTCATTGTTGTACTGGTTATTCCCATCCGCTTTCATGGGCTGTAGTAGTAAAGGCCAAATTCAATATTTTATCAAATAATTGTTTTATATATTTTTCTTGATACCTGTTTCGGATCCTAAAATTCAAAAAAATCAAATACCTTTCCATGGAATGACCATCTTAAAAACAATTCCATTTTGTCATCTTTAAATGTGGACATATGGAATTGTTTTAAGAGGGTCATACCTTGGATCATTTAGGCATTTTGATTTTGAATTTTAGGATCCCAAACATCTTTACTACTATAGCCCATAAAAACATCTTTACTACTATAGCCCATAAAAACATCTTTACTACTATAGCCCATAAAAACATCTTTACTACTATAGCCCATAAAAACATCTTTACTACTATAGCCTTTACATAAAAACATCTTTACTACTATAGCCCATAAAAACATCTTTACTACTATAGCTATATAAAAACATCTTTACTACTATAGCCCATAAAAACATCTTTTACTACTATAGCCCATAAAAACATCTTTACTACTATAGCCCATAAAAACATCTTAAAAACATCTACTATAGCCCATAAAAACATCTTTTACTACTATATCTTTACTACTATAGCCCATAAAAACATCTTTACTACTATAGCCTTTACTACTATATAAAAACATCTTTACTACTATAGCCCATAAAAACATCTTTACTACTATAGCCCATAAAAACATCTTTACTACTATAGCCCATAAAAACATCTTTACTACTATAGCCCATAAAAACATCTTTACTACTATAGCCCATAAAAAC
>NC_088398.1:81989614-82024614 GCF_034236695.1 Oncorhynchus nerka
TTCTCTTTGACAAAACTTCTTCTTCTTTATTATTTATTATTATTATCAGTCTTGACACGCACGCACTCAGGCGCACATACACGCCCACAAATCGATGATCTTTAAATATGATTTAATTCCATTCCATACACACTACTGTGGGATTCCTGACATCAAATAAAATGATATTACAAATAACTAAGACTCACAAATATCGCTCCCTGATTATAACAAAACAGCAACCCTTGGAACCACCCTTTTAGATTGGTAGAGTGTGTGTTTATGTGTCTGTTTATGTGTCTGTCTCTCTCTCTCTCCCTGTGTGTCTCTCTCTCTGTGAGTGTGTCTAAGCGTGTGTGTGTGTCTCTTTCTGTCTCTCTCTGTGTCTCTCTCTGTGAGTGTTTCTCTGTGTATGTCTCTCTCTCTCTCTCTCTCTGTCTCTCTCTGTGAGTGTGTCTAAGTGTGTGTGTGTGTCTCTCTGTCTCTTTCTGTCTCTCTCTGTGTCTCTCTCTGTGAGTGTTTCTCTGTGTATGTCTCTCTCTCTCTCTCTCTGTCTCTCTCTCTCTCTCTGTCTCTCTCTCTCTCCCTCTGTGTCTCTGTGAGTGCTTCTCTGTGTGAGTGTTTCTGTGTGTGTGTTGGTCTCTCCCTGTCTCTCTCTCTCTCTCTCTCTCTCTCTCTCTCTCTCTCTCTCTCTCTCTCTCGCTCTCTCGCTCTCTCTCTCTCTCTCTGCATTCAGCATCCACAGGCAGGATTAGTTCACCTGATCCCATCTGACAGTAAGAACTATTTGAATGTCAGAACAATCCTGTAATGTCGTGCTGGTTTAGGAGGCAGGTGTGGTGTGAGTTCTCAGAGTGTAAATGTAATATCTCAGGTTAGAGACACAGGAGAAGGACTAGCATGTTCAGCTGAAGGAAGCCAGGAGACACAGGAGAGGGACCAGCATATTGTGGGTTCTGAGTCAGGAGACAGGTGTGGGTTCTGGAGACAGGTGAGGGTTTAGAGTCAGGAGACAGGTGTGGGTTCAGAGTCAGGAGACAGGTGTGGGTTCAGAGACAGGAGACAGGTGTGGGTTCTGGAGACAGGTGAGGGTTTAGAGTCAGGAGACAGGTGTGGGTTCTGGAGACAGGTGAGGGTTTAGAGTCAGGAGACAGGTGTGGGTTCTGGAGACAGGTGTGAGTTCAGAGTCAGGAGACAGGTGTGGGTTCAGAGTCAGGAGACAGGTGTGGGTTCAGAGTCAGGAGACAGGTGTGGGTTCTGGAGACAGGTGAGGGTTCAGAGACAGGGGACAGGTGTGGGTTCTGGAGACAGGTGAGGGTTTAGAGTCAGGAGACAGGTGTGGGTTCTGGAGACAGGTGAGGGTTTAGAGTCAGGAGACAGGTGTGGGTTCTGGAGACAGGTGTGGGTTCAGAGTCAGGAGACAGGTGTGGGTTCAGAGTCAGGAGACAGGTGTGGGTTCAGAGTCAGGAGACAGGTGTGGGTTCTGGAGACAGGTGAGGGTTCAGAGACAGGAGACAGGTGTGGGTTCTGGAGACAGGTGAGGGTTCAGAATCAGGAGATTTGATTTGATTTGACAGGTATGGGTTGAGTCAGGAGACAGGTGTGGGTTCTGAGTCAGGAGACAGGTGTGGGTTCTGAGTCAGGAGACAGGTGTGGATACTGAGTCAGGAGACAGGTGTGGGTTCTGAGTCAGGAGACAGGTGTGGGTTCAGAGTCAGGAGACAGGTGTGGGTTCAGAGTCAGGAGACAGGTGTGGGTTCTGAGTCAGGAGACAGGTGTGGGTTCTGAGTCAGGAGACAGGTGTGGGTTCTGAGTCAGGAGACAGGTGTGGGTTTTGAGTCAGGAGGCAGGTGTGGGTTCTGAGTCAGGAGACAGGTGTGGGTTCTGAGTCAGGAGACA
This sequence comes from Oncorhynchus nerka, assembly GCF_034236695.1. Classification (NCBI taxonomy): domain Eukaryota; kingdom Metazoa; phylum Chordata; class Actinopteri; order Salmoniformes; family Salmonidae; genus Oncorhynchus; species Oncorhynchus nerka. Next base: position 81,991,493 of record NC_088398.1, read on the forward strand.
GGTGTGGGTTCTGAGTCAGGAGGCAGGTGTGGGTTCTGAGTCAGGAGACAGGTGTGGGTTCTGAGTCAGGAGACAGGTGTGGGTTCAGAGACAGGAGACAGGTCTGGGTTCAGAGACAGGAGACAGGTCTGGGTTCAGAGTCAGGAGACAGGTGTGGGCTCAGAGACAGGAGACAGGTCTGGGTTCAGAGTCAGGAGACAGGTGTGGGTTCAGAGTCAGGAGACAGGTGTGGGTTCAGAGTCAGGAGACAGGTGTGGGTTCTGGAGACAGGTCTGCGTTCAGAGTCAGGAGACAGGTGTGGGTTCAGAGTCTGGAGACAGGTGTGGGTTCTGGAGACAGGTGAGGGTTCAGAGACCGGAGACAGGTGTGGGTTCTGGAGACAGGTGAGGGTTCAGAGTCAGGAGACAGGTGTGGGTTCTGGAGACAGGTGAGGGTTTAGAGTCAGAAGACAGGTGTGGGTTCTGAGTCAGGAGACAGGTGTGGGTTCTGAGTCAGGAGACAGGTGTGGGTTCTGAGTCAGGAGACAGGTGTGGGTTCAGAGTCAGGAGGCAGGTGTGGGTTCAGAGTCAGGAGACAGGTGTGGGTTCTGGAGACAGGTGAGGGTTCAGAGTCAGGAGACAGGTGTGGGTTCTGAGTCAGGAGACAGGTGTGGGTTCTGGAGACAGGTGAGGGTTCAGAGACAGGAGACAGGTCTGGGTTCTGGAGACAGGTGTGGGTTCTGGAGACAGGTGTGGGTTCTGAGTCAGGAGAGAGGTGAGGGTTCTGAGACAGGAGACAGGTGTGGGTTCTGAGACAGGAGACAGGTGTGAGTTCTGAGACAGGAGACAGGTGTGAGTTCTGAGACAGGAGACAGGTGTGAGATCTGAGACTGGAGACAGGTGTGAGTTCTGAGTCAGGAGACAGGTGTGGGTTCAGAGTCAGGAGACAGGTGTGGGTTCTGAGTCAGGAGACAGGTTTGGGTTCTGAGTCAGGAGACAGGTGTGGGTTCTGAGTCAGGAGGCAGGTGTGGGTTCTGAGTCAGGAGACAGGTGTGGGTTCTGAGTCAGGAGACAGGTGTGGGTTCTGAGTCAGGAGACAGGTGTGGGTTCTGAGTCAGGAGACAGGTGTGGGTTCAGAGACAGGAGACAGGTCTGGGTTCAGAGTCAGGAGACAGGTGTGGGCTCAGAGACAGGAGACAGGTCTGGGTTCAGAGTCAGGAGACAGGTGTGGGTTCAGAGTCAGGAGACAGGTGTGGGTTCTGGAGACAGGTCTGGGTTCAGAGTCAGGAGACAGGTGTGGGTTCAGAGTCTGGAGACAGGTGTGGGTTCTGGAGACAGGTGAGGGTTCAGAGTCAGGAGACAGGTGTGGGTTCTGGAGACAGGTGAGGGTTTAGAGTCAGAAGACAGGTGTGGGTTCTGAGTCAGGAGACAGGTGTGGGTGCTGAGTCAGGAGACAGGTGTGGGTTCAGAGTCAGGAGACAGGTGTGGGTTCAGAGTCAGGAGACAGGTGTGGGTTCTGGAGACAGGTGAGGGTTTAGAGTCAGGAGACAGGTGTGGGTTCTGAGTCAGGAGACAGGTGTGGGTTCTGGAGACAGGTGAGGGTTCAGAGACAGGAGACAGGTGTGGGTTCTGGAGACAGGTGTGTGTTCTGGAGACAGGTGTGGGTTCTGAGTCAGGAGACAGGTGTGGGTTCAGAGACAGGAGACAGGTGAGGGTTCTGAGACAGGAGACAGGTGTAGGTTCTGAGACAGGAGACAGGTGTGAGTTCTGAGACAGGAGACAGGTGTGAGTTCTGAGACAGGAGACAGGTGTGAGTTCTGAGACTGGAGACAGGCGTGGGTTCAGAGTCAGGAGACAGGTGTGGGTTCTGAGTCAGGAGACAGGTGTGGGTTCAGAGTCAGGAGACAGGTGTGGGTTCTGGAGACAGGTGAGGGTCTAGAGACGGGAGACAGGTGTGGGTTCTGGAGACAGGTGAGGGTTCAAGACAGGAGACAGGTGTGAGTTCTGAGTCAGGAGACAGGTATGGGTTCTGAGACAGGAGACAGGTGTGAGTTCTAAGACAGGAGACAGGTGTGAGTTCTGAGACTGGAGACAGGTGTGGGTTCAGAGTCAGGAGACAGGTGTGGGTTCTGAGTCAGGAGACAGGTGTGGGTTCAGAGTCAGGAGACAGGTGTGGGTTCAGAGTCAGGAGACAGGTGTGGGTTCTGGAGACAGGTGAGGGTTCAGAGACAGGAGACAGGTGTGGGTTCACAGATAGGAGACAGGTGTGGGTTCTGAGTCAGGAGAGAGGTGTGGGTTCAGAGACAGGAGACAGGTGTGGGTTCTGAGTAAGGAGGCAGGTGTGAATACTGAGTCAGGAGACAGGTGTGGGTTCTGGAGACAGGTGAGGGTTCAGAGACAGGAGACAGGTGTGGGTTCAGAGTCAGGAGACAGGTGTGAGTTCTGGAGACAGGTGAGGGTTTAGAGACAGGAGACAGGTGTGGGTTCAGAGTCAGGAGACAGGTGTGGGTTCTGGAGACAGGTGAGGGTTCAGAGACAGGAGACAGGTGTGGGTTCAGAGACAGGAGACAGGTGTGGGTTCTGAGTAAGGAGGCAGGTGTGGGTTCAGAGTCAGGAGACAGGTGTGGGTTCAGAGTCAGGAGACAGGTGTGGGTTCAGAGTCAGGAGACAGGTGTGGGTTCTGGAGACAGGTGAGGGTTCAGAGACAGGAGACAGGTGTGGGTTCAGAGTCAGGAGACAGGTGTGGGTTCTGGAGACAGGTGAGGGTTCAGAGACAGGAGACAGGTGTGGGTTCTGGAGACAGGTGAGGGTTTAGAGTCAGGAGACAGGTGTGGGTTCAGAGTCAGGAGACAGGTGTGGGTTCATAGTCAGGAGACAGGTGTGGGTTCAGAGTCAGGAGACAGGTGTGGGTTCTGGAGACAGGTGTGGGTTCTGAGTCAGGAGACAGGTGTGGGTTCAGAGTCAGGAGACAGGTGTGGGTTCAGAGTCAGGAGACAGGTGTGGGTTCTGGAGACAGGTGAGGGTTTAGAGTCAGGAGACAGGTGTGGGTTCAGAGTCAGGAGACAGGTGTGGGTTCAGAGTCTGGAGACAGGTGTGGGTTCTGGAGACAGGTGAGGGTTCTGAGTCAGGAGACAGGTGTGGGTTCAGAGTCAGGAGACAGGTGTGGGTTCAGAGTCAGGAGACAGGTGTGGGTTCTGGAGACAGGTGAGGGTTCAGAGTCAGGAGACAGGTGTGGGTTCAGAGTGAGGAGACAGGTGTGGGTTCTGGAGACAGGTCTGGGTTCTGAGTCAGGAGACAGGTGTGGGTTCAGAGTCAGGAGACAGGTGTGGGTTCAGAGTCAGGAGACAGGTGTGGGTTCTGGAGACAGGTTTGGGTTCTGAGTCAGGAGACAGGTGTGGGTTCAGAGTCAGGAGACAGGTGTGGGTTCAGAGTCAGGAGACAGGTGTGGGTTCTGGTGACAGGTGTGGGTTCAGAGTCAGGAGACAGGTGTGGGTTCAGAGTCAGGAGACAGGTGTGGGTTCTGGAGACAGGTGTGGGTTCTGAGTCAGGAGACAGGTGTGTGTTCAGAGTCAGGAGACAGGTGTGGGTTCAGAGTCAGGAGACAGGTGTGGGTTCAGAGTCAGGAGACAGGTGTGGGTTCTGGAGTCAGGTGAGGGTTTAGATTCAGGAGACAGGTGTGGGTTCTGAGTCAGGAGACAGGTGTGGGTTCTGAGTCAGGAGACAGGTGTGGGTTCAGAGTCAGGAGACAGTTGTGGGTTCAGAGTCAGGAGACAGGTGTGGGTTCAGAGTCAGGAGACAGGTGTGGGTTCTGGAGACAGGTGAGGGTTCAGAGTCAGGAGACAGGTGTGGGTTCTGAGTCAGGAGACAGGTGTGGGTTCTGGAGACAGGTGTGGGTTCTGGAGACAGGTGTGGGTTCTGAGTCAGGAGATAGGTGTGGGTTCAGAGACAGGAGACAGGTGAGGGTTCTGAGACAGGAGACAGGTGTGGGTTCTGAGACAGGAGACAGGTGTGAGTTCTGAGACAGGAGACAGTTGTGAGTTCTGAGACAGGAGACAGGTGTGAGTTCTGAGACTGGAGACAGGCGTGGGTTCAGAGTCAGGAGACAGGCGTGGGTTCTGAGTCAGGAGACAGGTGTGGGTTCAGAGTCAGGAGACAGGTGTGGGTTCAGAGTCAGGAGACAGGTGTGGGTTCAGAGTCAGGAGACAGGTGTGGGTTCTGGAGACAGGTGTGGGTTCTGAGTCAGGAGACAGGTGTGTGTTCAGAGTCAGGAGACAGGTGTGTGTTCAGAGTCAGGAGACAGGTGTGGGTTCAGAGGCAGGAGACAGGTGTGGGTTCTGGAGTCAGGTGAGGGTTTAGATTCAGGAGACAGGTGTGGGTTCTGAGTCAGGAGACAGGTGTGGGTTCTGAGTCAGGAGACAGGTGTGGGTTCTGAGTCAGGAGACAGGTGTGGGTTCAGAGTCAGGAGACAGTTGTGGGTTCAGAGTCAGGAGACAGGTGTGGGTTCAGAGTCAGGAGACAGGTGTGGGTTCTGAGTCAGGAGACAGGTGTGGGTTCTGGAGACAGGTGAGGGTTCAGAGACAGGAGACAGGTGTGGGTTCTGGAGACAGGTGTGGGTTCTGGAGACAGGTGAGGGTTCAGAGACAGGAGACAGGTGTGGGTTCAGAGTCAGGAGACAGGTGTGGGTTCTGGAGACAGGTGAGGGTTCAGAGACAGGAGACAGGTGTGGGTTCAGAGTCAGGAGACAGGTGTGGGTTCAGAGACAGGAGACAGGTGTGGGTTCTGAGTAAGGAGGCAGGTGTGGGTTCAGAGTCAGGAGACAGGTGTGGGTTCAGAGTCAATAGACAGGTGTGGGTTCTGGAGACAGGTGAGGGTTCAGAGACAGGAGACAGGTGTGGGTTCAGAGTCAGGAGACAGGTGTGGGTTCTGGAGACAGGTGAGGCTTCAGAGTCAGGAGACAGGTGTGGGTTCAGAGTCAGGAGACAGGTGTGGGTTCAGAGTCAGGAGACAGGTGTGGGTTCTGAGACAGGAGACAGGTGTGAGTTCTGAGAAACGAGACAGGTGTGTGTTCTGAGTCAGGAGGCAGGTGTGGGTTCTGAGTCAGGATACAGGTGTGGGTTCAGAGTCAGGAGACAGGTGTGGGTTCAGAGTCAGGAGACAGGTATGGGTTCTGGAGACAGGTGAGGGTTCTGGAGACAGGTGTGGGTTCTGAGTCAGGAGACAGGTGTGGGTTCAGAGACAGGAGACAGGTGTGGGTTCTGAGAAAGGAGACAGGTGTGAGTTCTGAGACAGGAGACAGGTGTGGGTTCTGAGTCATGAGACAGGTGTGGGTTCTGAGTCAGGAGACAGGTGTGGGTTCTGAGTCAGGAGACAGGTGTGGGTTCTGGAGACAGGTGTGGGTTCTGGAGACAGGTGTGGGTTCTGAGTCAGGAGATAGGTGTGGGTTCAGAGACAGGAGACAGGTGAGGGTTCTGAGACAGGAGACAGGTGTGGGTTCTGAGACAGGAGACAGGTGTGAGTTCTGAGACAGGAGACAGTTGTGAGTTCTGAGACAGGAGACAGGTGTGAGTTCTGAGACTGGAGACAGGCGTGGGTTCAGAGTCAGGAGACAGGCGTGGGTTCTGAGTCAGGAGACAGGTGTGGGTTCAGAGTCAGGAGACAGGTGTGGGTTCAGAGTCAGGAGACAGGTGTGGGTTCAGAGTCAGGAGACAGGTGTGGGTTCTGGAGACAGGTGTGGGTTCTGAGTCAGGAGACAGGTGTGTGTTCAGAGTCAGGAGACAGGTGTGTGTTCAGAGTCAGGAGACAGGTGTGGGTTCAGAGGCAGGAGACAGGTGTGGGTTCTGGAGTCAGGTGAGGGTTTAGATTCAGGAGACAGGTGTGGGTTCTGAGTCAGGAGACAGGTGTGGGTTCTGAGTCAGGAGACAGGTGTGGGTTCTGAGTCAGGAGACAGGTGTGGGTTCAGAGTCAGGAGACAGTTGTGGGTTCAGAGTCAGGAGACAGGTGTGGGTTCAGAGTCAGGAGACAGGTGTGGGTTCTGAGTCAGGAGACAGGTGTGGGTTCTGGAGACAGGTGAGGGTTCAGAGACAGGAGACAGGTGTGGGTTCTGGAGACAGGTGTGGGTTCTGGAGACAGGTGAGGGTTCAGAGACAGGAGACAGGTGTGGGTTCAGAGTCAGGAGACAGGTGTGGGTTCTGGAGACAGGTGAGGGTTCAGAGACAGGAGACAGGTGTGGGTTCAGAGTCAGGAGACAGGTGTGGGTTCAGAGACAGGAGACAGGTGTGGGTTCTGAGTAAGGAGGCAGGTGTGGGTTCAGAGTCAGGAGACAGGTGTGGGTTCAGAGTCAATAGACAGGTGTGGGTTCTGGAGACAGGTGAGGGTTCAGAGACAGGAGACAGGTGTGGGTTCAGAGTCAGGAGACAGGTGTGGGTTCTGGAGACAGGTGAGGCTTCAGAGTCAGGGAGACAGGTGTGGGTTCAGAGTCAGGAGACAGGTGTGGGTTCAGAGTCAGGAGACAGGTGTGGGTTCTGAGACAGGAGACAGGTGTGAGTTCTGAGAAACGAGACAGGTGTGTGTTCTGAGTCAGGAGGCAGGTGTGGGTTCTGAGTCAGGATACAGGTGTGGGTTCAGAGTCAGGAGACAGGTGTGGGTTCAGAGTCAGGAGACAGGTATGGGTTCTGGAGACAGGTGAGGGTTCTGGAGACAGGTGTGGGTTCTGAGTCAGGAGACAGGTGTGGGTTCAGAGACAGGAGACAGGTGTGGGTTCTGAGAAAGGAGACAGGTGTGAGTTCTGAGACAGGAGACAGGTGTGGGTTCTGAGTCATGAGACAGGTGTGGGTTCTGAGTCAGGAGACAGGTGTGGGTTCTGATTCAGGAGGCAGGTGTGGGTTCTGAATCAGGAGACAGGTGTGGGTTCAGAGTCAGGAGACAGGTGTGGGTTCAGAGTCAGGAGACAGGTGTGGGTTCTGGAGACAGGTGAGTGTTCAGAGTTAGGAGACAGGTGTGGGTTCAGAGTCAGGAGACAGGTGTGGGTTCTGAGACAGGAGACAGGTGTGAGTTCTGAGACAGGAGACAGGTGTGGGTTCAGAGTCAGGAGACAGGTGTGGGTTCTGAGTCAGGAGGCAGGTGTGGGTTCAGAGTCAGGAGACAGGTGTGGGTTCTGGAGACAGGAGACAGGTGTGGGTTCTGGAGACAGGTGTGGGTTCTGAGTCAGGAGACAGGTGTGGGTTCTGAGTCAGGAGACAGGTGTGGGTTCTGAGTCAGGAGGCAGGTGTGGGTTCAGAGTCAGGTGACAGTTGTGGGTTCTGGAGACAGGAGACATGTGTGGGTTCTGGAGACAGGTGTGGGTTCTGAGTCAGGAGACAGGTGTGGGTTCAGAGTCAGGAGACAGGTGTGGGTTCAGAGTCAGGAGACAGGTGTGGGTTCTGGAGACAGGTGAGGGTTCTGGAGACAGGAGACAGGTCTGGGTTCGGAGACAGGAGACAGGTGTGGGTTCAGAGTCAGGAGACAGGTGTGGGTTCAGAGTCAGGAGACAGGTGTGGGTTCTGGAGACAGGTGAGGGTTCTGGAGACAGGTCTGGGTTCGGAGACAGGAGACAGGTGTGGGTTTAGAGTCAGGAGACAGGTGTGGGTTCTGAGTCAGGAGGCAGGTGTGGGTTCAGAGTCAGGTGACAGTTGTGGGTTCTGGAGACAGGAGACATGTGTGGGTTCTGGAGACAGGTGTGGGTTCTGAGTCAGGAGACAGGTGTGGGTTCAGAGTCAGGAGACAGGTGTGGGTTCAGAGTCAGGAGACAGGTGTGGGTTCAGAGTCAGGAGACAGGTGTGGGTTCTGAGACAGGAGACAGGTGTGAGTTCTGAGAAACGAGACAGGTGTGTGTTCTGAGTCAGGAGGCAGGTGTGGGTTCTGAGTCAGGATACAGGTGTGGGTTCAGAGTCAGGAGACAGGTGTGGGTTCAGAGTCAGGAGACAGGTATGGGTTCTGGAGACAGGTGAGGGTTCTGGAGACAGGTGTGGGTTCTGAGTCAGGAGACAGGTGTGGGTTCAGAGACAGGAGACAGGTGTGGGTTCTGAGAAAGGAGACAGGTGTGAGTTCTGAGACAGGAGACAGGTGTGGGTTCTGAGTCATGAGACAGGTGTGGGTTCTGAGTCAGGAGACAGGTGTGGGTCCTGAACCAGGAGGCAGGTGTGGGTTCTGAATCAGGAGACAGGTGTGGGTTCAGAGTCAGGAGACAGGTGTGGGTTCAGAGTCAGGAGACAGGTGTGGGTTCTGGAGACAGGTGAGTGTTCAGAGTTAGGAGACAGGTGTGGGTTCTGAGTCAGGAGACAGGTGTGGGTTCTGAGACAGGAGACAGGTGTGAGTTCTGAGACAGGAGACAGGTGTGGGTTCAGAGTCAGGAGACAGGTGTGGGTTCTGAGTCAGGAGGCAGGTGTGGGTTCAGAGTCAGGAGACAGGTGTGGGTTCTGGAGACAGGAGACAGGTGTGGGTTCTGGAGACAGGTGTGGGTTCTGAGTCAGGAGACAGGTGTGGGTTCTGAGTCAGGAGACAGGTGTGGGTTCTGAGTCAGGAGGCAGGTGTGGGTTCAGAGTCAGGTGACAGTTGTGGGTTCTGGAGACAGGAGACATGTGTGGGTTCTGGAGACAGGTGTGGGTTCTGAGTCAGGAGACAGGTGTGGGTTCAGAGTCAGGAGACAGGTGTGGGTTCAGAGTCAGGAGACAGGTGTGGGTTCTGGAGACAGGTGAGGGTTCTGGAGACAGGAGACAGGTCTGGGTTCGGAGACAGGAGACAGGTGTGGGTTCAGAGTCAGGAGACAGGTGTGGGTTCAGAGTCAGGAGACAGGTGTGGGTTCTGGAGACAGGTGAGGGTTCTGGAGACAGGTCTGGGTTCGGAGACAGGAGACAGGTGTGGGTTTAGAGTCAGGAGACAGGTGTGGGTTCTGAGTCAGGAGGCAGGTGTGGGTTCAGAGTCAGGTGACAGTTGTGGGTTCTGGAGACAGGAGACATGTGTGGGTTCTGGAGACAGGTGTGGGTTCTGAGTCAGGAGACAGGTGTGGGTTCAGAGTCAGGAGACAGGTGTGGGTTCAGAGTCAGGAGACAGGTGTGGGTTCTGGAGACAGGTGAGGGTTCTGGAGACAGGTGAGGGTTCTGAGGCTGTGTCCCAAATAGCATCCTTTCCCCTGTGGGTCCTGATCAAAAGAAGTGCGCTAATTGAATTTTTAAAAATTTGTTCCCTATTTTGCCAGGTGAGTTGACTGAGAATATATTCTCATTTTGCTGCATCGACCTGGGGAAAGTTACAAAACATATTCAATAAAAACATAGTTAACCTACAAAATATATATGCAAGCTAAAAAATACACATTGTTCATTAAAAATGTCTGAACTGCCTCAGGCAACGAATTCCTCTCATTTCAGACTATTCCACCAGCAAGTTGCAAAATAGCTCAAGGCAGATTGACCTAACTCTGTGGAGATCGAAGGGACCTCCAGAGTTCGCCATCCCTGAGACCGTGTCTGATCGCTCGTATTTCTGTAGGTTGCCTCGAGAAGGGCGGTACAGTGGGAGTTTATGCTTTATAAACAGAAAGCGGACAATTCACTGATCTACGAGACCTCAAAGAATTCTTCTGATTTCTGATACATAAATCAGTGATGTGTGCTGAACCTAATCAAGCCTTAATAATAAAATGTAACGCTCTCTGGTAAACTACATCTAATGGCTTCAATACAGTGACAGCACGCATTCATATAGATCATACTGCCAAAGTCTAAGACTGTAATGAATGTGGACTGAATTATTTGTTTTCGGGCTACTTAACGAAAGGCTTTCCTATTCCTATTAAAAGGGAACCCATTTTTATTCTTAACTTCGTGACTAAAATCATCAACATGTTTTTTTTAATCAGAGCCGATTTCATCGATCCAGATATCCAGATATTTATAAGCGTGTAGACGATCAATGCGTGTACCATCCAAAGTACGCATGCATAAATCATCAGATAATTTTTTTTTACGTGATTTGGAAAAATAACATATACTTGGTTTAACCTGCATTTAAGTACCAATTTCAGTTCACCAAATACTTTCTGCGGGGAATTAAAGGCTAATTGAAGCTCTGAACTGGCTAAGTCAGTTGTGGGGGAAATAGCATACACAACCGTGTGTATTTACACACAGTTTACACACAGATAAAACAAAAATAATTTTCAGCCAAAAACTATTTAGTTAATGTTAATAGTGTAAAGAACCAGACCAAGATTTGGTCCCTGGGGGACATTGTCACGACTTCCGCCGAAGTTGGTGCCTCTCCTTGTTCGGTGGTCGACGTCACCGGCTTTCTTGCCTCCACCGATCTACATTTCTTTTTCCATTTGTTTTGTCTTGTTTGTACACACCTGGTTCCCATTATGTTTTTTAATTTGTTTTATTATTTCCCTATTTAACCCTCTGGAGCCACAGGTTTTGTTTATTGTTGTCAGTTGTCTCGTTTATGTGATTCTGGATTTTCGTTCTCCTTGTTGGAAGATTATTTGTTACTATTATTACTCATCTCTGTGTCCTGCGCCCGACTCCGCCCACCCGACTCCGCCCACCCGACTCCGCCCACATCACCTAGACTCTGACAGACAACGTATGTTACACTGTTTCCTCCGATACAAACAATTAACAACACCGTATTAATAACACAATGGGATTTATTATGTTTTGGTTTTGTCTGGTTTGTTAAATGCAAGAGATAAAATGGTAGCGTTTTGATTTAGTTATTTCTTTCCCCACCTACTGTCTTTCCATTCGGTTTCTGTACGACCTCGGTGTCAAAGAAATGTCTTGTTCACTTGTTTCAAAGGAAACAGAACTCATCCATGAACCTCTTTTTCTATTTACAGTCCCTCTCAGGTTGACTGTTGACTTTTCATCCTGAATGGAAATCATTTGGCCCTGGCATCTCCCTCTCTCTCTCTGTCTCTCTCTCTCTCTCTCTCTCTCTCTCTCTCTTTCTCTCTGTCTCTCTATTTACAGTCCTCTCAGGTTGACTGTTGACTTTTCATCCTGAATGGAAATCATTTGGCCCTGGCATCTCTCTCTCTCTCTCTCTCTCTCTCTCTCTCTCTCTGTCTCTCTATTTACAGTCCCTCTCAGGTTGACTGTTGACTTTTCATCCTGAATGGAAATCATTTGGCCCTGGCATCTCCCTCTCTCTCTCTCTCTCTCTCTCTCTCTGTCTGTCTCTGTCTCTCTATTTACAGTCCCTCTCAGGTTGACTGTTGACTTTTCATCCTGAATGGAAATCATTTGGCCCTGGCATCTCTCTCTCTCTCTCTCTCTCTCTCTCTCTCTGTCTCTCTATTTACAGTCCCTCTCAGGTTGACTGTTGACTTTTCATCCTGAATGGAAATCATTTGGCCCTGGCATCTCTCTCTCTCTCTCTGTCTCTCTCTCTCTCTCTCTCTGGCTTTCTATTTACAGTCCCTCTCAGGTTGACTGTTGACTTTTCATCCTTAAAACTCATAGAAGCAGCTACAATATGACTAGGTCTGGAAAACCTGACCAATCATCATTTAGAATACAATTTGCAAGTTTAAAAAAAGGGATTTAAATTGGTTATTTACCAAGGATTCTAAGACTGTTGCTAGGCAAAAGGGTGTGGAAATGTGGCGATCATTATTTAGGTCACACGGGTCACCACCTTTATGGAAGCGACGTGTTCGGAGCCGCCTTCCAGACCCCGGAACCAGAAACCGCCGTCGGGTTAAAAATAACGCGTTGAAGTTTCTGCTATCAGGGGAGCGACAAACTGAAGCAGAAAGGATCAAGCAAATCTGCCACCAGTGGATTTCTGTTTAACATCAATCTTAAGCAAGGAATCTAGCACATCACAAGTTTCAACAGTAGTTGAAATGAAAACAAATGAAAGAACATTCCGGAGGCTGGGAAGAACAGTCGACTGTCTGACCAGGGTCAATTGAACCACAATTTCTTTTATATTAAAAGCCTGACGAGATAAAAAAAAAGAAGCTTATTAAAAGCATCAGTTATCTAATATTTTCAGTAACGATGCCTGGGTCTGACACAATTTGCTCAGGCAGGGAAGGAGAGGAATGTCCACAATTCAGTGCATTTACTGTTTTCCAAAATGTCGACTAAATAGGGTTGAAAGGGCTCCATTTGGGACGTAGCCTGAGAGTGTACATGCAATATCTCAGGTAGATGTACAGAGGACAGGGACTGGTATATCCAGCACTAACAGTTAGCAGGGTACATGCAATATCTCAGGTAGAGGTACAGAGGACAGGGACTGGTATATCCAGCACTAACAGTTAGCAGGGTAGAGAGATGAAGAGGAGGGAGATGAAGAGGACAGGGACTGTTATATCCAGCTGTAACGGTTAGCAGGGTAGAGAGATGAAGAGGAGAGAGATGAAGAGGACAGGGACTGGTATATCCAACACTAACAGTTAGCAGGGTACATGCAATATCTCAGGTAGAGATACAGAGGACTGGTATATGCAGTACTAACAGTTAGCAGGGTAGAGAGATGAAGAGGAGGGAGATGAAGAGGACAGGGACTGGTATATCCAGCTGTAACAGTTAGCAGGGTAGAGAGATGAAGAGGAGGGAGACGAAGAGGACAGGGACTGGTATATCCAGTTGTAACAGTTAGCAGGGTAGAGAGATGAAGAGGAGGGAGATGAAGAGGACAGGGACTGGTATATCCAGCTGTAACAGTTAGCAGCGTAGAGAGATGAAGAGGAGAGAGATGAAGAGGACAGGGACTGGTATATCCATCTGTAACAGTTAGCAGCACAGAGAGATGAAGAGGAGGGAGATGAAGAGGACAGGGACTGGTATATCCAGCTGTAACAGTTAGCAGTGTAGAGAGATGAAGAGGACAGGGATGAAGAGGAGAGAGATGAAGAGGACAGGGACTGGTATATCCAGCTGTAACAGTTAGCAGTGTAGAGAGATGAAGAGGACAGGGATGAAGAGGAGAGAGATGAAGAGGACAGGGACTGGTATATCCAGCTGTAACAGTTAGCAGCGTAGAGAGATGAAGAGGAGAGAGATGAAGAGGACAGGGACTGTTATATCCAGCTGTAACAGTTAGCAGTGTAGGGAGATGAAGAGGAGAGAGATGAAGAGGAGAGAGATGAAGAGGAGAGAGATGAAGAGGAGAGAGATGAAGAGGACAGGGACGGGTATATCCAGCTGTAACAGTTAGCAGCGTAGATAGATGAAGAGGAGGGAGATGAAGAGGACAGGGACTGGTATAGCCAGCTGTAACAGTTAGCAGCGTAGAGAGATGAAGAGGAGAGAGATGAAGAGGAGAGAGATGAAGAGGAGAGAGATGAAGAGGACAGGGACGGGTATATCCAGCTGTAACAGTTAGCAGTGTAGAGAGATGAAGAGGAGAGAGATGAAGAGGAGAGAGATGAAGAGGACAGGGACGGGTATATCCAGCTGTAACAGTTAGCAGCGTAGAGAGATGAAGAGGAGAGAGATGAAGAGGAGAGAGATGAAGAGGACAGGGACGGGTATATCCAGCTGTAACAGTTAGCAGCGTAGAGAGATGAAGAGGAGAGAGATGGAGAGATGAAGAGGACAGGGACTGGTATATCCAGCTGTAACAGTTAGCAGCGTAGAGAGATGAAGAGGAGAGAGATGAAGAGGACAGGGACTGGTATATCCAGCTGTAACAGTTAGCAGCGTAGAGAGATGAAGAGGAGAGAGATGAAGAGGAGAGAGATGGAGAGGACAGGGACTGGTATATCCAGCTGTAACAGTTAGCAGCGTAGAGAGATGAAGAGGAGAGAGATGAAGAGGATAGAGATGAAGAGGAGAGAGATGAAGAGGATAGAGATGAAGAGGACAGGGACTGGTATAGCCAGCTGTAACAGTTAGCAGCGTAGATAGATGAAGAGGAGAGAGATGAAGAGGACAGGGACTGGTATATGCAGCTGTAACAGTTAGCAGCATAGAGAGATGAAGAGGAGAGAGATGAAGAGGACAGGGACTGTTATATCCAGCTGTAACAGTTAGCAGCGTAGAGAGATGAAGAGGAGAGAGATGAAGAGGACAGGGACTGTTATATCCAGCTGTAACAGTTAGCAGTGTAGGGAGAATCCAGGCCCTGCAGTGCCTAGCTCCACTCCTATTCCCCAGTCGCTCTCTTTTGATGACTTCTGTAACCGTAAGAGCCTTGGTTCCATTCATGTTAATATTACAAGCCTCCTCCCTAAGTTTGTTTTACTTACTGCTTTAGCACACTCTGCTAACCCGGATGTCTTTGTCGTGTCTGAATCCTGGCTTGGGAAGACCACCAAAAACTCTGAAATCTCCATCCCTAACTACAACATTTTCAGACAAGATAGAACGACCAAAGGGGGAGGTGTTGCAATCTACTGCAGAGATAGCCTGCAGAGTTCTGTCCTAAAATCTCTGAAACTGGAAACACTTATCTCCCTCTCTGGCTTTAAGCACCAGCTGTCAGAGCAGCTCACAGATTACTGCACCTGTACTTAGCCCATCTATAATTTAGCCTAAACAACTACCTCTCCCCCTACTGTATTTATTTTGCTCCTTTGCACCCCATTATTTCTATCTCTACTTTGCACATTCTTCCACTGCAAATCTACCATTCCAGTGTTTTACTTGCTATATTGTATTTACTTTGCCACCATGACTTTTTTTTTGCCTTTACCTCCCTTATCTCACCTCATTTGCTCACATCGTATATACATTTACATTTACATTTAAGTCATATATAGACTTGTTTTTCTACTGTATTATTGACTGTATGTTTGTTTTACTCCATGTGTTACTCTGTGTTGTTGTATGTGTCGAACTGCTTTGCTTTATCTTGGCCAGGTCGCAATTGTAAATGAGAACTTGTTCTCAACTTGCCTACCTGGTTAAATAAAGGTGAAATAAAAAAATATATAAAAATTGTGACACACACTCCACCCCTCCTGTCATATCCAGGATGCAGTGTCATAGACTCCGCCCCTCCTGTCATATCCAGGATGCAGTGTCATAGACTCCACCCCTCCTGTCATATCCAGGATGCAGTGTCATAGACTCCACCCCTCCTGTCATATCCAGGATGCAGTGTCATAGACTCCGGCCCCTCCTGTCATATCCAGGATGCAGTGTCATAGACTCCACCCCTCCTTTCATATCCAGGATGCAGTGTCATAGACTCCACCCCTCCTGTCATATCCAGGATGCAGTGTCATAGACTCCGCCCCTCCTCTAGACAGAACCAGAGAGTTGTACATGTCAGTGTGTTAGACAGAACCTCACACAGAGAACTGTACATGTCAGTGTGTTAGACAGAACCTCACCCAGAGAGCTGTACATGTCAGTGTGGTTAGACAGAACCTCACCCAGAGAGCTGTACATGTCAGTGTGGTTAGACAGAACCTCACCCAGAGAGCTGTACATGTCAGTGTGGTTAGACAGAACCTCACCCTGAGAGCTGTACATGTCAGTGTGGTTAGACAGAACCTCACCCAGAGAGCTGTACATGTCAGTGTGGTTAGACAGAACCTCACCCAGAGAGCTGTACATGTCAGTGTGGTTAGACAGAACCTCACCCAGAGAGCTGTACATGTCAGTGTGTTAGACAGACAGAACCTCACCCAGAGAGCTGTACATGTCAGTGTGGTTAGACAGAACCTCACCCAGAGAGCTGTACATATCAGTGTGTTAGACAGACAGAACCTCACCCAGAGAGCTGTACATGTCAGTGTGGTTAGACAGACAGAACCTCACCCAGAGAGCTGTACATGTCAGTGTGGTTAGACAGAACCTCACCCAGAGAGCTGTACATGTCAGTGTGGTTAAACAGAACCTCACCCAGAGAGCTGTACATATCAGTGTGTTAGACAGACAGAACCTCACCCAGAGAGCTGTACATGTCAGTGTGGTTAGACAGACAGAACCTCGCGCAGAGAGCTGTACATGTCAGTGTGGTTAGACAGAACCTCACCCAGAGAGCTGTACATGTCAGTGTGTTAGACAGAACCTCACCCAGAGAGCTGTACATGTCAGTGTGGTTAGACAGAACCTCACCCAGAGAGCTGTACATGTCAGTGTGGTTAGACAGACAGAACCTCACCCAGAGAGCTGTACATGTCAGTGTGGTTAGACAGAACCTCACCCAGAGAGCTGTACATGTCAGTGTGTTAGACAGACAGAACCTCACCCAGAGAGCTGTACATATCAGTGTGGTTAAACAGAACCTCACCCAGATAGCTGTACATGTCAGTGTGTTAGAACCTCACCCAGAGAGCTGTACATATCAGTGTGTTAGACAGAACCTCACCCAGAGATCTGTACATGTCAGTGTGGTTAGACAGAACCTCACCCAGAGATCTGTACATGTCAGTGTGTTAGACAGACAGAACCTCACCCAGAGAGCTGTACATGTCAGTGTGTTAGACAGACAGAACCTCACCCAGAGAGCTGTACATGTCAGTGTGGTTAAACAGAACCTCACCCAGAGAGCTGTACATGTCAGTGTGTTAGACAGACAGAACCTCACCCAGAGAGCTGTACATGTCAGTGTGTTAGACAGACAGAACCTCACCCAGAGAGCTGTACATGTCAGTGTGGTTAGACAGAACCTCACCCAGAGAGCTGTACATGTCAGTGTGTTAGACAGACAGAACCTCACCCAGAGAGCTGTACATGTCAGTGTGGTTAGACAGACAGAACCTCACCCAGAGAGCTGTACATGTCAGTGTGTTAGACAGACAGAACCTCACCCAGAGAGCTGTACATGTCAGTGTGTTAGACAGACAGAACCTCACCCAGAGAGCTGTACATGTCAGTGTGGTTAGACAGACAACCCCTTAGAATGGACCACAGAAATAGAACAGACTGTCATACTAGTTCTGGGACCGCTGAAGTTGAACCAAAGGTTGTTCTGCTCCTTGTTCTCTCTCCATTGATACTCTACATATAAGTGATTTTCATTGGCTAGGTAAAGTGTAGGCATTCTGTCTTCATAAGCAAATCAATATGACAGCCTACTTACAGCAGAAAAGGTTTTCGTCTTTTGTAACACAAACACACCCTATTGATTATTTTGTTGATAAATGTATCTACACTCAAACTGGGCGGGCGATGTTTATGTAATGCCCACATGTAATCTTCCCCTGTAGGGATATTAGTTCTGGGAGTTGCCCCCGGAAAGATAAAGCAGAGGACATAAGACAAGACGTGACAAAACTAGTCAGTTATTGTGTTAACAGCCGAGTCGACTCAAGACCAGGTCACTGAGCCTGATGTTGTTGATATCTTTTCCACAGTGACATGTAACATAACAAGTAACATAAAACTTGAAGTTGCAAGTCACTTTCATAGCTAATTGTTGTAGAACGAGTGTCTCGCGAAACACATTCCAGATTCTGGTACTTCTTGATATCTTAGCTGTGACATGACAGAGTGTAACGCTCCGGGTGCCGTGGGTGTGGAGTCAGACGCAGGAAACAGAGAGTGCAATGCTGTGCTCTTTAATGCACCAACGCACCACAGGGTGCTCACAATTATAACGGCCCCAAACACGGGGGACGAAAATAGTACAACCGAAATACACGACCAGGAACAAACACGTTCCTCTGCTACAGAACCGAAGGTCACAATAATTAATCCCGCACAAAGAAACAGGCGGACCGGCTGTCTAATAAAGACCAACCAATCATTCACGAACAGGTGCTACCAATAAACATACAAGGAGGGGTAGGAAAGACAATCAGTGGCAGCTAATAGGCCGGTGACGACGACCGCCGAGCGCCACCCGACCGGGAAGGGAAGCCACCCTCGGTCGGACTCGTGACACAGAGCTAGCTAGATAGGCTAGCCAGCTGTAGCTATCCTCAATGAACTTAATGTGTATCTAACGATGGTGTGTTAAATCTTTTTTTCTAGACATATAACGAAAGGTGTCCCGCAGGGCTCAATTCTGGGTCCTGTATTTTTTACTGTTTACATTAACAACGTCGACTTGTCTCCCCCCCAAAAAATGTGTAACCTACACACGTATGCCGATGATACTGTTGTGTGTGCTATCGGCCCCCACACAGTTGACCAGGCTCTATCTGAACTACAGTCTGCATTCATTGTATTACAGTAAAACATAGCATCTCTAGAGCACACAAAAATAAGTCTTTAACGGCAGTATATGATAGTATATGATTTCCGTGTGGTTCAAATGGTAGAGCATAGCGCTTGTAAACCCCAGAGGTTGTAGGTTCAAATGGTAGAGCATAGCGCTTGTAAACCCCAGAGGTTGTAGGTTCAATTCCCACAGGGGACACCAGTACCAAGGAAAATGAAAGCACTCACTACTGTAAGAGTCGTCTGGATAAGAGCGTCTGATAAACGACGAAAAAATGTCAAATGGAAGGAAATGAAAAGCTTGAAATGCTTTACAATGTAATTACTTTCATCTGAACGTTGACATTGATTGACACACCGGCGCTGCAGTTGAGTTGAAGCTACACACCTTTCACAGCACGACTCACACAAATCCTCGCTCAAGCACACCCACCTTTTCACTGCAGCCACCCCCCTCTGTCTGGTTATCAGAATGAATGATTTGAAACCAGGCTTGTCAGTTGAAAAACTAATGGACTCCTTAAAGTCCCCTGTCGCTTCATCATCATCATCAACACTACGTTCGTGTCAGACGCTTAAATGCATTTAGAAAGAGTGAGTGAAAACCTGAATCCTTAATGGGTCCCTATTCACTATGTAGTGCACTATTTTGGACCAGTGCCCATACGGAATAGGGTGCCATTTGGGATGCAGATCCTATTTTAATTTCTTTACATTTCAATATGTATATATTTTTTTACCTATATTTAACTAGGCAAGTCAGTTAAGAACAAAGTCTTATTTTCAATGACGGCCTACCGGGGAACAGTGGGTTAAACTGCCTTGTTCAGGGGGCAGAATGAATATCTCTGTTGTCTGAGAGGTGGAATGTAGTAGTGAACACCTTGCTCTGTCGAACTTCCGAAAAAGACCTTGGCATCTAGTGTTCATTAGAGCTGTGATATAGACTGAGACTGTGTTTAGGGTTCAATCAGAAGACAATACATTAGGAGGAGGTGACTAGTGTGACGGCATGACAGATTCTCCTCTCAACGCCTAATTTATGGACAAAGCCGTTTCCCAACTGAAAAGAGGCAAAAAAAATAAAATAAATGGCTTCCCGAGATATAAAGTGAAGGGAAGAAAAAGCTTAAATGTATCTACACTTCTACATAAGAAAATAAGAATTGGTCCTGCCTTTTATCAAGCCACGAATGGAAGGTAATAGCATGATAGAAAGGACTCCAAGCTGTTGTTTCCAAGGAGACAGCGAATGAATGTACTATGAATAAACAAATACTATACTACAATGAGTTACCACCTATTACCACCTATTACCACCTATTACCATCTATTACCATCTATTACCATCTATTACCATCTATTACCACCTATTACCACCTATTACCATCTATTACCATCTATTTTTTTAATATATTTTTTTATTTTACCTTTATTTAACCAGGCAAGTCAGTTAAGAACACATTCTTATTTTCAATGACGGCCTGGGAACAGTGGGTTAACTGCCTGTTCAGGGGCAGAACGACAGATTTGTACCTTGTCAGCTCGGGGGTTTGAACTCGCAACCTTCCGGTTATTAGTCCAACGCTCTAACCACTAGGCTACGCTGCCGCCCCAGATTACCATCTATTACCACCTATTACCACCCATCTATTACCACCCATCTATTACCACCTATTACCATCTATTACCATCTATTACCACCTATTACCATCTATTATCATCTATTACCATCTATTACCTATTACGAGACGGCCTACAGGGAGGAGGTGAGGGCCCTCGGAGTGTGGTGTCAGGAAAATAACCTCACACTCAACGTCAACAAAACTAAGGATATGATTATGGACTTCAGGAAACAGCAGAGGGAACACCCCCCTATCCACATCGATGGAACAGTAGTGGAGAGGGTAGCAAGTTTTAAGTTCCTCGGCATACACATCACAGACAAACTGAATTGGTCCACTCACACTGACAGCGTCGTGAAGAAGGCGCAGTAGCGCCTCTTCAACCTCAGGAGGCTGAAGAAATTCGGCTTGTCACCAAAAGCACTCACAAACTTCTACAGATGCACAATCGAGAGCATCCTGGCGGGCTGTATCACCGACCTGGTACGGCAACTGCTCCGCCCTCAACCGTAAGGCTCTCCAGAGGGTAGTGAGGTCTGCACAACGCATCACCGGGGGCAAACTACCTGCCCTCCAGGACACCTACACCACCTGATGTTACAGGAAGGCCATAAAGATCATCAAGGACATCAACCACCCGAACCACTGCCTGTTCACCCCGCTATCATCCAGAAGGCGAGGTCAGTACAGGTGCATCAAAGCTGGGACCGAGAGACTGAAAAACAGCTTCTATCTCAAGGCCATCAGACTGTTAAACAGCCATCACTAACATTGAGTGGCTGCTGCCAACACACTGTCATTGACACTGACCCAACTCCAGCCACTTTAATAATGGGAATTGATGGGAAATGATGTAAATATATCACTAGCCACTTTAAACAATGCTACCTTATATAATGTTACTTACCCTACATTATTCATCTCATATGCATACGTATATACTGTACTCTAGATCGACTGCATCCTTATGTCACTAGCCACTTTAACTATGCCACTTTGTTTACTTTGTCTACATACTCACCTCATATGTATATACTGTACTCGATACCATCTACTGTATGCTGCTCTGTACCATCACTCATTCATATATCCTTATGTACATATTCCTTATCCCCTTACACTGTGTATAAGACAGTCGTTTTGGAATTGTTAGTTAGATTACTTGTTGGTTATCACTGCATTGTCGGAACTAGAAGCACAAGCATTTCGCTACACTCGCATTAACATCTGCTAACCATGTGTATGTGACAAATAAAATTTGATTTGATTTGATTTATTATCTATTACCACCTATTATCATCTATTACCATCTATTATTATCTATTACCACCTATTATCATCTATTACATCTATTATCACCTATTACCACCTATTATCATCTATTACCATCTATTATTATCTATTACCACCTATTATCATCTATTACCATCTATTATCATCTATTACCATCTATTATCACCTATTACCACCTATTATCATCTATTACCATCTATTATCATCTATTACCACCTATTACCATCTATTATCATCTATTACCATCTATTATCATCTATTACCACCTATTACCATCTATTATCACCTATTATCATCTATTACCACCTATTACCACCTATTACCATCTATTACCACCTATTATCATCTATTACCACCTATTATCATCTATTACCATCTATCATCTATTACCATCTATTACCACATATTACCATCTATTATCTATTATCATCTATTACCATCTATTACCACCTATTACCATCTATTACCACATATTACCATCTATTATCTATTATCATCTATTACCACCTATTATCATCTATTACCATCTATTATCTATTATCATCTATTACCATCTATTACCACCTATTACCATCTATTACCATCTATTATCACCTATTATCATCTATTACCACCTATTACCACCTATTACCATCTATTACCACCTATTATCATCTATTACCACCTATTATCATCTATTACCATCTATCATCTATTACCATCTATTACCACATATTACCATCTATTATCTATTATCATCTATTACCATCTATTACCACCTATTACCGTCTATTATCTATTATCATCTATTACCATCTATTACCATCTATTATCATCTATTACCATCTATTACCATCTATTACCACATATTACCATCTATTATCTATTATCATCTATTACCATCTATTATCTATTATCATCTATTACCACCTATTATCATCTATTACCATCTATTATCATCTATTACCATCTATTATCACCTATTATCATCTATTATCACCTATTATCATCTATTATCATCTATTACCACCTATTATCATCTATTACCATCTATTATCATCTATTACCATCTATTATCACCTATTATCATCTATTATCACCTATTATCATCTATTACCACCTATTACCACCTATTACCATCTATTACCACCTATTACCATCTATTATCATCTATTACCATCTATTACCACCTATTACCATCTATTACCACCTATTATCATCTATTACCATCTATTATCTATTATCATCTATTACCATCTATTACCATCTATTACCATCTATTATCTATTATCATCTATTACCATCTATTATCATCTATTATCTATTATCATCTATTACCATCTATTATCATCTATTACCATCTATCATCTATTACCATCTATTACCACCTATTATCATCTATTACCATCTATTACCATCTATTATCATCTATTACCATCTATTACCATCTATTATCATCTATTACCATCTATTACCACCTATTATCATCTATTACCATCTATTACCATCTATTATCATCTATTACCATCTATTACCATCTATTATCATCTATTACCATCTATTACCACCTATTATCATCTATTACCATCTATTACCATCTATTACCATCTATTATCACCTATTACCATCTATTATCATCTATTACCACCTATTACCATCTATTACCATCTATTATCATCTATTACCATGCATTACCACCTATTACCATCCATTACCACCTATTACCACCTATCATTTATTATCATCTATTACCATCTATTACCATCTATTACCACCTATTACCATCTATTACCATCCATTACCACCTATCATCTATTATCATCTATTACCATCTATTATCACCTATTACCACCTATTACCATCTATTACCACCTATTACCATCTATTATCATCTATTACCACATATTACCATCTATTATCATCTATTACCACATATTACCATCTATTACCATCCATTACCACCTATCATCTATTATCATCTATTACCATATATTATCACCTATTACCACCTATTACCATCTATTACCACCTATTACCATCTATTATCATCTATTACCATCTATTACCACCTATTACCACCTATTATCATCTATTACCACATATTACCATCTATTACCATCCATTACCACCTATCATCTATTATCATCTATTACCATCTATTACCATCCATTACCACCTATTACCACCTATTACCACCTATTACCACCTATTACCATCTATTACCATCTATTTTGTTTATATATTTTTTTATTTTACCTTTATTTAACCAGGCAAGTCAGTTAAGAACACATTCTTATTTTCAATGACGGCCTGGGAACAGTGGGTTAACTGCCTGTTCAGGGGCAGAACGACAGATTTGTACCTTGTCAGCTCGGGGGTTTGAACTCGCAACCTTCCGGTTATTAGTCCAACGCTCTAACCACTAGGCTACGCTGCCGCCCCAGATTACCATCTATTACCACCTATTACCACCCATCTATTACCACCCATCTATTACCACCTATTACCATCTATTACCATCTATTACCATCTATTATCATCTATTACCATCTATTACCTATTACGAGACGGCCTACAGGGAGGAGTTGAGGGCCCTCGGAGTGTGGTGTCAGGAAAATAACCTCACACTCAACGTCAACAAAACTAAGGATATGATTATGGACTTCAGGAAACAGCAGAGGGAACACCCCCCTATCCACATCGATGGAACAGTAGTGGAGAGGGTAGCAAGTTTTAAGTTCCTCGGCATACACATCACAGACAAACTGAATTGGTCCACTCACACTGACAGCGTCGTGAAGAAGGCGCAGCAGCGCCTCTTCAACCTCAGGAGGCTGAAGAAATTCGGCTTGTCACCAAAAGCACTCACAAACTTCTACAGATGCACAATCGAGAGCATCCTGGCGGGCTGTATCACCGCCTGGTACGGCAACTGCTCCGCCCTCAACCGTAAGGCTCTCCAGAGGGTAGTGAGGTCTGCACAACGCATCACCGGGGGCAAACTACCTGCCCTCCAGGACACCTACACCACCCGATATTACAGGAAGGCCATAAAGATCATCAAGGACATCAACCACCCGAACCACTGCCTGTTCACCCCGCTATCATCCAGAAGGCGAGGTCAGTACAGGTGCATCAAAGCTGGGACCGAGAGACTGAAAAACAGCTTCTATCTCAAGGCCATCAGACTGTTAAACAGCCATCACTAACATTGAGTGGCTGCTGCCAACACACTGTCATTGACACTGACCCAACTCCAGCCACTTTAATAATGGGAATTGATGGGAAATGATGTAAATATATCACTAGCCACTTTAAACAATGCTACCTTATATAATGTTACTTACCCTACATTATTCATCTCATATGCATACGTATATACTGTACTCTAGATCGACTGCATCCTTATGTCACTAGCCACTTTAACTATGCCACTTTGTTTACTTTGTCTACATACTCACCTCATATGTATATACTGTACTCGATACCATCTACTGTATGCTGCTCTGTACCATCACTCATTCATATATCCTTATGTACATATTCCTTATCCCCTAACACTGTGTATAAGACAGTCGTTTTGGAATTGTTAGTTAGATTACTTGTTGGTTATCACTGCATTGTCGGAACTAGAAGCACAAGCATTTCGCTACACTCGCATTAACATCTGCTAACCATGTGTATGTGACAAATAACATTTGATTTGATTTGATTTATCATCTATTACCACCTATTATCATCTATTACCATCTATTATCATCTATTACCACCTATTATCATCTATTACCATCTATTACCACCTATTACCATCTATTACCATCTATTACCATCTATTATCACCTATTACCATCTATTATCATCTATTACCACCTATTATCATCTATTACCATCTATTACCATCTATTACCACCTATTATCATCTATTACATCTATTACCACCTATTACCACCTATTATCATCTATTACCATCTATTATCATCTATTACCATCTATTATCACCTATTACCATCTATTATCATCTATTACCACCTATTATCATCTATTACCATCTATCATCTATTACCATCTATTACCACATATTATCATCTATTATCTATTATCATCTATTACCATCTATTATCATCTATTACCATCTATTATCTATTATCATCTATTACCATCTATTACCATCTATTACCACCTATTATCATCTATTACCATCTATTATCATCTATTATCTATTATCATCTATTACCATCTATTATCTATTATCATCTATTACCACCTATTATCATCTATTACCATCTATTACCACCTATTATCATCTATTACCATCTATTATCATCTATTACCATCTATTATCTATTATCATCTATTACCACCTATTATCATCTATTACCACCTATTATCATCTATTACCATCTATTATCTATTATCACCTATTACCACCTATTATCATCTATTACCACCTATTATCATCTATTACCATCTATTATCTATTATCATCTATTACCATCTATTACCATCTATTACCACCTATTACCACCTATTATCATCTATTACCACATATTACCATCTATTACCATCCATTACCACCTATCATCTATTATCATCTATTACCATCTATTACCATCCATTACCACCTATTACCACCTATTACCACCTATTACCACCTATTACCATCTATTACCATCTATTTTGTTTATATATTTTTTTATTTTACCTTTATTTAACCAGGCAAGTCAGTTAAGAACACATTCTTATTTTCAATGACGGCCTGGGAACAGTGGGTTAACTGCCTGTTCAGGGGCAGAACGACAGATTTGTACCTTGTCAGCTCGGGGGTTTGAACTCGCAACCTTCCGGTTATTAGTCCAACGCTCTAACCACTAGGCTACGCTGCCGCCCCAGATTACCATCTATTACCACCTATTACCACCCATCTATTACCACCCATCTATTACCACCTATTACCATCTATTACCATCTATTACCATCTATTATCATCTATTACCATCTATTACCTATTACGAGACGGCCTACAGGGAGGAGTTGAGGGCCCTCGGAGTGTGGTGTCAGGAAAATAACCTCACACTCAACGTCAACAAAACTAAGGATATGATTATGGACTTCAGGAAACAGCAGAGGGAACACCCCCCTATCCACATCGATGGAACAGTAGTGGAGAGGGTAGCAAGTTTTAAGTTCCTCGGCATACACATCACAGACAAACTGAATTGGTCCACTCACACTGACAGCGTCGTGAAGAAGGCGCAGCAGCGCCTCTTCAACCTCAGGAGGCTGAAGAAATTCGGCTTGTCACCAAAAGCACTCACAAACTTCTACAGATGCACAATCGAGAGCATCCTGGCGGGCTGTATCACCGCCTGGTACGGCAACTGCTCCGCCCTCAACCGTAAGGCTCTCCAGAGGGTAGTGAGGTCTGCACAACGCATCACCGGGGGCAAACTACCTGCCCTCCAGGACACCTACACCACCCGATATTACAGGAAGGCCATAAAGATCATCAAGGACATCAACCACCCGAACCACTGCCTGTTCACCCCGCTATCATCCAGAAGGCGAGGTCAGTACAGGTGCATCAAAGCTGGGACCGAGAGACTGAAAAACAGCTTCTATCTCAAGGCCATCAGACTGTTAAACAGCCATCACTAACATTGAGTGGCTGCTGCCAACACACTGTCATTGACACTGACCCAACTCCAGCCACTTTAATAATGGGAATTGATGGGAAATGATGTAAATATATCACTAGCCACTTTAAACAATGCTACCTTATATAATGTTACTTACCCTACATTATTCATCTCATATGCATACGTATATACTGTACTCTAGATCGACTGCATCCTTATGTCACTAGCCACTTTAACTATGCCACTTTGTTTACTTTGTCTACATACTCACCTCATATGTATATACTGTACTCGATACCATCTACTGTATGCTGCTCTGTACCATCACTCATTCATATATCCTTATGTACATATTCCTTATCCCCTAACACTGTGTATAAGACAGTCGTTTTGGAATTGTTAGTTAGATTACTTGTTGGTTATCACTGCATTGTCGGAACTAGAAGCACAAGCATTTCGCTACACTCGCATTAACATCTGCTAACCATGTGTATGTGACAAATAACATTTGATTTGATTTGATTTATCATCTATTACCACCTATTATCATCTATTACCATCTATTATCATCTATTACCACCTATTATCATCTATTACCATCTATTACCACCTATTACCATCTATTACCATCTATTACCATCTATTATCACCTATTACCATCTATTATCATCTATTACCACCTATTATCATCTATTACCATCTATTACCATCTATTACCACCTATTATCATCTATTACATCTATTACCACCTATTACCACCTATTATCATCTATTACCATCTATTATCATCTATTACCATCTATTATCACCTATTACCATCTATTATCATCTATTACCACCTATTATCATCTATTACCATCTATCATCTATTACCATCTATTACCACATATTATCATCTATTATCTATTATCATCTATTACCATCTATTATCATCTATTACCATCTATTACCACCTATTATCATCTATTATCTATTATCATCTATTACCATCTATTACCATCTATTACCACCTATTATCATCTATTACCATCTATTATCATCTATTATCTATTATCATCTATTACCATCTATTATCTATTATCATCTATTACCACCTATTATCATCTATTACCATCTATTACCACCTATTATCATCTATTACCATCTATTATCATCTATTACCATCTATTATCTATTATCATCTATTACCACCTATTATCATCTATTACCACCTATTATCATCTATTACCATCTATTA
Source organism: Oncorhynchus nerka (assembly GCF_034236695.1). NCBI lineage: Eukaryota > Metazoa > Chordata > Actinopteri > Salmoniformes > Salmonidae > Oncorhynchus > Oncorhynchus nerka. The sequence goes on from NC_088398.1 coordinate 82,019,351, forward strand.
TCTATTATCACCTATTACCACCTATTATCATCTATTACCACCTATTATCATCTATTACCATCTATTATCTATTATCATCTATTACCATCTATTACCATCTATTACCACCTATTATCATCTATTACCATCTATTATCATCTATTATCTATTATCATCTATTACCATCTATTATCTATTATCATCTATTACCATCCATTACCATCTATTACCATCTATTACCATCTATTATCATCTATTATCATCTATTACCATCTATTATCATCTATTATCATCTATTACCATCTATTATCATCTATTATCTATTACCACCTATTATCATCTATTATCATCTATTACCATCTATTATCATCTATTATCATCTATTACCATCTATTATCATCTATTATCATCTATTACCATCTATTATCATCTATTATCTATTATCATCTATTACCACCTATTACCATCTATTACCATCTATTATCATCTATTACCATCTATTATCATCTATTACCATCTATTATCATCTATTACCATCTATTATCATCTATTACCACCTATTATCATCTATTACCATCTATTATCATCTATTACCATCTATTATCATCTATTATCTATTATCATCTATTACCATCTATTACCACCTATTATCATCTATTACCATCTATTACCATCTATTATCATCTATTACCATCTATTACCATCTATTATCATCTATTACCATCTATTACCATCTATTACCATCTATTACCACCTATTATCATCTATTACCATCTATTACCATCTATTATCATCTATTACCATCTATTATCTATTATCATCTATTACCACCTATTACCATCTATTATCTATTACCATCTATTACCATCTATTATCATCTATTATCATCTATTACCACCTATTATCATCTATTACCATCTATTATCATCTATTACCACCTATTATCATCTATTACCATCTATTATCATCTATTACCATCTATTACCATCTATTATCATCTATTATCTATTATCATCTATTACCACCTATTATCATCTATTACCATCTATTACCATCTATTACCATCTATTATCATCTATTACCATCTATTATCATCTATTACCATCTATTATCATCTATTACCATCTATTATCATCTATTACCACCTATTATCATCTATTACCATCTATTATCATCTATTACCATCTATTATCATCTATTATCTATTATCATCTATTACCATCTATTACCACCTATTATCATCTATTACCATCTATTACCATCTATTATCATCTATTACCATCTATTATCTATTATCATCTATTACCATCTATTACCACCTATTACCATCTATTATCATCTATTACCATCTATTATCATCTATTACCACCTATTATCATCTATTACCATCTATTATCATCTATTACCATCTATTATCATCTATTATCTATTATCATCTATTACCACCTATTATCATCTATTACCATCTATTACCATATATTATCATCTATTACCATCTATTACCATCTATTATCATCTATTACCATCTATTACCATCTATTACCATCTATTACCACCTATTATCATCTATTACCATCTATTACCATCTATTATCATCTATTACCATCTATTATCTATTATCATCTATTACCACCTATTACCATCTATTATCTATTACCATCTATTACCATCTATTATCATCTATTATCATCTATTACCACCTATTATCATCTATTACCATCTATTATCATCTATTACCACCTATTATCATCTATTACCATCTATTATCATCTATTACCATCTATTACCATCTATTATCATCTATTATCTATTATCATCTATTACCACCTATTATCATCTATTACCATCTATTACCATCTATTACCATCTATTATCATCTATTACCATCTATTATCATCTATTACCATCTATTATCATCTATTACCATCTATTATCATCTATTACCACCTATTATCATCTATTACCATCTATTATCATCTATTACCATCTATTATCATCTATTATCTATTATCATCTATTACCATCTATTACCACCTATTATCATCTATTACCATCTATTACCATCTATTATCATCTATTACCATCTATTATCTATTATCATCTATTACCATCTATTACCACCTATTACCATCTATTATCATCTATTACCATCTATTATCATCTATTACCACCTATTATCATCTATTACCATCTATCATCTATTACCATCTATTACCACCTATTATCATCTATTACCATCTATTACCATCTATTATCATCTATTACCATCTATTATCTATTATCATCTATTACCATCTATTACCACCTATTATCATCTATTACCACCTATTATCATCTATTACCACCTATTATCATCTATTACCACCTATTACCATCTATTATCATCTATTACCATCCATTACCATCTATTACCATCTATTACCATCTATTATCACCTATTACCATCTATTATCATCTATTACCATCCATTACCATCTATTACCATCCATTACCACCTATTACCATCTATTACCATCTATTATCACCTATTACCATCTATTATCATCTATTACCATCTATTACCATCCATTACCACCTATTACCATCTATTACCATCTATTATCATCTATTACCATCCATTACCACCTATTACCATCCATTACCACCTATTACCACCTATCATTTATTATCATCTATTATCATCTATTACCATCTATTACCACCTATTACCACCTATTATCATCTATTACCACATATTACCATCTATTACCATCCATTACCACCTATCATCTATTATCATCTATTACCATCTATTATCACCTATTACCACCTATTACCATCTATTACCACCTATTACCATCTATTATCATCTATTACCACATATTACCATCTATTACCATCCATTACCACCTATCATCTATTATCATCTATTACCATCTATTATCACCTATTACCACCTATTACCATCTATTACCACCTATTACCATCTATTATCATCTATTACCATCTATTACCACCTATTACCACCTATTATCATCTATTACCACATATTACCATCTATTACCATCCATTACCACCTATCATCTATTATCATCTATTACCATCTATTACCATCCATTACCACCTATTACCATCCATTACCACCTATTACCACCTATCATTTATTATCATCTATTATCATCTATTACCATCTATTACCACCTATTACCACCTATTATCATCTATTATCACCCATTACCACCTATTACCACATATCATCTATTACCATCTATTACCATCTATTACCACCTATTACCACCTATCATCTATTACCATCTATTACCACCTATTACCACCTATTACCACCTATCATCTATTACCATCTATTACCATCTATTACCACCTATTACCACCTATCATCTATTACCATCTATTACCACCTATTACCATCTATTACCATCTATTACCATCTATTACCACCTATTACCATCTATTAGCACCTATTACCATCTATTACCATCTATTACCATCTATTACCATCTATTACCACCTATCATCTATTATCATCTATTACCACCTATTACCACCTATTATCTATTACCACCTATTACCACCTATTATCATCTATTATCATCTATTACCATCTATTACCACCTATTACCACCTATCATCTATTATCATCTATTACCACCTATTACCACCTATTATCTATTACCACCTATTACCACCTATTATCATCTATTATCATCTATTACCATCTATTACCACCTATTACCACCTATTACCATCTATTACCATCTATTACCATCTATTACCACCTATTACCACCTATCATCTATTACTACCTATTACCACCTATTATCATCTATTACCATCTATTACCACCTATTACCATCTATTACCATCTATTAGCACCTATTATCACCTATTACCACCTATTACCATCTATTACCATCTATTACCACCTATTACCATCTATCATCTATTACCACCTATTACCATCTATCACCATCTATTACCACCTATTACCATCTATTACCACCTATTACCACCTATTACCATCTATTACCATCTTTTATCATCTATTACCATCTATTACCACCTATTACCACCTATTATCATCTATTACCATCTATTACCATCTATTACCATCTATTACCACCTATTACCATCTATCATCTATTACCACCTATTACCACCTATTATCATCTATTACCACCTATTACCATCTATTATCATCTATTACCATCTATTATCATCTATTACCACCTATTACCACCTATTACCATCTATTATCATCTATTACCATCTATTATCATCTATTACCACCTATTATCATCTATTATCATCTATTACCACCTATTATCATCTATTACCATCTATCATCTATCATCTATTACCACCTATTACCATCTATTATCATCTATTACCATCTATTATCACCTATTACCACCTATTACCATCTATTACCATCTATTACCATCTATTACCACCTATTACCATCTGTTATCATCTATTACCATATATTACCACCTATTACCACCTATTACCACCTATTACCATCTATTATCATCTATTACCATCTATTACCACCTATTACCATCTATTACCATCTATTACCACCTATTACCATCTATTACCATCTATTACCATCTATTATCTATTACCACCTATTACCATCTATTATCTATTACCACCTATTACCACCTATTACCATCTATTATCTATTACCATCATCTATTGCCATCTATTACCACCTATTACCATCTATTATCACCTATTATCTATTACCACCTATTACCATCTATTACCATCTATTACCACCTATTACCATCTATTATCTATTACCACCTATTACCATCTATTACCATCTATTACCACCTATTTCCACCTATTATCACCTATTACCATCTATTATCACCTATTACCATCTATCATCTATTATCACCTATTACCCTCTATTATCACCTATTACCATCTATTATCATCTATTACCACCTATTACCATCTATTATCATCTATTACCATCTACCATCCAGCAGTACAGCACCACGGCAGTACAGTACCACGTCAGTAGAGCAGTACAGCAGTACAGCACCACAGCACCACAGCACAACAGCAGTACAGCACAACAGCAGTACAGCACCACAGCAGTACAGTACCACAGCAGTAGAGCAGTACAGCAGAACAGCAGTACAGCACCACAGCAGTACAGCACCACAGCACAACAGCAGTACAGCACAACAGCAGTACAGCACCACAGCAGTACAGTACCACAGCAGTAGAGCAGTACAGCAGTACAGCAGTACAGCACCACAGCAGTACAG